>NC_059471.1:123931801-124238664 GCF_018139145.2 Gymnogyps californianus
CAAATGTAATAAAGAGGAGGAGAATTCCCTTCACAAACAAATAAGTGCTACTCAAGCCTACCTATATGACATTAAAGGACTGTGGCAAGTTCTCACGGACCTTCTTTAAGTGGTTCCTATTTAATTGCTTAGAAAACCCCAGACAAGCTCAGAGATATGAAATAGGTGATGGTATGTCAGGAAGTAAGTGTTTTACTGGGAATCAGAATGAACCCCAGATATTTCTGTTTTATCCATATCATTGTATAGCAAGAAAGTCACAACTAGGAACTAACAAATAGCTGGTATTCAGCTTAAATGTCACTAAAAGTCCAGTTTTAGTAACTCCAGCAAACTAGAACATAATTTAGGAACAGCATCATCTTAATTCTGAATTACTCTGACAAAAGACAGCACTAACTGAGCAGCAGGAGATTGAGTTGCTTCAATATGCCTAATCTTTTTAACTTCTTTTTTTAAATATAATTGAGGACACCAACACCACTTTAGTTAGGAATGTCAAGCTATTTGCAAAGCAAAAGGGAAGAATAAGAAAAGTTTTACAGATCATTCAGATTTGAGTTATCACACAGAACAGCTCTTGCAGTGCCTTTGGACTAATACAGTGAAATATTTAGACAGCAATCTATCCTCTCCCCATGACCAGTGAGAGTAATTGCTGTTGTGTCAAACTGATAACTGTCATTTAACCTATACAGCCACAAAGAGTGGTCACAGCATAGTGCTGCAGTCCAACTTCTTGCACAGCTGTAAGTGCACTTGAAGATCACTGGATTTTGGTACTAAGGAAATGGGAAGACAGACAGATGCAGGGCTTTTCTTCTCAGCTTCACCCACTAATATGACCTTCGGTCACCACCCCACACATGCGTCACACACACCTACACTCCAATCCTTTACATTGCCTGTACTCATGTAGGGACCTTTGCATTAGCTTCAACCTACAGCAGCTCTGCTAAAGGATCCATCTTTGTCAATGTTATGTCAAAAATAACACTGGACTACATAACATGTAACTGCGCCCTGCTGTTAGACTGATGATTGACTTTGCAGGTATTCTCGTTCCTGTGCTTGTGATCCCCTGGCAGCATTGATGGGAATAACAATGCCAGAGAAAATATGAAGGTACAGAGCAGCATGTTCACCGGAGGAACTGGACAAAATAGATAACACTTGCATCTCCTTTGCAGTACATTAGTTGCTCTTGCTGTTACCTATGGTGGTCCATCCACTTGGCACAAAAAAGCCTAACTAAAATAAATAGGTATTCCTAGAAACTCTGCATTATTGATGAGGAACATTTGTTTAACAACAGTTTCTTTGGGATTGTCAAAACTGATGACCTAAAGTAAAGTGCTCACTTCCGAGGCATTATGTATTGATAAAAGCATAAACAGATAATACAATTGAGAGTGGATTTTCTCTACAATGCTATTTAATGACCCATGCTAATGCTTAAAAAGGTTATTTGAATTATTCTGATCTTATTCCTGGAAGGAGAAATGTCCATTTTTGGCAGCTCTTCTAGCTTAGAAAGGTGGGGAAGGAAGATAAGCAGGGAAAAAGACAGACAGAAATAGAACTGGTCCATTTGTGGAAGTCCATGGGAAAAACCTATGTCAGTGCAATATATGATTAAGTATACCATTTTATTGCCTATACGGAGAGTAATTTTGGATTCAGACCACTTCTAGGAATCAGGGAAGTTCTTAAACAACTTTAAACAAACAATGATCAGAACTAGAAAGAGCTATCTAAATCCTGTATCTATATGGGAAAAACTGTATTAGTGTAGCTATAGCAACACTACACCAATGCAGTTCTGTCATTAAAATTCCACAGGAAGACAAGACTTCAGGTCTCAATTTTCTAAAAAGCCTAAAAAATTCCCAGTCCTTCCAAATTTCAAATGGGAGTTGACATTCCTGGAAGGTTATACTTGCACAGGATGCTAGATTATAGTCTTCCAGGGACTGGGCAGCAGGAGCAGAATATTGCAGTGAGCCAGGACTCTTGTCAGAGCGTCTTGGCCTAGTTTTCAAATCCTCAGCCACAACAAATACACAGATTCACTTAACGTGCCATACGTAAGTATAACCTAGCCCAAACCTCAGGTTTCACATGGATATCTCCTAATATGAAGTTCAGCCCATCGCCTTTCTCTCAGTTATGTTCAGGTCTGCCAGGAGATCCATTTAGGCATAAGCTTAAAACCGAAGCAATCCTGAACTAGTCTGATATTCACAATTACAATGAACTGATACATTCAGAGTAGTATGAAAGCAGTGGCTGTATCATTGCAGGCTTAAATCTGAAGGTCCTGAATTCAGTCAGGATTGCCCTACTTATTCCACCTTTGACTCATTCCCAGTCTCCATCACCCTCACAGTAAAAAAAAAAAAAAAAAAAAAAAAAAAAAAAAAAAAAGTGTTTCCTGATGTTCAGAGGGAACCTCCTGTGTCTCAGTGTGTGCCCTTTGCTTCTTGTCCTGTCACTGGGCATCACTGAAATGAGCTGGGTCCATCCTCTTTGCACCGTCCCTTCAGATATTTGTATACACTGATGAGATCCCCAAGCCTCAAGGATGTTGATGGGTTTTTCAGCCCAGGCCTCAAACATCATGCCTCCTTTCAGAAAGGAGATGTCCAGGACACTACCAGGGAAGAGTAACTGTGCTTCCAAGTGGAAGGCTGGCCAAGTTATACGGGGCATAAGATAGGAAAAAGGCTCATCATTTTTCTCTGCCCTGTGAGTCCATGCAGAAGTCAACTTAACTGTCCACTCATAGTGCAAAACTACCACCCTTGAAGCAACAAGAGACAATATGGGGTATAGAAAATAAAATAAAATTGAATGTCTATTCTAAGTATAATAAGCTGTCTGTTTAACTTGGTTCAAAAAACACATACCTGGTATTTTTGATCTCAAAAGAAACCAAATAGCAAGACACATCCCGATCACCGCATTTATTCCAAACAAATACCCTTTGTTTCCTCAGCCCGTGGCTAATTGCCAATTTGTTTCATGAACAAAACCTGACACAGAAAACAGAATCCAGCTATTAAGTATAGAGGGTTACAAAAGAATGCAGGTAGTATTAAGCTTAAGGTAGAACTGCTCTGCCAGCAAGCATCAATGTGTTAAGCACAATCCCACCTTCTCTATCTCCTGATCTGAATCTAACTTTTTTGCAGTAGATTATCTCCCTCAAGGGCAAATGTATTCCAAACATTTAAGGGCTCTTACAAAAGGCCAGCACTGATCTCTGTGCTTGAATAATATCCCAAATGGACCCTCATTGGTAACACGATAACAAAATCAGTGTTTCAGTCAAAAGAGAAGAGTCTTTTTGCTCCTCTGTTCTTTTCTTTTTGTGCATTGATATAAAGATCAGAGTCATCTGCATGAATAAGATTTAGAATTCTGATGAAAACAATAAGAGATACTAAAAACTTTCTGGCCCTCCCAAATTTGTATTCAACCTCTCCCTTTGTTAAAGCTGTAATCACACTCCCATTGGTATTCAAGGGATTTATGCAAACAAGGTCTCTTCTGTCAAAAATCATAGCAATTTAATGCAGTTGCAGGCTGTTTGGTTGTGTAGATTACTGGCACCGAAGATGCAACTCGTATTCTGATGCATGTCAGCTCTCTATAATACAGATCAGATGGTCTTAGCAGTCTTGTCTCAGCTGTTCTAGCATAAAATACTGTATCTATATACCACCGAACCAGAAAAATAAGGGAAAATAACAGAAGAGAGGTGACTTGAAGCTACAGTCATAAGGAAATTTAAAAATTAAGCTAAAACTCAGCCTGTTGCTTAATTGCAAATACAGTATTAGCTGAATATCTCATAAGTTTTCTCTCCATGGAATGTCACCCACTTGCATAAGGATGGACTTAAATGAATAAAAGCCTGCCGTCTTTACCTCTGTGTGAGTGCTAGCTACTGTTGGTGCATGTTACACATCCACCTTATACACCCAATGCACAAGGGATTAAAAGAAGTCCATTACACAGCTCCCAGACACAGGACTTAACTCTTTAGATCTAGCTGTAAAAATCAACATTTATAGTTCTAGTGGCTCTCTGGCTGACGTTCTCATCATGTGCAATATCACAGCTCCTCCATCACTCAGGGCCATATCCTGCCTCCTTTGGGAAAGTTGCGCAGTCTGTTTCAGTGGGCAAAATACAATCACTTGAAGTGAAATGAGCAAGATTTAGCTATGACCTACCCCCCTCACATTATTGACTATTTATAGACAAATCTGGCTATGTCAGAGAAATTCTACCTGCACTTGCACAGGATATTACGATGTCTGTGCTCACTGCCACTCTCTCAAGAATGAAGAATGGGTCTGTATTGCTGGCTTAACACCTCTTTCCAAAACCAGTTTGATGCTTCGAGGAAAGGGAGGGAAAGAGTTGATTAAAAGCCGTGATGAAATTCATGCAATAGAGGGGAGTATCTGCAGTGCTCTGTCACCTCCACCCACTGTCTCCCCAGGCAGCCAATGGCACTTTACAGGAAAACCATTACATCATCAGGGCAGTCTCTAATCGGCTATATTCTAGACACAGTTTCTGACCCAAAATATATGGGTTAGATAAAAATATGCCATTCCAAAAGTATGCTTTAATTGAGGCAGCATATTACCAAGCACCTTGCAGACGTGCAATAACTTCTGCAACTCCCTTGAGTAAAAGAAAGAGGAGTTAAGATCTGACTGAATACTATATATATAAAAATACATTTATTTATATATATATATAGATCTCTCTCTCTTTAAGCCTGAAAATACGTAGAAGACCTGCTTTGACCACATGGACTTCTTCTGCATTTACCTTCCAATATGTTTATGCCGCTAAGCTACACTAGCAGAAATGCTTGAAACAAAGAATTTAAGGTGCTTATTTGCTAAAAACAAGTGTTACACTTAAACGTAGTTCTTGGTGCCAAGATGACTGTACAAAATTATTTAAGCTTCATGCTCATCCATCCACATAAAAATAATACCGAATGGCTTACCCCAAACACAACTCATCTTCCCAATTCAAACAGCACATAAATGCCAACAGAACTGGGTTTATGTTCAACCTATTAATACAAAATATTTACTGAGTAACCACTACAAGAAATCAAGAGTTGCTCATGGTTTTTCCACAAGCAGAAGAATAAGATGCTATTTGCAGGATAAATCATTGATTGTGCATTATTTACTCCACTCTAGTACTATAATAGCTGGTTACAAATAAGGACATTGAGGTATATACAGCACAGAGCCTTAGTATAAAGGGCTCATTCTGCCAAGTGAATTGGGGCCAAATACTTAACTTAATAAGGAAGTATCATTCAAATCTAATGGGACCAGAAGTAAATCAGGTTCTATTCCTTACTTTGTTCCAGTCCTTATCTCCTTTCCCCACACACAAAACATGCATAATCCAAATATTATGGCATGCTGCAAAAATGAGCCTCATCGTGTATAAAAAGAGCCACATTAGAGAAATCCACAGAAGTGGATAAAAAAAGGTGACACTCATCTTTTTTTGAGGTTGGCTTACAGCTCCTTAGAGCAATGATCACATTTGAGTTCTGTATCCACAGGCAGCATATTACTGGTCTGCTTACTGGCTGCTCCATGCACTGATGTAATCTAAATAAATCAGCTAGTAAAACACATCATGTAATGGTGGGGAACAGTGGCTGTCTGAAGTTCTGCTGGTCTCTGTCAAGAGAGGTTATTAGGCCTAACAATACAGAAATACCTACTTTAAAGAGAAATAAAAAGTTTGGCTGATTTTGCCCTATTTAAGTGCCTTATCTAGGATTATAAAACATGGAATCAAATCCTGCAAACTTGCATTCTCTTTGCAAGTGTTAAGAGAAGGTGGGAGCTCTGTCTTACAAGTGCCCTCATCACACTGTATCTCTACATCACCTTCATAGGAGCCTGACACCTCAATACTCATCTACTTGACCTCAGTTTAGCTGCAGAAGTTTTAGTTGCTTTTAACATTCAGTCTTAATTAGGGAGACAAAAGAAGTTCCCTCAGATGTTTAAGTTAGCTCCAGTGGTGAATAAGATGTTAAAGAGTAGGTGATGGACTCTTTAAAACAGCTTCTCTGATCTCCCTCACTCTACCAGTACTCCTTTCAAGTTCTTCCTGGCCTGCCCCACTATTAACCTCCCTCCACACTGAGAATTAGCTATTTATTATCAGCCTTTGTTCCCTCTCTCAAAGGGCTCCTCCTCTCACTCTTTACCCAAGAATCCTCAACGGTCTTTTATGAATGTGTATAACAAAATCCTTTTGAAAGTCAAAATAAATTATTGCTACTGGTTGGAATACAGAGAAGCTCCTATTTTTACCACTTATAGCATACTTTGAAAGTCTTTATGCTGATGCAGTACTGCTTACTGCAGTCTTATGACTTAACAGTAGTATTAGAAGCATATCCAAGTGAGCTCTACAGCCTCAAATCTGTCTCTAGTAAAGAGCAAGCTCTTTGTCCTTTGGTGTCCCAGCACAGAGGCAATATGTAGCTAGATCTGTCTCCAATCTTTAGCTTAATACATCCCAGCAATTTATCTTTTAATTGAGAATTAGCTCCTGTTCCTCCTGTCCCGGGATCACTGTTAAAGAGGTATGACAAGGAAAAAAACATCATTCAAAACCCACTTAATATTATACTTACTTAAAGTTATGTGGAAATGTAGGAATCAGAAAAACAGTTTACCAAAACCTCTAAAAATTGAAACCAGCAAATTGTGCACAAAGCCAACAAAGTAACAAAGTGCAACACGGTCTTTGTTAAAATTGGCAAGCTCCACGTTTGTCACAAAGAAAACTGTAAACTGCCTGAAGTGCATCCCTTCCACACCCATAGGGCGTGCCTGTGAGGAATAAAACAAACTAGAGGCATGAGGCTTGGGCGTTCAGTAAACCAGGAGTGAACTTTTTTGGGTACGAAACAAATCTAACAGTTAACTAATTCACTGCCTAAGGACAAAACCTCATTCCCAGCTCCTGCACATCACAAAATGTCACAACATTTGGCTGCCTCCTATCAAGCAAGAGCAAAATACCACAACTTCTCTCAGGGCAGTATTAAAGGACAGTGTCAGTGCTTTGTTAGAAAACTGGCAAATGTCTTTTCTTGTTTTGCTCAAAGTCACCCTGCCAAAGTAGCACGGTAGTAAGAGGCTGAATGGAAAAATGGGCACAGGGGAAGGAAGAAATATATTCCATCTGCCTGGCAGTGTCTGATAAAAACTGATCTCCTTCTATTTCCTTTAATTGCTGTGATTTTCTAACAGAAAGATATAATATGTGTAATACAGCAAAGCTCTTCGCCATCTTTATACTCCATGAGAAAACATTTCACTGATCATTAAAATGCAGCCACAGGACAATGTGGTAATACCTGATGAAAACTTTACTTTAGCAAAAAAACAAAATGAAGTGAAACCACAGAATCTATTTTAGACTCCATATTTGGCCTGAGTCTCAGCAGTACATCATATCTGAAAGTGGAAACTCCATCAAACCTTAACATACTTAGCACTACCTCAGAGACTGGTTCAGTTTGGACTAGGTGGGAAGTGATGGGTTTGAGTCACCAGGACTTCTTCCTACCAAACATAAATCTTCTCTTGAGGTCTTCCACCCAGGCACTGACCAAGCACAGTCTGTCAGATTTGATGAGACAGGAGGCCACAGAAGTAGAACTGCTCAATCGGATCTGAGGGTAATCAGACTTCCTACAGCATGACACAGCATTACGGTAAAGCAGTGCTGTGGAACATTGCATTCAGGCTTGGTAATCAAATAAAACTGTCACTTAAGATTTACTATACTCCTGTGCATAGTTATCCATTATCTGTAACAAAGCCTGAACGTATTAAATTACTTCATATTTTCAGTATTATGCTGTTGTTTATTATATAGCGATATGAAGGAATGCAGAAAGAATCATTTTCTACTAATAGTGGACAAGGAACATTATTAGATTAAGGACAGAACATTACCCTTGAAGCTTTTCTCCCAGCTTTGTGCCACTGCAGAACATCCAGTTATATACTTCTCCCTGATGCCTCCTGCCGCAGATTTAAAGAACCAAGGCAAATGACTCCCATCACTCCGCTAACACTGTGGGAGAGGCACAGAGAAGGAAATATGTTAATTTTGGTAACAAACCAGAAAAGTACATTGGTGTCATATTCCTTCCATCTGCAGAGAATAAAAGGCCAGTTGGTTCCCACCACACATCTATAAGATGAGGCAGGCAGAAATGTCCTATGATAAAAGGGTGTTTACAAAAAAGAAATAAAGAGATGAAAATTGATACACATGTAATAGCAGTACCTGGGTAATGGACAGGAGGGAAAACGTGTTTCAGACAAGGCCTCAGAATTCCCTTTTCAGTGTTTCGGTGACAATGCACAAGCATGGGGGGGAGGAGGCACAAGATCCCGGAGTCTCTGCCCTTACTCCTCCCTGTCTAATCTTGTATAAGCAGAAGCCCCAGGGGTTTACTACTTACTCCTAGGGTTTAGTTACCAGCATTTGCCCATGGGTTACTCTTCTAGTTGTTCATCAATCTGTCACAACTAGTTAGCTGCTTGCAAGAGTTAAGTGCAGAAGCACACAGAGCATCGACAGTAGTGGACAGACATTGCAGAAGCAGCTTTGCAGGGCATCTTACCTCCTTTACCTCCTACAGTCGCACCAAGAGAGCAACAAGTCATGATACCTCACATTCTCTGATCCTTTCAGCTTAAAATACTAAGGCAAATGACGATGAAGTAGAAGAGGAGCAGAGAAGCCCAACCAGATCTACTTTCCATTTGGAAGTCAGCAAGGTGATCTCGAGCCCTGCCAGACTCTACTCTCCCCTGGGAACTCTGTCCATAGCTTTATGATGAGGAAACAGCTCTGCATGCAGCTGCCAGCAATTTCCATTTAACCCCATCATTTGGCAATGCCCACGCGTGAGGCTGTGGAAATAATCATTTCACTCAGCGTTTCCATGTGTTACTGGCTCTTTATTGAGAAGCTTTCTGGTCAGAGAGCATTAGAAGTTACATTATTTGCCAACAGTATTTGGAGTGCTCAGTATCTGTGAAGAACAGATACAAGGTATAATCAAAATGTTACAGAAATAAGGATTACTTTTCAACCTTAACTAAGCTTTTTGTGACTTCTGGCCACTTCATTTTATTGAACAATGAGGGAATTCTGCAATGAAAACCTTCTCCAACCCCAAGGTCATAATGAGGACTTCTTAAGCCTTATTTCAAGATCTTGGATCAGGAGAAGGAAGGGGTACCCAGGTGAATGTTGTCTCAGGACACACACAAACTTACGCTGCTTTTCTCCATGTCCAGGGCAGACAGCGCACAGGAGGAAGACACAAAGACAGTATAACAAGGGCAAAAGCCCAATCAGCTTCTGATGTGGATAACCTAAAAAAAAATAAAGACTTGGATAACATTTTAGCCTGAGGTTGCAGCTTCTGTAGGCAGAACAGGAGGCTTTATATAGCCAAAGGATCCAGACTTAGATTTAACACATACTATAAACACAGCCTACCACGTGGGCAACATGTGTTACCAACTTTGGCACTGACTGCTGTCACCAAAGTGCAACTGAATTCACACAACGGGGCTCTTATGAGACTGACAATACCCTCAGCCTGCCCTCAGTCCCTAAAGCAAACTCAACAGTGAGAAAAGTCCATCCTTCCAAGCAACCTTACCAGAATAAAGCTATTTCTGGCTTTCATGCAAGAAAAGAAAAAGACCTTATGTTGTTTCAAAAGTTAAAACAAGGGACAGGAGACAGGCATGGAGATATCTACAGCTTCTGAATTAGTGTCATGAATAACACGAGAAGGTGAAAACTGAAAGGAACAGAGTCTCTGACAAATGGAAGCAAAATGAAACTGCTACAGATTGCTCACTGTAATGTGCAAGAAAAGAGATGGGGCATTCCAAAGCAACAGACAGAAAAGTGGAGAGAGTTGCTGTATATGCTATCAATATGCTGCAAACCCTAATAAAATATGGGCAACGTCTACTCTACTATCTTCTGGACTTTTCTGATTACACCGTATGTTGGACATACACATCTGCTCTTTACACAAAATGGATAGTACGTACTTTAAAAGCAAATTTGAAGAATCCACAGGGTAGAAGCTGATTAACATTGAGCTCAGCACATGAATTTGTTAGTCCAGGGCCGCATGTCTGACTCACACTGTCATACTGGTGCAACATTCTTTAGCTCCATTGCTGTGAGCCTGGAAATTGAACATCCATTTAGTGCTAACAGCAATAACATTTCCAGCAAGAAGCTCCTGGGACAAATGAACACTTTGCACTGAAATATTGGGCTTTTAGAAAAAGCACTTCTTCCCTTTTACCAGGTTATTTGTATCTCAGTCTCATTTGTATTTAAGAAAGAAAGAAACCTGGATTGTGCAATAATCTTTCAAACAAAACTGTGCTACCATTCCGCAGTGAAAGGTAAATGCATGAATCTGTAATGGGCTGCTGATCAATTTTTGTCAAACTGATATTCTCATGACAGATTAACAGGGCATACATTTCACAATTTATAGTGCTGAAAGACACATGCAAATGCATACATAGCAATAAACACTTGGGGTAGAGTTTCCTGCCTAGGAAGCTTTTTTTACAAAAGCCATTTTAAATGTTTTCTTGTCACTAACATGTCTACCTCCTTAATGTAGGATTGATCTAAAAGTGGATGTTTCGGCAGATCATCATTATGCTCAAGGTTTCCTTGCCTAAAATACAAGTAATTTTAACTCAGAAAAAAGGAATTGCCCCAATCCTGTAAAAATTGTAACAGATTTTATCGTTATTACTGTTAAATAAGGACGTCAGACAGTAGAAACCCTGCCACAATAGTAGAAACAATGTGTACCCATATTTTTTGCATTTTGGGACGTAATCCCATGACTACAGAGTGTCAGAAAACTACTTGAAAGAGCTAGATGAAAACAAGCAATCCCCTTCCTCTCAAAAAAACACTCAACATCAGAATATTTTGCAGAACTATCATTCCTTCTCCAAAATTTCCACAAAACACTGACTAGTTGAAACTCAAGGTTTAATAAAGTTAGTCACAATTATGTAGTTTCTATTGTTCAGCTCTAGTAATTCCAAACAGAAAATGTTCAAGTGTTTCTTGTTTTCTAACCATCTATAGTTGTTTCTAACATACATCTAAACAAATAGCAGCACCCTCTTTGCACTCCTCAATGCTGAATGCAACATTTCATTCTAGGAAACTCTCTGGGTTGGGACAGCATTAAAGACACAAAATAGCCTGTTTGTCTTTCTGAGCTCTAATCAACTTCTGATAAGAAGGTTGGGTTGAAAATAATCTCCCATACAGGAAAACTACCTTGAAGTCTGGAGCTGAACATTCAGATAAGGAAATTAATTTGTAGGCAATCATGGAAAACTACCTCTTGGTAGTCTGATTCACATTTTGTGGACTATAACACAGAGGGTTTGCGAGGTATTGCACAAAAATGTTGGTTTAACATTTAAAGAGCCAATAAAACAAGTTTTTCTAGGTAAAAGTTCTCTCTTGAAAAATCAGACAGCTAGAGACACAGAATGGGGTGGGATAAGAGGGGCAGGAGGAGCTCCCAAAGCTTACAATGTCTAGAACCACAGCACCACCATATTAAACTAGTTTTATATTGATCTAATTCCATTCCTGTACCATGATAAACCTGAAATAATACCAAATAAGATCCAAACTTGAAGCTATTTTGACTTTTCAAAGCATTTATTTCTAGGATGTTAAGCCTACACAAAGTCTATTTGAAGATGAACTGCAAAGACGATTAACAGTGGAAAAAAGATTATTTCCTTTTTTATTATCAACAGGCACCTTTAAAAATGTATTTTATACAATGGCCTCAATATTTTCTGTTGTATGCGTGCATATTTCTGAATACCAGCACCTGTAAAATATCGATATCCACATCATTTAAGTGTTATATTCCTATTTTAAGAGTTGAATTAAAAATTCTTATGCAAACAGCAATCACAGAGCGTGTGTGTAGACTGATGGGTAGATAAGTAGATGTTACCAACTGTAAAAAGTGTTTTATGTATCTCTAAAAACACATGAATTTTTAAAGTTAGACATTATCCTAAGGGAGAACAAGAGTCAGCCCAATTACTTTTCGTGAATAAATGGTCTGGTGATTTCAAATCTATTTTTTCTTTGTGAGTCATTCCCGAACCAAACCCATTCTTTCCCAATGTATTTGCTGTTTACAAATTATTCAGTGAATAATTTACATGAAGGAAATTCACCCTGAGGGTTTGTCTGCAAGCTTGTTTGCTTTTACTGTTCCCTACCTATTATCCAATGTGTTTGAGCAGGTTCCCAAGTCACACAACATTATTTCTACTCCCTACGTGAATGAGTGAAACTTTAAGCTGCTATATCCATACAAGAGGAATAATAAATCATGAATCAGGAACAGCCAATTTTGTTTCCTAGTGAAAAGCGATCTTTGCCTAGCTGTTTAGGAGCTGACAATATTCCCTCAGAAAGCACATCAAGGAGTGTGACCAAACTCACTAACCACAGCAGCGGGGCTAGCAGCGTGCTTCATCAAAAGGCAAATCTCATTTCAGACACAAACAGCACGAATAATGCTACATGAGGCTCTCAAAATGGCTTTTCTTTCGTTTCCGAAGCCCAGAAGCACCTTCCAGACCACCGACCTCTCTATGGCAATGGTGAGACTGCATACTTTGCATACATTCATTAAGCAGTTATTTGGCATCAGCATGACCCCATGGTTCTTTTGTGCTATATTACTGCTGTACTGTACAAACCTTGAATCGGAAGAGCCCCTCCAAAATAAATGCATCACATTCTCCAAAAGCTCATCACTGTTTTCAAAAGGCATTGCATTCAGAACTATGCAATATTCATAAAGTAAGCTAGTTTCTAAGACTTCTACCCAAGCTGAGATAGAGAGCGATCAGAGTAGAAGAACTGAGTAGAGGCCTCAGGAGGGACAAGCAGGGAGCAAGGTGACACAAAGAACATGCACTGTTCAAAACTGGGAGTCAATTAAAATTCAGGTAACTGTTCAGGAAGACTGAGCAGGAGACACTGCACAGACCAGTTTACCAGCTACATTTAAGGCAGGATCCTGCCTTCTTATGAGCACTGCAGCCCTCGAGCCTGCAAAGCAGCAAGTGCTTAGTTATTCTGATGCGAGCAACGACAGCAACTCCCACGCTCTGCTGCATTAAGAACAAGACGTTTAGCACTTGGCAAGGTTATGCCCACCAGGTGGAAAAACAATACTTGGGAAGTGCCATTTCCCTCTCAGCCTCACAGCCTCCCTTTGCTTTTGATCCAAACCCAGACTGCCTCATGAGAGAATATTACTTTCAGAATATTTTTATAAAAATAATCAACTTTTATGACTTGAATGCTACACACAGGGCCCAGTGAAATAGCTACATTACCATTTTTGGTAGCTTTTTTCTCTTTTCTTTTGTGTGTGCATATAATAGAAATTTTTACGCTGGAATCATGTAATAATACCAATATTGACTTCCTTTTCAGTCTACAGAAGATTAACAGTCCCTTGAGGGTTATATTGACCCTGGCTTTGCTCTTACCAATATTTACCTCTCAGGTCAATGAATCTTGATGGTGAATACAACAGAAGTCAATACCTGCTTATTACAGTTAGAATAAGAATTACTGAGAAGGGTTACGAACACTAGGGTGGTGCCTGCCAACACTACCATAGTTAAGGAGTCCGTCAAGGTTTCCATCATGTCTTTTTTCTAGTAAAACTTGTCCCAAGTAACAACAAAAAAATGCCATTTGAAGACTCAATAATCAAGTCTGTTCTTATAAAATGAGTTCCGACAAGCATATTTTAAAATGTAAGACATATGCAAGTATTCAGAAGTATACAAATTCAAGCGCATAAGCCCAGACTTTATATCAGATTATTTATTGGGGGAGGGGGGCGTGGTGGAATTGTTGTGGGTTTTTTAGTAGTTACTGCAACTTTTAGTACTGTATTGGGTTTGCGTGGCAAGGTTTTGGTAGTGGGAGGGGCTACAGGGGTGGCTTCTGTGAGAAGCTGCTAGAAGCTTCCCCTATGTCCAATAAAGTTAATGCCAGTGGGTTCCAAGATGGACCCACCGCTGGCCAAGGCCGAGCCCATCAGCAACAGTGGTAGCACCTCTGTGATAACATATTTAAGAAAGGGAAAAGAAGTTACAGGGGAGTAGCAGTTGCAGCGAGAGAGTGGAGTGAGAAGATGTGAGAGGAACAACTCCGCAGACACCAAGGTCAGGGAAGAAGGAGGGGGAGGAGGTGCTCCAGGCGCCGGAGCAGAGATTCCCCTGCAGCCCGTGGTGAAGACCATGGTGAGGCAGGCTGTCCCCCTGCAGCCCGTGGAGGTCCACGGTGGAGCAGATATCCACCTGCAGCCCATGGAGGACCCCACACCGGAGCAGGTGGATGCCTGAAGGACACTGTGACCCCGTGGGAAGCCCACGCTGGAGCAGGCTCCTGGCAGGACCTGTGGACCCGTGGAGAGAGGAGCCCACGCTGAAGCAGGTTTGCTGGAAGGACCTGTGACCCTGCAGGACTGGGGGGGGGGGGGGCGGGGGCAATGTTGGAGAGACAGCCTTGATGCTCAGCAGTAGCCAAAACACTGGTGTGTTATCTACACCATTCTAGCTAGCAATAGAGAGCACAGCACTATGAGGGCTGCTATAGGGAAAATTAACTCCATCTCAGCGAGACCCAATACAAGTACTTAATTCAAGTCTCCTTGTATTTAATGTCAAGAGCTGGTCCCCAAGGTAGGCAGTACATTTAGTCCTCTGTTGCTATTTAACTTTATTTTTATGATAGACTAAAAAATGAGCTCCAGAGCTCAGTTGTTCACAACTTTCCAATTAGAGAGCCCAGAAGACTAGCAAGGTAATATCTTTACAGTCTTAAGAACACCGGAATCCACAAAATCCATCCATACATCCAAATCCTGAGGTAGGAGGAAACAAAACTGTAAAAGTATATTGTGGAGGGAAAGCATCAGGGAAGGAGTATAGCTCCATAAAGCTTGAGAAGAAAGGTGTGATAAGCATGCAGCTTTGACCAAATTTGTGGCAAACAAGCAGACATTCTCAGTTATACAGATCTGGGCTGTCCATCCTTACTGCTCCTGCTAGCAAGATGTGTCCTCATTGTGCAGATAAAGCTCACTGACAAATTTATACTTGCTCATGTTTTATTCCACTAGTAAGATATCGTAAGTGTCTCAAAGCCATAGACAACAGCTAAACCTACGTTAGACATCCTACTTCCGTGCATTGGTTGAACACAAATTCAGACGAGCACTATCAAAATTCTTAAGACCGTGCCGTAGGCATGTTCATCTCCAGTACATGCGCTAACACTTGCCTCTTTGCCCACTGTTTGTGTTAATGGCTGTCAGTCAAATGACTGAGAAACACTCTGCTTCACAGCTGAGCTTTCATGAGCATTAAGATGTATAAGGCATTGAAGCTTCAAGCAAAAGTCACCAGCATAGCTTTAAGACAACCATTTCAAGTATCTTCCAATTGCCCACTTCCTAACTGCCTTAAGAATTTGAGAATCTATAGGGGAGGTTAGGTCTACACTTAGTCTTAAGGTCCTCTGATAGACAAGGACATTGTGTGTGGTTAAGCTGCATTTCTCACGAGGTCCAACACCCTTCCAGAGGTTGCAATGTTTCTCTAAGGACTGGTGTTTGCCTTTTTGCTTAATAACCTGCCCACTCTTCAGTCTTTTTACTAGAGGAAGAAAGGGGTGTTTCTAAACTGTTTGTTATAGTTAAGTATAAAAATTCAGAATAGATTTTTCTAGTCAGTTAACCATATTCTCGAGGGAAAACATAAGGTAGCATAATTATTAAAGAGCGCTCTCAGTAATATTCACATCTTTATTACGTCAACCCTTTGCCAAAAAAATAAGATTTATAGTAAAAGCCACTTACATTTCTTCTTTGCGGAACCAAGCCATCTGCCTCAAATATACCATCAGCCCCTGCTAAATGAATTCACACATATTTTAAAGCCCCGGAGTAACCATTAGAATGGAAATTGGACACTACTTGTCATTTGCAAAGCTTTCTTAACTGGAGAGGCTTCCCATTTGTTCAATTAAATGTTTGTATGTGCAATACACTTTATGAAATTTATCCCAAAACAGTGAGGACTGAAATAATATTGGAGGCAGATGGTGCAGCTGTTCCATTTAGAGAGCTATCCTCAGCAATATATGAAGTGATGGACAGGACAGGGAAGTGGTAGTGAAAACTTGGTACTATGAAGAACATCATCCATGGATATTAGCAATAAACCAACCATTTCGGCTCCAATCTTCTCTCCCCTATCGTATGCAGCTGCTTGGCTCACTTGGGTTTATCCAATTAGAACATATTGATTTAATTCAAGAAGTCAACCACTGAAGCCATGTAAGGTTTGCCCCTATGAGAATCCATCCCTCTGCCTTAAAAGCTAAGGGAGTCTGAAAACGTGTCTGTCACGCTGAGACAAGAAGGCACATGTTTGTATGGGCTGATGAGGCAGTGTGCATGCAGAAGAGACACAGATACCATTAGGACTAGGGAGCAAGTTCAAGCTGCTACTTATTTGCATGCCTCACACAGAACAGAAATCATTGCACCGTGCTCCAGATGCTGCAAATCTCAAGATGCACATCCAGGGCTCATAATTAAAACTGGCAAACATTTTCACTGAGGAGAGGGAAGAAAAAAACCCAGAGCTATCCCAGCCAGTCTGCATCTATTTTGAGATTTCTGGGGTGCTGGCCTGTTCTACCATCTCAGTATCAGGAAGGTCACCTTTTCAAAGGAAAGGGCATGCAAAAACACTTCCTCAGAGATTGAAGACTTGAAAGAACCTGATGAGAACATACCTCTTTCTGTACAGCGCCTAGACTAGGCCTGCAGATTCAGTAAACTAAATGAGCAAAGTAATCAAACATTTCTTCAAAAAGAATTTCCAGCCCTCATGAAAGAAAATGATAGAGAATTCATGGAAATAGATTTAAACCAAAATAGGGTGGCAGGAAAGGTTTTCATCTTGGAAAGCACTGCTTTACTGAAAAACAAGGAATGAGGATCACACTGTCCATCACAAGCCAGCACATAGCTCTTAAGAGGTTTTACTTAGGCACCTAACAGAAACCACTTGGGGCCAGAAGGCAGATCCCTATCCCCATATCCATGGGCAGGCAATGACACTAGCTCTGTGGGACTGCAGTCACCTCTTGTGTAGGTTTAACATAACAGCAACAGTCAAAAATAGTTACAAGACCAAACTCAGTTAAGAAAGAACCATAGAGAACGCAGGACAGGTCCCACCACCACCTTCTTCCTCCTTTTCTCCCCCCAGCCTACTCTTTCCTTGCTTTCCTCTTCAATCCTACAGCCTATTTGAGACTTTCACAGCTGGAGTGCTGCTGGGAACTCACTTTGTGGCAGCTACAACCTGAGAAAGGAAAGGACTGTCAGTGAGATGAAGAAAGTTCTCTGTAGGTGCCGTGCGACAATAAACTGCCAGGGGAGAGAATGCTGAAAAGCCAAAAAGTACATCCCAGTTCACCAGAACATCCATAAATATTTGCCATGTTTGAATAGGTTCAGCTGGAGACCCTATTATGCCTAATGCCTTAAGAATTATTAGAGGCAAAAAACCACTGCCAGTGCACAAATAAGGGAGGTGAGAGGGCACTTAAAGAAATCCTTCGCTAGGCAGAGTGCCGTTCATTTCCTGTGACAGTGAAGGGGCACCAGGTCGTACATTCAGTGGTGTATTACTTAAAAATATTTTCCAACCTTGCTGTTTCAGTATAAATGCTTCCCTCCCCAACCACCTCTTTCCCACTGGTAATACTATAAAAGACATGCCCCAAGGGACAAGTTTCTAATAATGTTCTAATCTTGCTTTCCAAGCACTTACAACAATTGCAGTAGCAATTTTAAAATAAAAGAAGTAAATTCATAGGACTCAACCTCTTCTTTGTTTGCAGGGAACTTTGGCTGTGCTGGAATTATTGCAAACTATATCACCACAGAGAAATATCTTTAGTTTCTAACTCTCATTTTCTTATAAGTCATAAGCACACACTGCTGTAAACAGCACAATACTTGGAAACTCCAGACAAGCTATGAAAAGTGAGTGTCCTACTTTACTGTTTTTATACTCTGGCTTCATTTCAGCTACATATTAAAAGGCCAATATCCACATATGATGTCCAATAACTCTAAATACATAAAGCAGCTAATCATAATTAGTTATTTTCCACCAAAGATGTAAATATGGAAGTCATCACAAGGGCATAAATGCACAGCTAATCCAGAAGGAATCCAGCTTCTGCAGAATACCTCTACAAAGCATCAGTGGGAGGCAGTCTTAAAAACCTGCCAAACCAGAGGGAATTGGTGTACCTTCTAAAAAGCCTGTCCTCTTTGAAGCACCACTCCCGTAACAGCAGTTGTTCCACTTTTTGCTGCCATCCCTGCAGCATTCTTACTCTCAGGGGGGCAAGATGTGGAAGCTGGTTACACTCACAAACACAGCACTACAATAATGGCAACTGCCCACTTTCAAATGCTTGTCTTGCTCTACCCTGACAAGACATCCCTCACAAGGGCTTCTCACAAGCTTCTGGTCCCTCAGTATACGCCCACTGCTTGCCAGCTTCTGCTCCTGACTTTTGGAGAAGGAAGGGAATTCAGCTCATGTCTGCACAACTGCCACCCAGTAATACTCAAGAGTCCTCCCCGTCTGAACAGCCAAATAATGATGACAGATCAGGGCAGAAACTTGGCAGCTACAGTAGACATTACCCTGACGGACTGGGAACTGAAGGAGATTCAGAGAAGATTCCCACCATGAGGCCTTGAAGTAATGCAGGAGATGGGAACCAGTCCACTGACACATCTGGGAAATGTGCAGTGGAGCGCTGACTTTTGCTTACCTCCTCTATACCTTGTCTGGGAGACTTTTCACTTTGTACTACAAAAATCAAGGAATTGCAAGCAGCTGGAAGAAGCTTTGCAGGTTCTTTTTTTTCTCCTCTCCACCCCAATTATCTTCAACCTACTGCAAGTTAGCACAGTGGCAAAATGCATTTCCATTTTTGGGGTTTTGGTTGTTGTGGGGGTTTTTTTGTTGGGTTTGGGTTTTTGTTTTACTGTCAATTAGAGGAAAGGTTCAGCTCCTTCAAACAGAACTGAAATGAGCTTTTCACTGCAGGAACTGTAGATATCAGAAACAAAGAAAGATAGCAGTTTCATGTTTTCACTCCCCAGGGGTTTATGAACCCTGCTGGAGCCTAACGTGCCCCCTCCTCCCTTCAAGCTACAGGGTGAAGCCTCAGTACCTCGGGAGATGGATGTCCTATTTCTAAAAATGACCAAAGAAACCTCACAGAATAGCCAGATTCCAGCGGCATTCCTGAGCTCTTCAGTGGCACAAGACCATGCTTTTACAATAAACATCTTTCTGCACCTCTGGGACAGCTAAAGAAAAGGGCAACAGCCAAGATGGCTCTTCATTTCACTGATCTTCTGTTACCAGAAGAATCACTGGCAGCATATGGATGCCATAATTACAGGGACCAAAAGAGTACCAAGTTGGTCAAGAGCCAAGCTGTATATATACTCCGACCATAAATGCTGAAGACTGTATTAGTCCATAGGAATCACCGAGGAACGAAGGCATTCCTCACTTCCACCCAGAGAACACAACTAAACCACTTGTCATCAGACCCTCTACTTCGCCTTCTGGGAAACCTTGATATCTGGCCTTAGGCCTTTTCATTACTGTCTCTGTTATAAGGCTGCTTGCCAGGTTACATTGTTGTTGATCCAGCAGCTAAGAGTGATACATCAGGCACAATTTCAGCAATGCTTAGAAATTATTTTACCCAAAGCACAAGATATAGTTTCTTCCAAGTTCTGAGGTCTAACCCCAAACCCCCTTGCTTAAACCTCAAGAGAGTCCCTACACCAGACCTCAGTGTGCAAATAATACCCCTTCTGCACAGTACTAAATAACTCCTGTTGAAACACTTACAAGTCGCATAGTTTTTGATTTAACCAGAAAAATATCCGTAAGCAGGATTAGGTCTGTTCAGAATTTTAAAACCATTAGGCTGGCAGTAGCACTATAAGGGCGCATTAAAAAGGGATAAACTTGCATGAACGGTGTTCCACACCAGCAGTGAGAAATAAAACTTTTTATTGCTCAAATCAGAAGTGTGCAAGCTTACATTTTTTAGCATTTACCCTTGACTGTATCACAGAAAGGTCTCAAGTTGGGGACCACTGCAATCTGCCAGAGGCTGAAACAACTTCTACGTCCCGGACTTCTCATAAATGATTATCTCATTTCTTGAACAATGAAGCTGCATGAATTTTGCATGTTTCCTCAAGCACTTTACTTTATTCCAAGAATAACAGTTCCATTTCAAACCACGTTAAGCTGAATCCCCTTTTTATCACCCATACAAAATGGCTGCCAGAAGATTAGATAGGCAATGAGCAGGAGAGAAGAAACAGACATAAAAATAATACTTAAACCACTATCTATAAGGAAATCCCAAATAAATTTCGAAGAATATATACATCCCCTTACAACGAAACACAAAGAATAAATTTTCTAAACTAAATTGAACCCTTTGCACCTATTTTAGGTGCCTGTGAAATGTTCCCATAAAGTTAGCAGGACACTAAGTATATATTTAAACTTTTTAGTCAAGTGAGAGAATTTATCACTGTCACTGAGATAAGGCTGTGCTTAAAAATGAGTGGCTCAGTATATCAAACTATGAGAAATCTTGTTCTAACCAGCAGAATCCAAAACTTTGTTCTGAACAGCACAAAAATGCGAGAGCAAAACTAATGGTGCCTGACCCACGGTGGTTTGCATCTGACCCCCATTCTTCACCTCTTCTCTCACTAATCCTGATTTTAATTATCTACAAATTTGTACTTACTCAAGGCTAGCACTTAATTTATCTATGGAAATTCAAATCATCCCAAGTTAAAATAAAGTTTCGAAAAAGGACAGGTTTGTCAGCCCTTAATGAGATCGTTATTATTCATATTAAGTATAGTTAAAAATGCATTAATAGCAAAATGCTTCCTTTCATTTCCAGGGAACAAGAGGCAAGACACTGTTTGCAGATAAGTCTGCAGTTTGGGACCAGTTTGCAGACAAATCAAAAGGTCTCCCAGCCCTGCAGAATCCTGCTCTAAGAAACATGTAGTACATCCCAAATATTCTTCCTAAGACAAAACAACCTAACAAAGCAAAACAACATAAACCTTGAGGATTTGCTCCCAGCCCCTGAGAAGGTGACAGTACTTGGAAGGGCTCATATAAGAAAAGATTACATCTTCTCTTAATATTGAACAATAGACTTAACCATGTCACACTGCATTTGAGATTGTCACATGCTAAGCTACTCAAGGGCTCAGTATTAAGAATTTGGAGCAGAGGCGGCAGGTAAACAGGGCAGGTTCACTCTGTCGACGACCAAGTTTTCAAATTCACTTAAGGGATGCTCTAAATTCTGTTCCAAAGAGGACAGAAAGTGTCTAAAACCTAAAGGCATGGAAAGGCACTCAAGTACCTAGAGTGACAGCTATATGATAAGCTCATCAGAGGTCTGGACAGCTAATTAGAAAAATGGGACTAGCATTCATAAGGAACTTTGGATGTTCAAGAAAAGGAAAAAAATAATAGGGCTAGAAGGGACCACCAGGACATCATTTAGTGCACCCCCTTTCCAAGGTTTGGAAAGCGAGCACTAACTGCGCACATCCTGACAGAAATTAGCAAATCTTCTCTTATTAAATAGGCCCGTCAATACAGTGCCCACACCCCCTGCCTTGGGAAACATCTTCCAGCACTTTGCTCTTCTCAGGCACTAAAACGGTTTTCCCGCACACGACCTGCACACCCTCTGCCGCAACTTAAGCAACTGCTTCTTGCCCAGCCACTACAAACACAGACAGCAGATTATTCCCTTCCTCTTCTCGAGCGGCCTCTCAAGAACTCACCTTCCCCCACCCCGGCTTTCTCTCCTCTAAACTGAGCGGCCCTGGCCCGCTCGATCCGCCCGCTTTGACGCCAAGCAGCGGGCAAGAGCACCGCTAGCCCTTGGCTGGCAACAGAGGGGCAGAGCACGGCCGTGCCCAGGGTGGCGGCGCCCCCGGGCAGGGCCGGGCGCCTCGCCGCCTGCCAGCTCCGTCTCAGTCGACACCAAACGCCGCGGGCCCCTCCGCGCCGAGCGGCAACGGCCTCCTCCGGCAGCCTCCCGCGGCCCCCGCCGCCCGCCCGGTCCTGCGGCAGCAGCGGGAGGGCTGCTGCTCCAGCCGCCTCTTTTCGATGCCCCCCGGACCCGGTCCTCACTCCGCTGCCCCGCCGCCGGTGCTCGGCCCGCCTGACACCCCACCTCGAGCGGGCTGAGACGGCGACCGGCGGCGGCACCACCGGTCCCGTCACCCCCCCTGCCCCGTGCTGGCGGCGCCGCGTTCCTTATCGAGCAGCGCCCCCTGGCGGGCGCCTCTGCCGCAGCGCCGCGCCTTTTCCCGCCGCGCCGAAAGCGTTGATTTCCGTTGGCCGCTGCCCCGCCCCTCCCTTCCAGTCGGGGAGAGGGGGGGGGCCGCCGAACGCACCCCAGAAATCGTGCTCTGCAGGCCCTCTCAACATCCGTCGGTCCGCAGCAAGATCTAGACACGCCCGAGATCATTCTCAACAGGGCTGCGGGGGCGGGGGGGGAAGAAGGGCGGCAAATCACCCCCAGTACTAGAGCAAGCAAGGAGTCCCTGACAGAAGCAGTCACAGGCCGGGCAGCTGAGGAAATTGAGCGAGCAGCACTAGGCAGCTGTGTGGGAAGCTCTGGCAGGCAGGGATGGATTGCACTCGTGCGAAGGTGTACTTGCACGTAGAGGAAAAAAAAAATCCCACAAGATTTAAAAATGAGGAAAGGTGGAGATAGTGCTCAAATAAAAAATGATGGAGGCAGCCCACAGAAACACTCTTAACAGGAGGATCATAGGTTTCTGGTGTCACTCTTGACAGGTGTTTAGTCGATTCTTGAAGACCTCCAATTGCAGAGAGTGCAATCGCTCAGAGAGTGCATAGCGTCCCTCTTCCCATCCTTTCCATCTTAATCACTGCAGATTCCTCCTAACGCCTAACCTAAATCTCTGCTGTGGCAATTCAGGTCCATGAGGTCTCATCTCACCCACCATGGAGACAGAGAACAGATCATTTCCCTCCTACAACAGCCTCTTGCAGATTTAAAGACATGCCCCAACTCTACAGAGGAATGCCGTTTTCTGAGCTAAACACCATCGGTTCGCCCCATCCTGTCACAGGCTGTGTTTGCCAGATGTCTGAGCCTTCCTTGGTGGTCTCTGCCAGGCTTTCCCCAGGAGATCACATCTTTCCTGGAGCGCTCTGTGCAGAACAGCTCACAGCACCCCGGCAGTGCTGGGACAGAGCGATGCTGAGCAGACATACTGCTTCACATGTCTGATGGACTGTAATCCCTTCCACTATACGCTCTAGTAACATATTTGCCTCTTTTCCTAGTGGCATGGCACTGCTGGCTCGTGTGCTGCTTGTGATACATTACTTTCCCCTACATCCTCTTTTGTAGAAGAGACTAGAGTTGTTCCCATCCCTGAGTTATACCCACTGAGTTACTCCCCCGTCCTGCTTCTGTGCAATTAGTTGTTCCTGCTCAAGTGAAGTACCTCATACTTGTTCTGCTGAGTTGTATTTTGCTTCTTTCCTTCCATCCTATGTTATTTCTGTCTATTACACACATGATTTTCCTGATTTCTCAAGCTATTTTTCATTTCCAACCTACCTCCAGTTCTTTTGAGCTCAGGAAATTTAGTAATATCCAGCAGCAGTAGATTTAATGACCATCTTCTCTATCTTCGTAGCAGTATAGACTCCAGAACACACCCTACAGAAGTCCTCCCCTTTTGGTGGCAAACCACTGACAAGTAGTCTGAATTCCATTTCCGTCCATCTCTGCACCTGTTGTCTTGCTGTCTTCATCTAAGACACGCTTCTGGCTCACAGAGTTCATTCTGTCTTGACTCAGGTGGCCCACACGATCTCTGGAGGTCCTTCTCCACCGTGTATAACCTCCATTTCTACAATGGTCCTGTACATAGATGCTGTTCAGGGAGAGGTGATACAAGGGAGTTACCCTGAGGTCTTCTGAAAACGGTGAATACTCAGGGAAGTCCCATTGTCTTAAAAACTTTAGTGGCAATAACACCAATGCTCCTTTTCCTTGCTCCTTGCCTCACTGCCAACCTCTCCTAGCAGTCCATACTTTGCTAGAAATTGTCAGTATTGTTCTTTTCAGTTGCCAGTGCCTGAACTTAGACGCACATAACAGAGTACTATGCAAACAAAACCCCACATAAGCCAGGATTCTTGCATTGTGTGCCAGGCTGCAGGGATATCATCTATGTTATGTGTGTACTATGGCACACCTAGCATCACCTGCATCTTTGCAAGGTGCCGTATTAGCTTGTTTTCTCAAGGCAAGCTAACATGGAAAATGGTTTCTGGATGAGAAGTAGCTTGAGTCAAGCTAATGCAGCACATGAGCAACACAAGCACACAGCTGACCACATGGGCAGAACCCAAGCAGTCTCCATGAGCACCGGGGCTCCAATATGAAAACTAGCTAATCTTCTGACAACGTTCAAGGAATGCATTTCAAGGCCAGTGACTAAAATGAGGGGAAGAAAGATGGGAACATTGTTTCAGAAATGCTTCCAAAACAATCTCTCAATGCTTGGTCACTTAAAACTCAATGTTCCATTCAATCCATGACAAGTCATCCGCTCCCCCCTCCTCCCAGCTGATGGCCACTTTTAACAGAGGGAAAGGGCTGAGCCCTTTTAATTTTAAGAATTAAAATCTTAAGATTTTCGTGACTAAGCAACAGTTTCAGTGTGATTCCACTTGCATAGCCTAGGATGGCCCAGTGCTTGGGACAATCACGGGATGTGAAACACAGCCAAGCTTCCTCTGCAGAAGGATCCTCATGACTGGATCCTCTTCCAAGAGAAGTGCCCAACTGCCAGCTAATGTATAGCGCTAAGTGGGACCTGCCTTCTATCTTTTCTGCTGATCTGTTTCCTTAAGTACAAAATTTGGGAATGCTTTATCAGAAGTAAGATTCAAATCTAGATATTTCTTGTGCCAAGAAGTGCTGTCACCACTGAAGACAATCATTCTCTCAAATTCATAAGCATTTTAAGCAAAACAGATCAAGACCAACCATACGAGACTGAGGGCGACATCTTGTAATACCCTTTAACCAAGAGGTACTCTTCTGAGACAGAGTCCATGTTTCCAGTCTTTATCCACATCAAACCTAGATGTTTAAACTCTACGTTTCTCATATCACAGCTGAAGTTTTGGGTTGTGCTCCACTCCTTTTACGCCTACACCCCAGTACTGTGGCAGCCTTAAATATCAAACCAACTTGGGTCAGGAAATTGATAACACAATGGCACTTCTGAGATTCACCGTTTTTCATTTGGCTAAAAGTACTTGACTATTTTGACTTGACAGTACTGCAAAATATTAGGAGCCAGATGAAGCTTTTTGTTATTCAAGGCGAATAAATGGGGGAAACAACCCCCCCAGCTGACCATCTATTGCTCTAGAGGTCAGAGGGGTTGGTAAGTATAAAGCAGAGCACTCATCCTGCTGCCCCTTATGTTAAACACAAACTCAATTTTGAGCTCATTTTCAAGCCAGCAAGTACTACAGCCATGACTTAGAGGTATTTGGCTACACACAGGTTCATTGATTTGTGTATTACCACTCAATATGCCTAATAAACCACATTATATAGAACACTGCCTTTTGTTTAATTTCTACAGCGATTGTGAGAAACCACTAGCAGAAAAACATAACTGCAGACATAAAATTGGTATACTGGCATGATTTCTGAAAAGAGTGCAAGTACACTGTTTAATTGCACATCTTCCAGAGGTTATGTACTACCACCTGCATGTGTATTAAAAATACATAATAAAAATGCTGCTGAAGAGGAGTTGTTTTGCATGGGCGATAGCCTTTTCTCATAGCAGTCTTATTTTGATTGATATCAGAACACCAGGTCCATTGCTGTGGGTGCTTTTACTAACAGTAAAATATACCAACAAATAAAATCAGCAGTTATTTTATACAGTAAATGGCCTCTTCAGCCTGCTGTAATGATTACATTCACTCACAATAATAAATAATCATAACAGACACCCAGAGCAAGATCCTGGTGCATCAGCTAACCGTGCAAAACAGGCTCATAACCAGCTTCAGCAGCTGGCTGAAGGTTTTCCCAGAATAAACTGAGTACTCTGGAAGTGATGGAAATTCAGCACTGATGCCTGCCTCCCACCTTATAACACGTGTGGGAGGACAGTGATCAGGACAAGGTACACTGAGAGCCCTACAGCTCTTGCAATTCATCCTTTAGCCCCAGCAGCCGCTACTCAGCAGCCGAAGGACCACTCAGTGATGTTGCTTCCACTCCTTTACTGTCCGAGGGCTTCTGAGCTTATGTCTCAAGGGAGAAAGCGCTAACTGTGAGGTTAGAGCTACTTTGGGAGTAGGTTTCTCCCAGTCTGTATCACTGAACCTGTTTTGCTTTTCAGAAACATCCCTCAGCTCAGGCTGAGAACAAGAGCATTCGTCATAACCGTAGTTAAGACCCCCTCATGGGAAACAACACCCCAGTTTGAGCTCCTTCGGCAGTATTTACATGGTAAGGCAATAAGGACAGGACACACCTGTCCTGATGAGAGGACATCACCTTATAATACACTATTAGTATGCACTCTGTGTTTGAGGCATTTTTTTTTTTCCTCTTTATGGTTCACTTTCTTCCAAAGCGTTATTTTTTTCCCGTGCCCGAGTGCAAAGTGTTGAACTCCAACATGGGACCTTCACACACGGTTTGAGTAGCTGAATTCGCTGCCCTCGCCCTTCAGCCTCGCAGAGGGGAGTCGGCGGAAAATGTCCGAAGTTTTCCAGCTGCGGCAGAGCTGGGGATGCTGCTGCTGCTGCTGCTGCGCCGGGTGGAGCGGGCTCTGCCTTCGGTGCTCTTCTGCTGCCATCTGCAGGGCCTGGCTCGGCTGCAGCTCTCCGGCCTTACTCATTCCTCCTGGCACCCAGCAGAGCCAGCCCGGGGTAAAGGCTAGCCTGGACCCGAGGCATACGCCAAAATGCGCCGACAGTCACAGCATGTGCTCCTGACCCGCCTTGGTAACGGGGATGCTTCTGACCTGACACGCAAGGGATTTTGTTTTCAAAAAACACCAGCACACAACAGAAATCTGGGTCTTTGCAAAGTGTTCAGTTTTACACTGCATTGGGTCAGAATGCGAAGACTGTCTGTGGGTCCCTCATCCCACAGCTACAGTGAAAGCAAGTTGTGGGGCAAAGAACAATCGCCAGCTTGGACTGCACAGAACCAACCTGCAGGACTCACTGCCTCTGAAAATTAGAGGACTATGTTACCTAGGAAAGGTTGAATCATTTTATTTACATTAATAATGTTTTCAGCTCCATAAGGTACAATAACGGTTGGAATAAGATAATAATCAAATTTCATGCCTCACTGCACAGGCAGATCACCCTTGCAGACAAGGAAGCGTTTCTCACGCACAGCTCTGCACACTTTATACAGACATACTACATTTTAAGGTGTTCATTTTGTTTCTTTGCCTTTCCCTGAAGCATCAACTAATACAGAAATCAGAATACCAGATGAGAACAAAAAAGATCTGAGCTAGTAGAGAAAATGCAAATGTAACAAATCTTTGTTCAGTTAAAGGACTTCAAAGGTACTAGTTTCTTGCTATAAAATAAATTGGATATCGAGTTTATGCCTGTGAAGAAGAGATATGCTACAAAACACTGCTCAGACAAGGGTCTACTTTCATATCTTGTATCCTATTTCCCTATCCTTTCCCTAGCCCCAGACTGATAGGCTTTATCATGCACATACACCAGCAAAGCTGTCTCCATCCTGCCTCTCCTGAGCATCCATCTGCACACAAAAGGCAGCGAGAGCACATTGTCTATGCACCAGGAAAAGCAGCTCCATCAAGAAGCCCAGACAGGGAGGCAGTTTTCCCTGTTCGCCAGTTACCATCACCTTTCAGTCTGCCATTTGAATACTTTTTCATTCCAAAAGCTGTTGCTTTTTCCACATATGAAGACAGCCTGCTTCTTTCCAGGCAACATCCTAAGCTCTCTAGGAATCAGGTGGGGAATATTTTTGTGGCTAAAATACAATTTAGTAATTTCACCCAAGCCAGCTTTTGCCAGTCACAGCTTTTCAGAGGTATCCGAGACATCACCATTTCCCAGTCTCATTACAAACAAAATTAACAGTCTGCAGATGTTAACGTTAAGATAGTTTCTACTGTACTGTGCAGGCAAAACCCAAAAAGTTCTCCTTTTTTTCAGCACTCATCCCAGCAGAACTTTAAAGCAGGGATGAGGGTGCTTCAGTCTAAAGAAAAAGCAGCTGTTGAAGTCTTCCCTGTGCCCTTAAACAGCAAGGAAGAACAAAAGAGCAACAGGTATGCTTCTTCATCTTCTCTACCATCTCAGAGCATTCTCACATCACCTTTCTCCAAGGGTGACTAACCTCACCACAGAGAGCATCCGTGTCCAGCTCAGACAAGGACAAAAAAAAAGCGATTAAAAAAATTCAAGCATTTGTTTTATGAAGAAAAAGGTCAATTGACCTGAGAAAAAGCCTTGGGAGACAGATACTCAAGAGGCAATTTTTAGAAACACCAAGTGTTACGGAGTGTGCTTTATACACTTCTGAAAACCTGAATGTGCCCTAACTGATCCTCGCAATGCTCTTGCAGGCATATGTTGTTGAGCACAATCACATGAGAGAAACCACTGCAAGCAGAAAACCAGGAGCTTCACTTGTGCTCCAAGCTAAGTCACCATGGCAGACATTAGGCAGAGACAGAAGGGGAGTTAAGCTCTGTTTTATTTCCCAGGTTTCTTTCTCTTCCAGGGTAAGGAAGGCTCTCCCTAGCTGCTGAGGTACTGAAATGACACAGGGCTCTGGCTGGAGAAAGGAAGAGCATGAGTTGCAGCAGGCCTTACTCCCAGTTACCTCAGACTTTTCTGGGCCAGCTCCAGGCATGACTCAGATGCTCACAAAGTAGCTGCTTAGCTGCAGCACGTTAATATATAATCAGTGCCAGTTTCAGCTTTCCTCAATACGCCAGGCTGTCATTTGTGGTGTTCAGTGCCACAAACAGTTGAGTCACTGCTGAACAGGGCCAGACACCTCAGAGGGAAATAACCTCTGAGTCAGGGGCATGATGGATGGCCATGGAAGGCATGCTCTGCACCAGAGCAATTTTACAGTTTACTCATGTTTGTGAGTCAGCACCACAGATCAGAAGTACAGAATTATGAAAGTTTCTTACTGCAAAGAATGTTTTGTACTCATTGAGCACTAGTAATAACTTTCTTCAATGATACCAAGGTATATAAGTGCCTCAGAGCTGCAGGCAAGCACAGATGTGAACACATCTACAGAAGGATGCTACGGAAGATGAGAAGCAATATTCCCCATGCACACATCCCCCAGAAACTAAAAGCAAGACAAAAATGCCACTTGCTCCACCTTACCTGCTAGATGCTTATACTGCTTGGGATTAAAATGAAAGACAGCAGATAAATGGATAACCTGATTGTTAGTACTGTTACTGCTTGTCACTTAATTCTGTACTTCAGGGAATGGACACTCTTCAGGGTACACAGGCTCTGTTGGGCTAGGTCTTGCTTTCATACTAATATGCTCAGGATGAGCAGTTTTTCTTCTGCGGTTCTCTTGTGGAGGGCAGTAGATCCTGCTATAACCCAAATGAGATGGGCTGGAGCTTTTGAAACTATGTCCTCTGACACCCAACCGGGGCTGCTGCTAAGAAACTACATCCCAGATTATAGGAGAACATCTCAGATGCACAGGGGGCCAAAGACCCTACAAGAGAGCTTTGCAAATTAGAGAAGTAAACATTAATAAATTAAACCTACTGTGATCTAATATTTATTTTGTCCTTGCTTGAAAGATCTCATTTGTTAGAGCTTTTAGTTTACTGAAAGCTTCTACTCTATATTTAATAAAAGTACCAACACTTTGGCAAGGAGATCCAATTGTGGATCTATTTTAAAGATTTGCACAGGCCTTAGAAACAGCTCATCTAGTGTGAAATACAGATGCCCACAGTGCTGTTTGAGCTCACCAGAGCAGGTGCTTGATAGCAAGCAACCTAGTTATCCCATCTCTCTGGTGGTCATTTTCTTTTGTTTCACAGATTTGCAGGTCTTAATTTACAAGGAGCATGGAGGCTCCCAGCAGACGGGCAGCCCAGCAAGCCCTGACTCTCAGTATCTGATATTAACAGGCCACTAGAGGCCACACTCAGCTCACTTGGTACATTTGCTCCGACTAAGAGACACAGAACCCTTCCCATTAGAGGCAGGACTTACTGACTAGTACAAGATACAAAACAGAGGCAGCTCTGGATATTACAAGATATCACTGACACTCACCCGGGTGAAGTGAGTGAGAGCTCAGCTGAGCAAAGAGGAAAACCTTTTCTTGCCCTCACTGCTATCATCCCACCCCAGGTCCTAGCCTACCCAGCCACCCTGATGTCACCCCACTTCCCCCAGCTCAGCAAACCCCACAGGGACCCTGTCCCCTCCCCCAGCCACCCACTGCCCATCATAGCAGGGGTTCTGGGAGAGCCCTGACCTGGATCCTGTAGGTAAGACACTCTTTCCTTCCAGAGAGGACTCCTTCCCCAATAAAGCAGAACATTTGCTTCAGACATCAAAAGGTACTTAATAGGACCAGGATTATTGCTCACCATCTTCCCCTGCTCTTTTGAGGATATGCTCAAGCCCAGCATATTGCTTGGATGTTTAGAGGCATGCCAGCACTGTACTACAATCAATCCCATACAACCTGCTATAAAGTTAAAAAAAAAAAAGAGGGATGAGTCTCTTGTCAGGTGCAGAGAAACTACTTATATTTGACTGACCCTGCAGTGCCACCACAGCAGCCATAGCCAGGGGCTTCACCAGCCAGTGCTAAGGTGGTGAGAACAAGACCAAAGACAGCAACGTCAGGGCAGAGCCGGGGCTCTGTGGGGTTGGAACTGCTGTGCTGGTAAAAGAAGAGAGCACATCTGCTAACCCAAGAGGACAGTGGGCACAGGGGGGAAATCCTGAGGGCCCAAGCGCTGACCAGTTATGGAAGTAGCTTTTGGTAGCATGAAGATCTGCAGCTTGAACAAAGTCACAGCAATGTGGCTTGGGCAGAGTATAACAGGAATGCATCATCATATGTTTGTCCTGTCCTTGTACTCCTCCCCAGTCATCCACTATCCATCACTGCTGCAAGAGTAGCTGGAACGTTTATCGAAATCTAGATGTCCTCCTCTAGCTATTTTGAACAGACCCCAGGGCAAAAACACGAAGTGGACAAGGCCCATGCTGGTGCCTACCTCCAGGGAGACACAGTCATCTCTATGCCTGGCCCAGAGAGCAAACAGAAACCACGTGAAGGACCACTAGCCTAGGCCTTCTGTACAAAATACAAAGTTCTTTAGACCTCCTACATCCTTTTCACAGCCACAGAAGGCTAAAACACAGCCTGGATTTAGATAAAAGAATGCAAAAAACCCAGAACAATCAACTACATGACAGGTGCTGAGAGAAAAAGCATTGTTAAGACCTGGTTTCTTTGTGTGACGGATAATCCTCATAAGGAAAGGCGAGTGAAGTTAATAGAAGACAATGCATGGAAATGGCATTTAGCATCAGCCATTTCAGCATGCAACAAGGAATGACAGTGTTTAATTAAGAAGGTGCTTATTAATCTAAGTTGAAATTTATTATTAGACAATAGATAAATGGACTCAGTGTGTTGGCAACATCTTACATCACAGTTGCATTTTGGTCCCACCATCTAATCAACTGCTGAACATACATTGTAAGGTTAATTAAGCACCAAGTACACAGTTTCTCATTCTGTTATTTTCTGTAACATTTCAATTAAAGACCATCTTGGGCATTTTAAAACCACTATGTGGAGAATTCTGTGCTTTGGTTTGATTAATAATATAATTTGTTTTCATGAAGTATCTTCCAGCAGTCAGCCCTTATGTTAATTTAAAAAAATACCCAAGAGTATTCCACAATACTAGATGAAAGTCTTGTAGCATGTTTTTATTACCAGGGTAAGATACACTATATCAAAACTATTGCCATAGATTATGGGTAGTTTTCTCATTAAAAATGTTGGAAGAGCTGAATTGATTAATCTATAAATTACAGAGAACTCAAGCACACCAAGGAAAATGTTAGAGATGCAAAATTTCCAGATTTCTTTTAGGGAGGCTGAAAGAGTTCCTTGTCTCATGCCTTCATTTAATACAATTACCCACTCCACCTCGTAAGTTTAAAAAGCCCATGACAGCCTCGGTATATATTATGATAACAATTTGGGGGAAGTGAACAGCAGCAGCAAACTCAAATTCAGTTTCACAAGCCAGATTGCAGCAGAGCAATTGTGATGGGAGCAAGGAACATTGTCTACGAAGTGTCTAGTGACTTTCTCAAAAGAGCACCTGCCATGAAAAGAGCCTCTCATCTAATATGGCAGAGACACAAAAGGAAAGTAAAAAAAAAAATTACCAGGTGGGAATGAGATAGAAACACAGCTAGTGGCTGGGGAAAGAGCAGAAAGGATGTCTTAAGCAGACAGAATGCTGTGTGCTTCCACCACCAAACCAGTTTGGTTTTTTTAATGCTAAACTCTCCCTCCAATTGCTTTCCAACAGCACTAAGTCAGTCCATAGCCAGGATCCATAAGACACCTGTTACCCTTTGTGGTATTACCTGTTTTCACTTATTCTCAAGCCTTACCACTAAGGCATAGTTCCCACACTCTTTCCCTCAGGTAGGTACATATTTTACATTCTACAGAGTGGCTCGGCAAGCTTTTCCTTCAGTCTCCAGTCCCACAGACAAGATCCGCCTGGTAAGGCCAGTGTTGTGCCTGTAGCAAGGCAGCCAGAAGGACTACCAGAAAGCACCTGGCCCAAGCCCCAACATCTGCTTGCTCTTCTGCTCTGGACCCACGCAATGAACAGACAGGCACAGTGGTTCTGCCAGTCTCTGCCTTCCATATGAGATGTAAAACCTAGAGCCTGTCTAAATGGCTGCTGAAGATCACACAGTTTCCTCAGTGCTCCTTTCCTTCCCCACATTCAAGAGCTGAGGTAGTATCCCACTATACCCTGCCTCCTTCCCAGAAGATACTGTTCTGCCAGCAGAGTGCCACCTGAGTCAAGTGGGATCCCCCTTCCTGTTGATCCTCATATGTCTTGGATCAGCGCTGTTATATTCTCATCACACTTAACTAAGCACTGCATTCCTCCCTGCCTATCCTAGAACTCGGTTGTAGCTGGTACAACCCAGGCAAGCAGGGATATTCAGCCTGAATTCAATAGCTGTCCAGGTATCTTTAAAGAGCACTTTGATCTTGAAGTTCTAATGCTTTAACCATTCTTCCCCAAAAAGCAAAACCGACAAATTCCTGCAGCAGTGCAGTCTTGCCAGTCCTGATTTCTTTGGGTGTTTATTTTTTCTGTGGCAAGAGCAACTTCATTCTCCTACCATTACCAGAGCACTGACCTCTTTAAAAGTTTAAGGAAAGACTAGTTTAGTTAACAGGGGAATTTGACGTCATTTCCAGTTAAGTCATAAATTTTCCCTGGGGCATTTGAGCTGATTACTGAGTCTGTACTCTACTTCTATTTCTCATCCCCAAAAACAGGGCTGAAACTTCCCTATATATGAGTTCTGTCACCAAAGATACTTGTAAACACACACTCTAAAGCTTTTAATCTTTAATAAACTAGGTAGGAAACCAAGATCTGAATTGTCTAAGAAGGCCTCCGCTTCTCCTTCCTCCCCCTGGGGAAATGGGGGGGGGAAGGACACTTACCATGTTTTTTTCTTTCCCTGAAAATAGATTTAGGTCTGAGCTCGAGCTCAACTACAGTAAACACTTTAGTATCTTCAATTTCCAGCATATGCATATTGCTTCACATTTTAAATGTCTCTTACATTGCATTTGATATCCCAATCCTTCTTGCAATGCATCAGATTCATAGACAATGTTCCGGAGAGCATGAAGTATGCCTTGCTGGCATGTTTAGCGGTAACTAGCTCTTACTTGCTGTAACTGACTCCATTGAGACACCAGAGTGAAAGGGTGAAGTAACAGTTTAGAAAAAATCTCAAACAGCTCATTATTTTTCTTTCGCATCCAAAGTAAGTTTTGTCCTGTGGCAGCAAGAGATGTAGGCCCAGTTTGCCTTGTAATGATGCGCTTCATTTCTCTCTGCCAATGCTTGTTCTCTGTGGCTCTGGTAAAAGTACATAGGCATCAAGAAGATTATCTGCCATCATGGCCCAAAATTATTAAGATCATCAGTAATGACAGGTCCCATCCCTCACCCATAGAGCTATGCAAAAGCCTATAAAAAAACATGTATTAAAGAAAGAACTTCTCACTCTTCCAGCCAGGAGAAATGAGAAGGCAGATCTACAATTAGAGAAAGAGTAACCTACCAAAAGTCTCACCTTTTCCCTCGCTCCACAGTTAAGCAGAAGAACCTGTTCTTTTCAGTCACATTATCTACTTTCTCATTTTCCTTTTCTACCTGTTCATCCCCTTCCAAAACACTCAGGAAAAGAAATATCTATTTAATAGCTTTTATCAAGTCCTATTCCAACAGCAAACTCTCTAGTCAATGGCAAGGTGAGTTCAATGTGTATCCAGCCCAACAACATTTAACGATGCAGGCAGCCTCCTGTTTAAAACTACACTGGAAGAACACACATAAAACAGCACACATAGTACTTTTGGTTCCTTTTTATCAATGCATCTCTAAAAACCAGTGTGAAAAAAGCAGTCTTTGGGAACAAACGGTCTAGCAGACCTCACATAGTAGGTATGTGCATATATTAATCTTTATATTTAACCATATACAGCCAAAGAAATAAAAGTATCTCCTTTTTGGATAGAAGCTGTAGGAAAGATGCTACCATAGAAAGGCAAAGGGTCTACATTCATGTCTCTGCAGTACTAACTTCAATCAGTCTGATTTTGCTGGGTCTGCTCTGGAGATAGAAAGCTTTCCCAGGAAACTGCACTTGGAATCTAAGTGATAATGGAGAAGGAATTTAGTGATCTGCTTTGGATTTTCACCTAGACACAAAAACACTTTAATATCTGTTTTCTACTATGCAATGCAGATGCCCAAGTGTCTCTTTATTATTATGGAATTTTGTACCTTTTCCCCTGCCAAAGCTTTGACTTGATCTAAACTAGACATTTTAACCAAGTGCAACCAATCTGAACAAGACACTGAGTTGGATTAAAGGTTCCCTGTCACCTAAACGCATAATAAAAAGTTCATAGAAGCTACAAAATTAGAGCCATAATTATCAATATTTACTTAAACACATGCCTGCATTCATACAGTTAGCACTGCATATTTTAGAATGAGGCATGTGTTTCCTACTAATTGACTTCCCACTTGCTGATTTTGGGTACCCAGAGACCTGAGACTTATTTGGCTTTACAAGGTTTGAAGAAGGTTTAACAGTTTTGTCATTCATTTTACATTTTATATTCTCACCCCTTTTGCACCTGTATGAGATTTCTTAAAACTGCAGACAGTCTTTGCAGAAAGGCATGCATCTGTGCATATACACAAGTGTTTGTACGTACAGAAATGTAAACAAGTATGCACAGCTCCTCTGTATGTTTGTGTGAGTATGCAATTATACACATGCTCTGCTTAATATTTAAGAATGCTGTATCATCTCTTTCACAATCTGAAACATGGCTGGGAGAAATACTGTCTTTTTTGACTGTTTTATGTTTCTTGCCAAGTTTTCCATTTTTTCTGGATGTACAGAACTTCAAAGAGGAACTCCCCTGAACAGATTCTGTTCTTGGCAGGTTATTTTGGATGGAGGTTAATAAGCTATTAGTATCATTGATTAAAGCTACACTACCTAGGCTTTATTTACTTGAGCTTCAGGGGCATTTCTGCAAAATTCTTTAAATCTGGTCTGTGTAACAGGATCCCACTTCAACTAGTATTAGATACTATCTCTACCCAGGTTTCCTTTCTTCCAGAATACCAGTAGTAATGCTTTAAAATTACCCTTATTTTCTATAGCCTGGGTTATTAAACTAATCAGCTAAATACAGAATGAGATATGCAGTTTTCTTCTCCATAGCCCAGCAGTCGCTGAAGTCTTTTCTACTAATATCTTCTACAGGGTGCTGCTCCTTTGCAGGGTACCCATGAAAAGCACTGCTACAGCTCCCTTTCCTCCTGTTCCTTGTGTGGATATCTCCTGGCCAATGCAAGATCTCTCCCCCTCCAGCTCTTTCCAAAATGAGCTTCACCTCTCCTCTTGCAGCCCACACTCTTCTTCTCTAGGAAGAATTGCTGCCTTAGAGTTTCTTTTCTCTCCCTGCAAACCCACTGTCCCCTAACATTGCTCCCTCTCCTTACAAGCACGTCCCCACAGTGGGAAAATACTCCCACCACAGCCTGCCATGCAGGTGGCAATTTCCGCCTCTCATTCAGATTCAAAAGCAAAGCACAGCTAAAAACTCTTCTGCATGTTAGAAGAGGCAGTCTGATCATTTGAAAATTATGATCAGTGATGTTTGGTCAGAAAGTAAAAGACCCAAAACCACCAATTAAGAGTCCTTATGTCTTCTGTAAAATGGAGATAGTGTCCCAGGGCATCCAGGCAAGTGAAGCAGCTGAGTTAGTGGTGTTTGTGAGCTTTTTTTGGGATTCCAATCAGAAAGATAATGAGAAAGAGCAAAGACTTTTCAGAAATATTTTAGTACAAGGAAAGCTAAATAAAGTGGCCACATGATGCCAGCATTGTCTGGGAAACGGGAGAAGACTCCAGTCCCAAACAAAATGTGTGTGGATTAGTTTCTTTTTCATTCTGATCAAGGGCGTTTTTTATTTTCTTTAGTGTGCACCCATCCACCGTCCCACTTCTCATTTTGCTGCAACCTTTTCATCCAGCTTTTTTTACAGCCTGCTTAGTCCACCCCATGAAGAGCACGAAGCCCCCCTTTTTACATTTCAAGTACTAGAGTCCCATCAAGCCTACGCTTAGCCATATTGCAGCTCCCACCCACTCCACAGCTTGTTTCTCCTTTCTGCTTTACATAACAAGTATCAGCTCAAACTTTGTGCTTTTACATACAAGGAAATCCCGCAGAGTGGTGGCATTGACACCTCATTGCTCGAGTTTGCTTTTAGCATAAGTCTGATTGAATGTTCACTGCAGGCCACTACAAATTTTGATCTGGACTGCAGAAAAGGAGAAAATAAGGATATTTATTCCTCCAAAATATAGAGTCTCTCCTCACTACTGTATTTCTCACTTCAAAGCTGTCTTTGCAAGAACATCCAAAATATATTCTTGTTCCCTTCCATGAGATCTTCCATTTGTCTGTGAGACATAAACACACTTCCATAGTTTTTCCTTCAGTGTTAAAAACCTTCAGAAAGAGCACGAGAGACATAGTGACACAGGAATATCAGCAAAAGCTCCAGCCATGATCAAAGCATTTAGAAAAGCCAAGTGGAAAATGTAATCTGCAGGCCTTCAGTTCACAACTCAGCAGATGCAATTGCATACGCAGTATGGTGTTTTCAGGAATCAGTGGGCTGCCTGGGTAACAGCCAGCACAGCTTTCTGCTTCACTAGCCCACTGGCTGGGCCACCATGGTCTCAGCTTCTAGCAAAGCTCCATCTTTCAGCACCAGCAGTTTGGTCTCCCTGCTCTGAGACCATGACCGGAAGAATTCATGGGAGGTCTTGTTATACTTGTGATCAGAGGACTTAAGGTCTTCTTTCTTTTATAAAAATGAAAAAGACCAGACACTTACCTGTCTTTTACAGTGATACCCAGCAGTTAAAAAAGATTTTTTCCCACAAAAGCATTTTATTTGTATGTGCATATGCCCACACTTTTAGACATACAATTTCTAGGTGGAACAGTTCTGTCTTACATTTTTGTGTAAGTGCATTTGAGATACCTGTTGATTGGCAGACCAGCTTGCCCTACCCAAATAAAACCTCCCTCCAGGGTCTGAGCTGTCACGAACTCCAGCCAGAACCACACTTGTCTCCCCTCCCTCGCCCCCCAACAGGGCCTTGCTTTGCCTACCTTCCCTTCTCACCATGGCATACTGAAACAGAGCAGCAGTACATCCACACCTGCTCCTTCCAGGAAGAAACACGAACAAATCAGTAATCAAAGAACAGCAGCATTTAAAATGTCACATGTTTTAGAGGATAAACACACAACACCCAAGTCTGGCATATCAAGTACTAGCCATCTTGCACAAGGAGAAATATTTCCCTCTGAAAATCTTCAGCAGAGATTAGCTGGAGTCCTTATTCAGTTGGACCTGCCATGCAACCCCAGTATTCATCTCTCCTTGTACCAAGCAAAATATTTTCAATTGCTTTACAGCCACGCTGGTCTTAAGCCTCACAGCCTGACAAAACAGAAGGTGATCCCTGTGGCCCCAAACTCTGGGGGATTGTGTCAACGATTTCAAATGTGCACTCAAATTCCCATCACAGCAACGGGAGGGTGAGCATACAGCTATGCGAGATATATTTACCTCTGTTTCATTTCCTCAGTATGTGCCCTGGTGCCATAATGAAAGAGGCTGTTTCAAAGAGGAAGATGCAGAGGGAGCTGGCCAACAGCACTCCCAATCCGTTAGCTCGTCATGCGAGTGCAAAAGGCACCTGCCTTGGTGGAAGAGACAGATCCTCAACCCAGCTGGTTCTCATTCAGTGTTGCCACCAATAATAACCAGTTGCAACACTGATTGCCATAATACCACAACCCATGTTTGCTACACCTTTGAAAATGCAAACACCACATTGTTTCCAATTTCTTCAGTTAAAAACTCCTATTCTTTCTACACAGTAGGATAAGCCCGTATAAGGACAACAAGATCAATATGAATTCAGATAGGACCTTTACAGAGGGTCAGAGCTCTTTGGGCAGAGTCCATTCCACAAGTTGAGCATATGACAAGGAGGAAGAGCTGGGTTAAGTGACACGAGGCAGGAGAGGGCCAAGCCTGAGTACTGCTCACCACCAGGGCCCTTCCCTAGCCATCCCACTGGCATTGGTGGGGTACGGCAGCACAGCTGCTCCTACCTCTATCAGCCAGACTGATGAGAGCAGGAGTGATGTCCACTTCCTGACCATCGCCCCACAGGCACCAGCTTGCAGCAGGGAGGGAATCACAATCCTCAGAGGCCCTGGGTGCCAAAGTGCCAGACTACCTGTTGACTTCAGCTTTGCCCAGTGTTTTGGGAAGCCTCATCATTTCCCTCCAGCCCCACCATCTCTCAAAAAAACAAGCTAGCATGCCTAATTTCCACAGTGCTGCAACAGGCAAGTGTGCTTTCCTATAGATGAGCTGCACCTGCCCTGGAGGCAGATCCCACATCTCCCGGAGAGCCCTGATATACGATTATGCCAGAGAACCAGGCACCAAAGCCAAAGGACCTCCGTGTTACTTGGCTGCTGCTCATCATTCCTTCATACCAAAGTACACCCATCGGCTCTTCCTCAAACATTTTTTAAAGTTAAAAACACAACTAACACTCAACTTTAACATACTAAATACCTTCTGCCCCAGAGGTGTATGCTGCAAAATCAGGGCACTTCCAGGAGATGATGTGAAGACCATCAGTTTGTTCACAATACAAGAATCTCTCACAACTTTATTCACTTCACTACAAATAAAGCATCTCTGCTATTTGATTTACCCAGACATTCTTGGTTCAAGATTTAGAGTGTTTGAAACAACTTCATCTTTTAAGAAAACTTAAAATGTTGTCAGAGGGAGGAGGGATGGTTGTTCAAGCAGGCTAGATGATCCTGTTCCACATAAGAAATCTGAAAAAGGGACATACTTAAAGTGTCTGAAGAGTATTACAATCATTGTCTAGCACTCAGTACCACATAAAGGAAATTGCCAGTTAAGTAGTGAAAGAAAGGGGGTTTGCATCAGAAGTTACATCAGTGTATAGATCATAATACACAAGTGTCAACATTTGCCTTTTACTTAGGCAATGAAGAAGAGAGCAGAGAGCCTATCTTAATGTGAATGTCTTTGAAAAGTTGTACACTTTTATCAGAAAAAAGCAAATTTGATTAAAAGTCACAATACAAAAAAGTCTTAACACTCCTATTCTTTGCAGGAACTGAAATTCAGTTACACCTTACAAGATGGATCCTTGGTTATCATAAAAATCCCAGAAATGCAAAGTAGTGCAAGAAACATCAGGTAATTTTTTTTGTTCATCATACTAACCTCAACTGTTGAAGCAGATATAGCTCTGCACCTCTGTTTTTCTTTTAATTCACCAATCTACTACTTGAAAAGGAGCTAAATGCAGAATTTCCAGTCTTCACTGGATGCTGGATAAAACTCCACAAGCTGAAGAAATGCTGATCTTCAGTACTAAGGGGTTCACTCTTACTTCAAGAGGAGATTGGGGAAAATAACAAAAGTATCAGTTTACAACTAAGATTTTTCTCATCTATAAAACTTAATTATTTCAAATATTCATATCTTGGCTACCCTATGGCTTTCAAGAGCATTGAAATGGAGAACACTTGAAATGGAATTGAAGTGTTTTTCTAACAATTATTCTGGTCCAGATAGCTACATATTGTTATGCTTGAGGTTATGGCAAGTATCTGTCATCTATTACACACAGGCATTTATTAAATGTGTGTGTTTTCATACAGCTATGTGTCAGCTGGCTATTTGTTTATAAAACATGACTACATCACTGGCAGAGAGTTAAGTGTCCCTTACCATATCATGGTACTGCTTCAGTTTCCTGGCAAAGATGCCTGATAAAATGTCATCTGCCAAAGCAGCTTTGCAGAGTCTCTGGAAACTACTTTGCTTTCATAAGTGGCTTGGCAAATCTTTGTTAGTAAGACCAGAGGAATGTAGATATGTCTGTCTGGATTCCTGTGTGAGTTCATGTCACCATTTATTTAGCTTACAGGGTGCCAGGAGCTGGGACCACGTTTTGTTTGTACATCACTTAGCACAATGAGGTCCCAGATTCATCATGCAGAGCAGTAGCAACGTCTAAGATCAGAGGTTTCCACTTTGTCCTGCCCAAAGCACATCTGCAAGGCACTGCACACCATCTGCACAGCAACAGTGGGCTCGACTGAGCCGCTTGTACAACCAGTGGCCACTCTGTATCAGAGCCAGGAGCTGAGCCTCCTGTCACAGCCAGCCCAGCTCTAAGGGTTGGGAATCACAAAGGTGGGGGAGAAGGGAAGTGGGAAACACTGCATTGTTCATAGAGGTTATTTGCTGCTTAAAACCTTGACTCATGGGGAGTTCCCTGTGTATGCAGAGAAGGCAGTAAAACCACATGACCATAAGAACGTAAAAACCCTTAATAAGGGCACAACAGAAATTCCTGGATGACTTTCGGGAAGTCAGGTTATTGTGGACAACCCCTTACAAGAATTTTGGGGAGCAGTAACATGCACACTTGGCTTGCTTTTCCACCAGGATGCGCATTTATATGGCCACTCTTGGAGACAGAACAGGGGCCAGACAAGCCAGTACAACTGTTCAGGTATGCTCACCATGGCATTAATGGAGATACTTGCTCAGAAGAGTTTCCAATCCTGACCTTCAAGTGAGCTCTCTATGACCAACTTGCATACAACATATGGACAGGGCAGGTTTAAACAGATATGAGTACAGTTACATGAGGCCCCACATTTAAAAGGGCTCCATCTCTTCCAGATATATCCAGGCCACAATGTACCACCACAATTTCTGCCGCCCCCCCCCCCCCCCCCCCGCTAGATAGCACAACCGTGCACACAGCACATCTCCTGCTCTGCCTAGAGCTACCTGGACTGACAAGCTCATTTGCCACTGAGAAGGGTGTTTTTTCACTCCAGAACTAAAATCAGATAATATTCTAATCATGGTTGAGCAAGCACACATTGATTTGTCTTTTTACGTCCCTCAGCGTCTTCATACAGCACTGAAGCATTTTGTATGTATGTCATGCATTAACACAGGGAATGTGTCTGTTCAGGTATGAATGTATTGACACTGTTCAAGACAATTAAGAAGCAGTATTGATTATTCCTGCCAGAATCAATTCTTGTGACTGCCAGTAAATCCAATCAGTTTCAAATCATGACTTGAAAACCCTGAAGCGTGACCCAGTTATCTCAGGCTCAGACAGAATTAGTTTCTATCATTTACAAGATGTATCATCTCCACCATTTTTGTGGCTGTGCTGGCATATGTGGCCATGTAGGTAGAGTTGCTGTCCCAAGTGCGCCAAAGAGGAGCAAGATACTACCACAGCATCGTATATGCACACCATTTACTCATACACCTTCCTACCCACTAGCCAGGCAGCAGGCAACGTGGCCAGCCTCGGAGACTGAGACAGCCAGGAAGGACTTTGTTCATAGTCAATGGCACTGGAGTAGCCCAGGTGATGTAACAAGGATGACACATCAAGCTGTAACCATTTTATGTGGGCACAAAGCATTTCTTCTTTCTAGAAACAGCCCTGTCACTACTTGGTTAGGAGCAGCACGAAGAGACCCCTGAGCCAAGACAGCCCCAGGCATCCACATGTCTCATGCCTGGCTGGGATCTGAAAGCCATCCAGTCTCATGTGTGTAGACCCACACCCCAGTAGTGCCTTTGCTGATGCAACAACACTGCCTCCAGCACCAGCACCGATTCATGCAAAGCCAACCAAGACATCTCTGCACACATGGCCCCTTCATGCCTGTAACTAGGCAAGCCTTGTCCTGCATTAGATGTATGACACAGCAATTCATGAACTATGATCTCTCTGTGAAGGATATGGTCACGGATAAGTCTAGAATATTTAACTGTCAGGAGGGCCTCCAAACCATCATTGATGAACCTTTTGTTAAAAAGTTAATTGGTGTCTGTTGGATCAGCAAACTCCCAGGAGTCCCCCACTAAGCAGCCAGCAGGCAGGCAGCTATGCAGCACACCACCAGGTGGGTGAAAAACTGGACATGACCCAGCAATGTGCACTTGCAGCCCAGAAAGCCAATTGTATCCTGGGCTACATCAAAAGTGTGGCTAGCAGGTCGAGGCAGGTGATTCTACCCCTCTACTTGGCTCTCACGAGACCCCACCTGGAGTACTGCATCCAGCTCTGGGGCCCCCAGCATAAGACAGACATGGACCTGCTCAAGTGGGTCCAGAGGAGGGCCAGGAAGATGATCAGGGGCTGCAGCACCTCCCCTATAAAGACAGGCTGAGAGAGTTGGGGTTGTTCAGCCTGGAGAAGAGAAGGCTCTGGGGAGACATCATAGCAGCCTTCCAGTACATACAGGGGGCCTAAAGGCAAGAAGGGGAGGCACTCTTTATCAGGGAGTGTAATGATAGAACAAGGGGCAAGAGTTTTAAACTGAAAGAGGGTAGGTTCAGATTAGATATCAGGAAGAAATTCTCTACTGTGAGGGTGGTGAGATATTGGAACAAGTTGCCCAGAGAGGTTGTGGATGCCCCCTCCCTGGAAGTGTTCAAGGCCAGGTTGGATGGGGCTTTGAGCAACCTGGTCTAGTGGAAGGTGTCCCCGTCCATGGCAGGGGGGTTGGAACTAGATGATCTTTAATGTCCTTTCCAACCCAAACCATTCTATGATCCTATGACATTCACAGAGGGGCCTGCTCCTTGTGGACTGCAAAGGAGGAAGCAGAATTGCTGACTTGGTCAGAAAAAAGAAAAAAGATAGATATGTTGGTCACTGCTTGGTCAAAGCTGGAATTTTTTTTTAATCATAGTGGGAACAAAGCATGCTGTGTGCGTCAGCCCTGTCAGCCACCCATGTGTAGCGAGCCAGATAGCAAACTCTTCTGAAGACCTTCCAGACCTACTCCATTCACATCCATAAAAATATACTTTCTCTAACCCAATACATACACTAGCTTCCATGCATGATATTTGTAAACCATTAAATATTTTTGAGTTTACTTAGTAAGGAAACAAGTGGTCCTGCACTGAACACAGAATTTCCCAGCAGAGCAGTCACATTACCTTTTCGAATAGCTGCTCCAGTTAACATCTTTTTAGCCCAGGACCAAGTCATCACAAATAACAGTCTAGAAATTTGCTCTACCAGTGAGTGGAGCTCTTTCTACATAACTAAAGCCAAAGTAAGCTCCAGCTGGTGTTTGAACCAAGAGTATTTATTTTGCCCCTCCCCTTTCTATTATCTCTTCTGAGAAATATCAAAGTCTTCATTACAGAAGATTTTAGCCTTTTTAAAACTGTTTTTTGTAAAAAACAGTTCTCAAGAACAGCAATCCATTCTTGCTGGTTTTATTTCTATGATTTTGTTGACATCAGTCTGCAAAAATGAAGATTTGTGATACTCTCTGCAAGTGCTACATAGCAACAGTGTTTGGTATCTGTAGAAGGCTGGATTCTGGCAAGCTTGCACACTCTTTCACACCAAGGAGGAATGGACAATGTGCCTATGCATGCAGCCCACACAAAAGCGAAACAGATGTTTAAAACCATGGTGTCATTTCAGAGACATTCCTCACAAGGTGAAGTGTTGCCTCAAATAGGGCAGTTAAGCAAAGCAAAGCTACTTGACCCATGTGTCAACAGTATGACTAGCTAAAACACCAAAGGCCCAGATGAACTCCTCTGTTCACTAGTGGCACAGCAGTTCGTGTCTGCCCCAGCGGAGGAAGGAGCTCCAAGAGCCTCCTTGAGCACCTCCACCTCTGTCCCCTCTTCCTCCCAGCCCCGCTCCAGATTTTGTGCAAAGGCCCATGTCCTAGCAAAGCATGGGTCAAGAACACTTCACAAGCAATCACCCACTCTTCACATCAGCCCTATGAAAGCAGCCACATTTTACAGCCCAAAAGCTGAGAGCACAAGTTTCCTAAAGCCGAGCAAGGGCATGCAAAAAATGCACACAGACACACTGAATGTTAAAGCCTCTGAAAGAATCCCAGTCAGGGAAAACAATCACTGCAACTCTATCACAAATAAAAATGCTACAAGTCACAACAGATCTGATAATTCAAAAGTAAGTCCATGAACAAGCTTTTACTTTTCTCCAAAATCTTTGCATAATGATACTTTGGCATCCAGATCTTTTAAGTAATACTTCAAGAGGGGACAGAAGGGTGTTAATTTTGTTTTTAAAAATATGCTGTTGAGGAAAAAGTGCATTTAGGCTACAGTTCCCATACCCATACCATGGAAAAATCAATAGTACTATACCTGTATAGCATCTTAGGTCAAAGGAGAGTTAAATAACATGAATAAATAGGTCATAGTCTGTTTAATGACAAAAGGGAGCAGGAGAGCATTTGGATTCCCATCAACAAGTAGAGTCAAGACAACTTTAAGCTTTGCTCAAGGAAACAGGTAAACTTCACTGTCTACCTTATGAAGAGCTGATAGAGGTTATGGTTTTATTGCCTGGTTGCAGAAGACAGACAATCTAACACAGGTCAGGCAGACCTTTACTCTGTTGTGATTCTGGATAACCTGCACTTCCCTCTCACATCATCCCTCAGCCCCTCCACTGATGTTTCACATCTCTATCACCTGTTGTTAGCAGATTTCCAGGACAACAGCTCCGTTTGAACAAGATGAAGCAGCACACAGCAATAACACACTTGAGATAAAGCAATGCTTCCTCTGACAAAGAGGGCATTCTTTAGATCCTAATGTGGTTTTTTGGTAGAAGAATTCAAAATCTATCTAAACATCAGTATGTCCATCAAGCTGTTACTTTGAACAGTCACCTTCAGAGCACTAGGCTTTGAACTGCTTCTCTGACATTGTGACAAGGAGGAGGCATGGATAAATTCATGAACTCAAAGTGGGCAGGAAAGAGCCAGTGGAGAAATGAGGTCTCGGGGTTTGCTTCATTGGTCAGTTAAAGAGATAGACTGGGTGACAGGGCTTAATGAAGCCAATTTAGAGTTACATCCATTTTTTAAGCTATTACTGAAAATCAGAGAAAGGTTCTGATCCTGTGGACATCAGAAACTGTTGTATTCAGCCTCTTCAGATTGCTTTAAAGCTCCAACCGATACAGAGGATTTGCTTGGGCATTACAAAAAATCCATAACTCCACCCCCGTAGTCCATCTTTGCTGCATCTGGAATAGATAAAAGGGGATGTAGACAAAAAGGTAGGGGGAAATCATGCCCTTTACTGAGCAGATATGACAGGAGTGAGGCAGCGCTTACCAGGGATCACCAGCATCCTGCCCCCAGGCAGCCCTGGCAGCAGCTCCCTTGCAGCCCCCCCAGAGCTCACCTCGCGGCGTCCTCTCTCCCTCCTGCACCCGGAGCACACCAGCCTCCTCAGCCTCTTGCATGTGCTTCATCAGACTCCTGTAGCTCCCAGCCACTTATTACTTAGATAATTAAATATTATTACATTTAATTAATAAGTTCCCTCAGAGAACACGCACATATGCACAGGCTTTCTCCTGCAGCCCTGTACAGGTCAATAGATTACTGGCCTGGACTGTTTTGACTTTCAAAACTTGCCGCCTGATGGGCTGTTCCTGGTAGGGCAGGAGTAGGCAGCAGTTACGGGAATCCATGTCAGCAAAGCCATTACTTAACCCTGCACCGCTCACACCCTTGGCTGGCTGCCTCTGAGGTTCCTCCCTTCGCCTGCCCTCCAACAAGACAAAAAGAAAAAAACACCACTGAAAGGAAAAAGAAAATAAGGAAAAACCCATGAGGCAGCAAGCAAGAAGGCTTTGTGACCCTGAAGGGCCATTCATGGGGAATGTGACAAAGGAAACACACTGGGAAAGACTTTTTAGAGTAATTGACAGCTGGGGAGATATGAAGGGTCAGAGCATGAGAGAAACACTTGAATTGGAGGCACTGTTTCTCACTAAAGAACGTCAACATAAGGTTTGGGTTGGTTTGGTTTTTTTTTTTTTTAACTCTTTCCTTCTGCCCAGGGACCCAACCTTAACCAAATCAAAGCTAGTACAGAGATGTCAAAGTCATGATTCATAAATACTGGTTTTGAAGTTCTTGGCTCAGACACCGACTTCCTGCGTGACCTTGGGCAAGTCATTTAGTCTGTGCTGCACTTCAGCTTCTAATCCATAAGGTGAAGACAATGCCTTGCGGGCAAGTTATGAGGTTATTAGTGACTGCAAATAGCCATGATGATGGGAGGCAGAGACATGATCAGGTAGATAGGGAGATCCACCTCCTGCAGGATCCTGATCCCTTGGGAATTCTGTCCAAGATCAAACCTCCCACAAGTAAAATGGCCACTGCCTAATTAGCACTGATTTCTAGTGATGTTTCAGCCTCTCATACTGAAATTGCATTTATTATTGAAATATGGTCGAATCAGAATAAGACGGACTGTGGGTTCCTCCCTACACAAAAAAGTTCTCCAGCTGCTGGGGACAGAAAAGGCTTTGTCCAGCTCTTTGGTCTTCACCTCCCCAACTCCACACTCACTTTTCATATCCCTCTCTCTCCTCTCTCTCCCCCCCCCCCCTTCCCCCCCCATTCCCCCTCCTGCTAGACGAAATACAAACATCCATAATGTCCTGATTATAAAGGGTGGTTAAACATTAAAGTCTGAAGGCTAGTAGGGAAGCAGATGCTCTCCAAGCCATTTTGGGGTTAAATCTTCTGTTCAAACTGCACAGCATTGTTTCAAAAGAAGCACAGAGAAGTGGCCATCATTGCAAATCTCCTGGGGGTTTCCCATGAGGGCCCCCACCTTGCCCAGCAGCCCCTGGGCCCTCCAGGGTATTTCATAGTTAGTTCAGCACAGCTATGGCACCACAGCCCTCACCCAAATCTGGAGCTCAGTCACGGAAGGCACCGCTTTTCAGGGAGAGGCAAGAAATCTCCCTAGGGATGCGGCTGATTTCGGACCCAGCTGCAGGGCTGGCCGTCAGCCCCCAGCACTGCAGCCAGCCCCTGCTCCCAGCATGCGGCACACACTCTAGCAGAGCTGGCTCCTCTCCAGCACAGAGGAGGCTTCCTCTATATTTTATTAAAACAACTGAGAAGTCTTTCTCTCAACAAACTTTTGCTGAATAACTTTTCTGATCTGCTCCAGTCAGGAACAGGCTCTACTAATTTGTAGCTACTGAGTTCTCAGCTTTTTTTTTTTTTTGGCTGTACACGCTGTATGATTACTCAGTGGGCATGTTTATAACCAGCAAGGATGTTTTACCGAAAGAGTTATGATACATGAAGTCATAAATTGGGAAGAATCCGGTAACTAGTCGTTAATTAATAACTTTTCTCAACTGCAGGTTTTTGACCTTCACTCCCTTGAGCTGGAACCCTAAAAATAATCATGTTTGCTCTCTCTATTTTTGTTAGTTTTAGAAAGCATCCCAACTTGTGCTATTTATTTTTAAAAAGTAAAAAGAAAGTGAGTGAGAAGACTCCAACCCTGCAATCTAAAACACACAATGTTCTGTGCTGACACAGCATCCCATTTGGGAGCAAAACCTGCTGCAAGTTACAGGATCATGACTAATTTAACATCATTACTTCAATGATGGTGTTGACTGAGGCAAGAAAACATTACAGCCAAGTTATAGAAGACAAATATTTAAGTTAGAAGGGATAGCTGAAGACATTCCCAAGCACAAAAGTAACCTTTCAGATTTTGAAATCCCAGCCTTTGCTTGACTTTAAATCACTGATCAGCCAATTGTAAGGCAGGAAGAAAATCTACAGTAGCATTTCATGTTACCACTTTGAAAGCTTAGTAACAAATCAGGCTAACAGTGGAATAATTTTGGAAGATATCACCAGAAAGATGAGCACAGCATGTGAATTGCACTTGTTTTTTTCAAGAGAGCTTCACTAACATATGTTGTTTGTATTTCTGTTCTACCTAGCAGACCTCATCAGGAACCACAATATAGTTGTCTTTTCAGTTTTCATATCCTCTTGGACAGCACATCTTAAATTCTTAGGCCAAGCTTTTGGGAGCAACTAATGATTTCACTGCTCTCCTGAACATATCTTAGAGAACACAGGTTGTAGAAGCTGAGTACCTGCTCTCTGAGAAGGAGCTCCCTCTAACTGGACTCTCAGGAAAACCTAAAAGTCCATGGGTCATTTTTTGAAAATGCGCCAGCAGCACAGCATCACCTTATTCTGGAGCCCAGAACGTTGTATGTCTCTTTAGCTTCTTTTATTCAAAGAGTCAAGAAAAACGAAAATTTAAACAGAAACCCAGAGACTTTGGCTGGGTGCATTCTTACAGCGTTCATCAGCGACGAGGGGAGGAGCGCAAGGACTGAAACCACGGCTGCGCAGGAGGTGTTGCAACAACAAGCGTGCTCATTTCAATGCCCCAGGCTCGCCCTCACTCCCAAACAGCTCCTGTACACACCACAGCAACTCTTTCACGAGTATCGGTCAGGGGTGGTGCAACCAACTTCCAGTCTGGGCTCCATGAAGAGGTGAGGAGGGAGGGAGAAGAGGACCCAAAAGGGACCAAGGGACTCCCAGAGGAGCACAGCCACTGCGCTCACGCTGGCACCACTGTCAGGACCCTGGCACAGGGGAACCTCCCTTCCAGTGCTGGCATGGTGCACCAACGCACCTTGCATTAAAGCATCCTGTCCCCACTGCTGGGCCGCGGCGTACGTGCATATCCAGACCCTTCTGCCAGTGCACTGTTACTCCCAAGAGGGGCTTTAACAGGAGAACTGTGGTTAGTAACCCTCCTTTCCCCTCTTTCACAGTGTTATCCCACCCTGGCAGGTCACTGCCTGAGGTGTCCGGGGCTCTGCACTGCTACCTGCCATCCCAGGTTAAGAAAGCAAGACGCTTCCTCCTCCTGCCCCCATCTCCAGATCACAGACAGGTAAAACAAGCCAAGTATGTGTCAGCAATAAATGGATGTGATTAGGAGCAGCATACCACAGACAAGCACAGAGTAACCCTTCAAAGACATGGGAACACCTCAGCAATTTGAACAAGATGCTAAACACAAGGGTGATCTCTCCAGAAACAGACAACCCAGGCAAAAAAAAAACCCAACAGTTCTGCTGCTTGCTGTTGTGTTCATATCTTGGTTTGGATTTTAGGCTGAGATCATATTCATAGGATAATGTAGAAAGCCTCAGGCAAGCAAACAGCAGCAGGAGAGTTTACACTGGAGAAGGGAGGAAGAGCACCTGGGAGGGGGAAGGAACAGTCACCTTTATAAGTACAGGCACCAAAAATTGTTCTCTTAAGCTATGGCAAGTCTTGCATACCAGAGTTACATGTGTTTGATGAGAGACAGGGTAATAGAAAGCCAAATCAATCCTCTTCTGCTCACAAGAGAGGCCGGAACTTCCTCGTAACTGTAGCCAAGCAGCACTCAAACAGGTTTATCTTACACAGATATTCAGTGCCTAGACCTGAAAGATTTATTTGCAGATCTATGGACCTAACAAGTCTGCAAATCAAAGGGATTTTGGTGGTCAGTCCCATTCATGCTCCTGTCCATAAGTTAACAGGCTGACTAACTCAACTCACTATCTTGAATCACAACTACAAAAATGCTTTGTCTTCTCTAGGCTCCTACCAAGTGTTAATTAAGGCACATTAAGAGTACCCCTTTTTAATAACAAAAACAAGGCCCAGGCTCCAAACACCTCTTAAAGCAGGACTTTTTGTCAGAAGGAAATAAAACCATAATTGCCCAGTGACAGCAGTTATCTCTGCTCATAGCTACTACCAGTTCAATGGGTACATGCAAACAGTAGAGGTAGCTCAAATTAATTAGCAAATATTCCTTTAGAAGCCACACTGATACAAATTAATTTACCTCTTCATGGATGGCTTAGAAAAAACAAAGGCATTAAAGAAACTGCAGTTAAATTGACTCAAACGATTCATAAAAACTCAGGAAAAACTAAACAAAACCTTACCGAAATATCACACACATCAGCAAGTACTGCATCAGCACAAGAAAAGGCACTTGCTTCCTGGAGAACACTTGCAGAAATAAGGAATAACCATGTCTTTCGGTTTTGTTGCTTTTGTCGCCATCTGCTCTCAGAGCCAACAAGAGAATCAACATACAAGCACCCTCTTGGCCACAACCGTAGGGGACAGGTCCCATCACAGCTTTTTGTCTCTGTTCTGCCCCTCAAGACAAGAAAGCAAAGGTAAGGCAAGCTGTTTCCAGGCCTTTTATACCCCAAAGGAGGCACCTCAGAGCCCACTTAACTCTTCTTCACAGGTGATTCTCCCTTCTGCAGCGCATTCATGCAAATAGCCACAACTTCTTCCAACTTCCTCAGCCCCACTGCTGCCTCCCCCTCCTGATGAAGCCCATCTGGTCCACTTGGCATCGTTCACCCTGCTTCATTTAAAGAAGCAACAAAGTTTACTGGTGACTTACTAGCAAACGGGAATAACAGTGGAATAATGGGAAAGAGAGCCTGGAAATGCTCAGCCCTCCAGAAAAATCTCATGCCATTAAAGATGGTGCCATTTTGTCTCAGCTGGAGGTGGGTCAGCTTCCACAAGCTGTATCCTGTTTTACTGGAGTCAACAAAACCAAGCCCATTGACTCCAGCAGACACAGAATCCAGCTCCAAGGGCGCATAACCAAAAATTAGCCTGTTTCTTGACACATACTTATAATCCAAACAGCACAAGCTCTCCAGTCCGTGATTAACTGTCATTTCTGCCTTCTCCCATCTCTGGGGCTTTGAATTAATGGTCAGAGTAATTAGCGTGGCTTGGGAAAGAGAAATCTGCTAGCAGTGATGTGTACCCACAAACGCACGTGCTCATGCACACACATTAAATGAACTGATAGGGCTTAGCATCATAATGATAAATGCCAAGCCAATCAGCTATGACAAAGCAGTTTCTCATATCTTCCTTAAAAAATAAACAGAGCTTTCAGGCACTGTGTGTCATATCAGATGTAGAAAACAAAGGTACTCATGATTAAAGCTCATGTCCACTAACTGGAAAGCATTAATAGTCAGCCACACCTGAAAACTGGGCTGGAGAGTAAGACACATAAAAAATTACCCACAGGTTCTGGTACACCTCTGGCAAGTATCAAAGGTCCCATGTTTTTTACTATTTTTCTTAACACTGCCAAGTATCATGCAATTAAGACAATCTGGACTCTCATTAAAACAAAATTAAGTTCCCGGAGCTCAGAAGTGCTTCAAAGCAGGTATCTTTTAAGAATCAAAATCAAAGGCAAGTGAAACCTGAGTGTGTAAAAACATATATGTTCAAATCAGTCTCAAAGTTTTAGAAGCTCAACTGTTAATTTGTGTGTGTGTGTGTTGGTGTTAGAAATACTGGATTATGATAGCATTGTGGGATACACACTCATTAGTGGCAAAGCCCAGAGCTAAACACAGACGTGAATGAGAAAGGGTGTATAACCCTGGCAAACACCGAGGCCCAAAATCATTACAAATACGGAGTTTGTTTTTCTAGCCCATAAGAATTGCCCAGTTGCAACAAAACTACCCCAAGAAGCATAATACTGAGAGGCCAGATGTGCTCCTACACTACTGCTTGGACATCCTAGGTGTGGGTAGAGGAATACTAGAAAAAATAACCAAGCCCACAATATACTGGTTGTTTAGGAGCTGTGAGTCAGCCAGCATGAAAACTGATATTAATCAGTACATGCGCAGAAGCACAAGCCCTAGCACAGGACAGCTAAATCCACTCTTTAATCTTAGGTTTGATGCTACTAAGTGGCCATGCTTGCCCTGATACTAAAAAGCTCTGATATTAACTGGAACAAGCCATCGCGTGCAAGCATTTTCCAGTACTCCTTGTCACATAAGGTCCATTCACTTTTCTAAAACCTCACCCACGCAGTTAGCAGGAGCAGGACGTCTGCCCGCACTGCCTCTTTCCTCTCAGCAGCGTGAATCACTGGTGGTGTGAAAGCCAAAGTCTCGCTGGCCACTGCCAGACGGCTGCGTGCTGTGCCCTGTGTGCCACGCTGGCAGGTTCTCCGCTGCACGCCCCCGACCCCGCGTCAGCTCCTCACCACCGAGCTCCTGGCACACCTCCCCTCGCACAGCCTGGCCAGTGAAACCCTGAAACCCGGGGAAGGTCTGGGAACAGGGAAGCAGACGTACACAGCGGTGGTTGACAAAAAGCCAAGGACACTTTGATTTTGCTTCCAGTACGAATTTCTTCAGTTCAACTCAAACACTGACACAGTCATTAAAAGCACAGAAGTGGAAACTCCCTCTTGGGTCATCTTGTCCACTCTCCTGGAAGCCAGGAGCTCTCAGAGAAGGAGCGCACTGCCCATCTAATGGTTGTTGTATGGCTTTCAGATATTTATTTGTTTCCATTATTTATTTATTTTAAAACAAACTTTCAAGGAGAATCAATAAACCAACACGCAATGCCAAATTGGCACTGTTAATACTTTCTCTAGTCATTTGTCCAGTCTTCCATGAAAATCCAGAAGAAAGGGAGCTCTTCCCCCGGGACTTTGCTCTCCAGGCTGCCTGCAGCTGCCTCATACTCTAAGATTTTCTTCAAGTATTTCTTTATTCTTAGTTGCACACTCATTTGCTTCACAATGTTAATAATTTACCAATGAACCACGACTTCAGTAGTCACCTTCCTAAACTAAAATTTTGTTATTTGCGGTGGTGGGGTTTACCTGTCTTTGTATATAATCTTCTAGGCTCCCAAACACCTCTGGGCTCTGTCTTTCATGTCAACGCATAGAGCTGCTACCATCAGTAGCTTTTCATTATCTGGACCTGTGGAAATGGAATAACCCAGGTAAGGCAGAAAAATAGATAATGCAACACCTAAACCCGTTATGTTTAAAATAGTAACGTACCTTTGCCGAAAAAAAAAATATGTTGGGGATACAGAACTCACAGAGTCATATTTCTACCTGGGAGATCTCAGCTGTGAGAGAGCATCAGCAATAGCACTGGTCAGCCTGGACGTCTCAGTCCAAGCTGCTCTGTGCAGGCAGGGTGGGCACCTCTGGGATTTCGGGACACCCAGAGGCTCTGGCAGAGCAGCTGCAATTCTTCCCCCTGCTGCACTGCCAGATGTCAGGAAACTCACAGCACATGCACAAACTTACCACATTTTGGGGAGTCAACAGCAATATGCCCTGTTCTTGCTCCAGAAGGGGGCTACAGATGAGAAGTATTTTAGGGTGGCAGTTTGGATCTGCCACCCCATTCACTCTGAGCAAAGACAGCCGTCACTTCTTGGGGCAACCGCAGCAAAGACACGCTGTGGGAGTAACACACCTCTACCTGATAAGACTTCTGGGCCCTGTTACCACCGTCTTATCATAAAACTAGTAGCACCATCCTTATGTCCCATACGGCGCTACGGTACCCACAGGTAGCACAAAGTGGGGGGAGAATAGGACCCCACATGGCCTTGCTAGGATCGGAGCGGAATTTAGTGTGCGGCTTGCCCTGCTTTTCCTGGGGTTTAAGCACGTGCACTGTTGGGGACAGCACACAGAGCTCAGCCCCGCAGGGCACAGTCGGCCGCAGCACCGGCTGGCACGACCTCGCACAGCGAGGCGGCAGCACGGGAACCCAACCCCAGGGGACATCTCCCTTCCTCGTGCCCGTGGCTGGCAGGGATGCCGGCAGCAAAGCGCCCGTCTCTTGCCTGGCAGGGTCGGCAAGGCAGCTCAGCAGGAGCAGGGTTAATTCATCCCTCCCAGCCACGACTGGAGGATGCAGCAAAAAACCTAGCAGGACTGCCACCCCCACATCCCTGTTTATTTTGGACGGCAGTCACCAAGGTTCAGAGTTTGTTTTCACTTCATTCCCCCGTAACGCTGAGAAGTCCCAGCACAGGGACAAGCCACGCCAAAATGAGATGGTGTTTTCCAAGCCTCTAGCTCTGTCTCCTCCGGAATAATGACACATTTGGCAAGGCAACAGCGCCGAGCCTTTTCCTTGGCCAAGTGCAGTCGGGAAGCGGTGTCCAGCGTCCAGCCCCGCTGCCGGCCGCGGGCACCCGCACCTCCTGCCCGCCAAGCCCATCTTCCCCCGGTGCCCGGCCTGACACAGGGAAGTGGCGTTCCTTGTGCAATCGAGGACCAGCGGCGCGTGCGGTGCACGGCCCTGGCCCTCGCTGCCGCCAGTGCCTTCTCCATCCACAGGGATGGCCAGGTCGGCACTGCCGTGTTGGTCAGAGCTGGATTTTGGATGAGGCTTCTCAGGGGTGTCCAAGACCACCCCCAGCCAGAGCTTGCTCGCTCAGGGAGAGCACCGGCTGTGTTTTATGCAACACCAGCTGCAAGCAAACTTCAACGGTGAGCGGCAGGCTTAATTACCCAGCCTGACAAATCCCACATGGGCAATCCCAGGCTAAGAGAGGTGTGGGACAATTATTTTCTCCATGTGTCTTAGTAATAAAAGGCACAATGCCCAGGGAGAGGGATAGTACTAGTAAGCTAAGGCTTATGAAAAAAAGATTTTATCATCTTGCCCTGTGAGAAACTGGGTTCAAAATATTGATGTTTTTCAAGCTTCTCTCCAGAAGTAAATGAAGAAAGCATGTTAGTGATCTCACATACAGCCACAGGGATGAAAACTCTGCTTCTGAACACACCCAAATTTTTAGAAAGCTTGGGATTTTATGATTCAGACACTTTTTTCCACCCCCCCATTCCCTCACCCCAAAATGAATAAACACCACTTGCAGTTGCTATGTGAGACAGTGTGTTTCCTTCACACATCATGCATAAAATCCACACACCAAGAGACTGGGAAATGCACAGTTAAGGATGTCATCCTTGCTGTACTGGCTGTAACTTCACACCAGTTTAGTAAATTCACAGAAACACTGTTCTAAGCCAAACACTGTACTCATGATTCCAGTGTATACATTCACAGCGGGTCAATAAATAGTTTCTGACATTTTAATAAGTGCTAAATCAGTGACAGAAGATAGTTACAAAGACAAGCATAACAACAGCTTGTTTATAAATATCTGTGTCATGTTACCAAAAGTACTTCATTGTGGTCTGGATCACTTTTGTAAAGGAGATAAAATGGATAGGAATACATTACTTTCCATTGCTGGCAGCAATAAGCAACACTACAAACTCAAATATAAAATGCTATATTGTGGTAAAGGTGGCAAATTAACAGAAAACAAAGAAAAGTCTTCTTGGTCCAATACCTTCAATCCCATTCCTTTCAATTTCTGAAGATATCTACACTAAAATGAGGCCTGATTTTTTCTTTTTTTTTTTTTGAGATCAACCAGTCACCTAGACAGATTTTGAGCCTCTGTTTATGGTAGGGCCGTTTGAACTGTGGTTCTTACTGCGGGTGGAGTAGTACGTTGACAATTTACCGCCATCTTCAAAATCGAAGGCTTATCTAAACTTTGTGAAAGCAAAAATAAAAATCTGAGTAGATCATCTTGCACGCTGTTGATACCAGTGCTTTCATCTAAAGCCAAATGAAACTTGGGTTAAAGTTTAATGGTCGCTATTGCCCTCATTCCCCCCTTCCTGTTTCATGGTCTCCCCGCTCAGATGCGGTCAGCGTGCGTTATCCTGGGTTTGTCCTGGATTTGCCAAATATTATGGTCATGCCACAGATCACCTTCTTATGTCTATTGTATGTGCCATCACTAATCACCACATCGTAGACTGAGACTTATTTTTATGATCTGTTATGAGAAAATTTTGCACATTATTCCATTTTCCTTATCCTGGTCTTATTGACAAATTTCTTGCTGCATAATCATTACTCAGAAATACAAAGTAATAATTCCTGTGAAAAATATTTACAGTCTTTGGGCCGTTTATAAATTTTTGTTAATGGCATAGAGACAATTCCCATCGTGACCTGATTATCTAAATTGCCCAGTATTGCTTCTGTTTCCTGATTGAATGCCACTCATGTGAATGGGAGGTGTTCATAAACATGCTGCAAGGCACCACCACTGGTACAGGACAGTTACCCAAATATGCACAAACAAGGAAATATCTTTACAAGAGGGCAAGGCAGATGACACATGCAGTATATGAGGATCTCACTGATATCTTCTACACGCCAGCATAACTGTTCGCCTGCAGGTAGCCAGTTTGTTTTTTAAAGACAGCAGCATGGTTGCTGCACATGGAGGCTGTAGCTGAGGAACAACAGGAGGTACTTGCACACCCACAGCCTTTCAAAATCCTTTGCAAAGGGGCCAAATTGCACAGAATCCTGAAGCGACCAGGAGAAACAGATGTGCGAGATGAGTATACACTTACCACAGGACAGACGACCAGAGTTTAAGGGAGAAACCAACTGGCAAGGGGCACTGGGACCGGGACGCCAGCCATGCCTGCGTATGGGGCAACCAAGCAGGTCCGAGGCTGACAGGGTTTGCAAGACGCTGGTGCGAACAGGGCCGTGCTAGAGATGTGCACTGTCCCACATGGTGCTGGCATGCATCTGTGTTTGCAAGGGGAGAGTCACGCAGGCAGGCACACCAGCCTTCACCCCGCACCCTCCGCAAAACCCAGCAGGGACCCAGCAAGGGGGAAAACAGCAGGTTTTAGCTCCTCTCTTTGCCTCCAGCCCTCCGAGAGCTGGCCCTGGCACCAGGCAACACGGCTTCGCAGCCACCCTGCCTCCTCACTCCGTCTTGCCCTGCATCATCTCCACCCTGCTCCTGCCGCCATTCCCCGCGGGTGGTGGGAGATGGAAGCAGTCATCCTGCTCTGGCTCGGAGCGGTTAAAGGGCTATGAAAGGAGGGGGCACAGGTCTTCCTTCCTTCCTTCTCCCCCCAGAAGTAGGTCGCATCACATCGGCAGCTAAAGGAGAAAAGCGAAAAGGGTCCAGGACCAAAGGCACTGTCTGGGACTCAGAGATGCTATCTGGATTCTAGCTGAGACCTTCTGCTTATTTAGTTTATCAGATACTTTGGTTGTCTTTGGTTTGCCTTGTTTATCACTCTAACCTATATATATAACATTCTAACTTATATTATTCAGAGTCACAGGTCTGATCACGCCCTGGGTAAGCTCTTCGTTATTTGTGCCTGAGTGCAATAATTTTTTTGTTGTTGTTGGTCGAAACCATAAATGTTATCCACCCAACTATTGCAAAGGGGAAACTACAGCTTTGCAAAAGGGAGTATAACACAAACAAACCGACCAACCAAAACAATCCTGTCCACTGTAACAGCACCTCTAACCCCTGAACTGGATCAGGAGGTTGCATTTAGGAGTCAGTAGGGGATGTGGGCTCTGTTGCGATCCCCAGCATCTATCCCGAACCAGGAGTCTGTAGGGAGCCTGCCTGTCCTAAGTCCAAGCACATGGTGGTGTTTCCGGAGCCGGAGCTTGGGCACAGACTTGGGAGCTGACCGGGTTTTGCAGAGGCACCGAAACCTGCAGGGCCAACGACACAGATCTCTGAGGGCCCGTGCGAGTAGCTGCCCGCAGCTCCCCCACCCCGTCAGGGTGCCAGGCTGAGGCAGAAGAAAAGTGATACAGTCATCTGGAAAATACCCACCACCCCAGTCTGCTAAAGCCCCAGTTCAGGCATTTCGGTCAGCATCAGCTGTTGAGGTAAAGGTCTGCTGCTCTGATAGGAAAATGATATACCCGCAAACCGAAAGACCTGGGGGGAAGTGCCTGAAGTTATACATGGATCTCAAACAGCAGGGTTTCCAAATTGCACCGGGCTGCTGACAGCCAGCATACAGCCATTATTTGCCCTCTCACAGGAGCCGGCAGTGATGTTAGCCCCAAAAGTGGCAAGTTTTGAGGGGAAGGCTCATGCAAAGCGACATGGGAGCACTGGCAGAGGCGCCATGCCAAGGAGATGGGGCGTATGTGAGCTTGGAAAGGCTGGGTCCAATCCCCCCCCAATGGCACAGTAATGGTCAGGAGCGTGGTGCTTCAAGGAGCCTATAGCCCACCATCAGGTGAGTTTTCCCTAATGAAGCACATGCTCTCTTCTCATCACCTTTCCCACAGCTGGCAGGTTTAGCACTGAACATGCCTCCAACAGGGCAGAGCTCTCCTTTTTCCCGCTGAAATGCACCCGAGGAGCGTAAAAGTGGCTTGTCAGACGTCTAGATACCATCAGAGCCTACAAGATCATTCAAACACAGCTATGATCCAACCTCTTCCTATCTCTTACATCAGCGTATCTCGTGCAGCGAGGTTTGCTGCAGGCCAGCTGTCAGGGCTAACAGAAAGCGTAGGAGACACACTGCTCCAGCCGCAGCTGAGCCAAGAGCAGGGCATTTCTCCTCCGCTCTGCAGACACGACACCCCGCAGAGCCAGCTCCTAACCCACTGCTACCAAAATGGTCCAGATGAACTTCTGTTACACTTGGGTTTGTTTTTAAAGCAGATCTTTCTGACTGAACTAGATTGCAGAGCCTATATATCTATTTACCTGGCATGTAAGATAACAGAAGCAAGAAGCTGGGCTGATTAATTCCTCACCCCATATGTACTTTAGTCCAAAAAGTGCATTGTGCAATGGCTCAATAGGAAGAAAGGTGAGAAGCCATGGCTAAAAACACAGCAAAACAAATGTAACTTTTACCCCCACTGTCCCACCTGTGCTTGCAACAAACATAGAAAGCCCTTGGCAAGGAAGTCCATGAAAACAGTTATAAATAGAAATTTGCTTCACCTGTTAACAGTGGGAAGCAAAGAGGAAGGCTGCAAGTTTTACAGGAGTTGTAATTAACTGAAATCGAGAGCCAGCGGATCACAACCTGATCGGCCCCGCCAGAACAGTGCCAGAGTCTCCTTTGAGGGCAGCACAGGGTGGTTGCTCGCTCACTTGCCCTCCTCCAGGTCACTGACTCCAGGGCTGTGAGCTGCCAGCACAGAGGCAGCCCGGCGCTGCGTGGGCACAGGGCACACGGCCGTCCTGGCTGATTTGATGTAAATGCAGCCCGTGCAGGGCTTACAAGGGCATGGGAGGCCACACTGGGGTCCCATCTCCTGCAGCAGCCCCTCGCCCAAGCCTCAGGAGCAGCCTACGAGCAGGGCACACCTGCAGTCAGGTCTCCCGTACCCACCCTCCCCGCACGGGGTGACTGGCAGGCCAAAAACATCCCGGGTGGGAGCAGCCCTTCTGCTTTCATGCCCTCTTGAACCAGTGGGACAGGAGCTAATAGGGCATGAAGTCACAGTGACAATACTTTGCTAAACAGTATTTTACTGAGCTTTCCAGTGCTCACAATGTATCTCATTGTTCTCCACATGCAGCTCTGCTGGTTAAACCACAGAAAGCTTCACCGAGGTAGTTTCTAAATGCCTTCTCTTTTTCTGCTCCCTGCTTCAAGAGCTCAAGGAGCGTCAGTTCATGCACACCCAGATTACTACACAACGGCTGTGTTTCAAAAGCAATCAAAACAGTGAAATGAATTTGATGCGATTATAGGTGGAAGTTGGAAGATTAGATGATCTTGTGACAAACAGCAGGGATAGGTCTGTGTCAAACTGAAATCTCCACTGTGTTATTATAACCTTCACTGCAACCTTCGCTTTGCAATTTAACTTCCAGATAGGAGTGTAAAACTCCAGTAAGGGCATAAAGCAACTTAATCCTGGTAACAGTGTTTCATTCTGAGGATGCCAACGGTGGAGCGCAGGCTGCCTTAGTCGAGCCAACTATGAGAGAGGCCAGACAGACTGAGATAACAAAAAGAATAAATTCTCAGTATAAAGATCTCTCTGGAGGAAAGAGATGTGTTTTCTCATCCTGAATCCTAATTCAAAGAAGAGGGAGAGGGTTTTTGAAGGCGAGTGGTTTCCTGACACGAGAGGCTCACCCCAGGCAGAAGGACCTCAACACGGGTCTGGATGGGCTGAGCAGCTGAGGGGCACCAGGCAAAATCATGCCTCTCAAGAGCAGCAGCATCCCACCTCAGTAGGCATTCAGGATTTGTTTCTCCCAGCTGCATAACTCTCCAGAAGCTCTGTTTTAAGCCTGGGTCCCCCCCTTTCTGCCACCACGTTGCTGAAGAGTTGAACAGGAGCCCAGACCTCCCTCAGCCAAGTGGACTTTTGGGGGGGGAAATATCCTAGGCAGGAGGCCTGGGAAACAGGTGGAGCTGCCACCGGTGTCCAGGGTGGCTGAAGGCAAAGCTGTCACAGGAGACCACATCTCCCTGTGAAAGGCCACACAGTTGGAGAACTGTTGATGTGTGCTCCAGGTGGGATGGCTCGGCCGTGCTGTCCCAAAGAGCATGCAACAGCTGCTTCTTGGAGACATGTGTGGTTTTCTAACTTACTTCCGCACAAAAATCAGCTGAAGGAATGCACTTGATCCTAACTTCAAAATGTAGGGGCTGAATGTAGTTCTTCTGCTAACAACAACAGCTGTAACCAGTGGTGGCTGTGGCTATAAGTCAAGGTTGAGTTTTTGTTCTAAAAAGTATCAGTTGAGCTGGGGTGGAGACTTTGCTTTTCTCCCCCTCCACCCACCCTTCCCCAGGCTGCCCCCACCTCCATGATCCAGTTCAAACACATTCAGACACTGTGGATGGAGCTGTCAGTCAGCAAAGCCAAGAGAGTAATTTCTCTGGGGAAATGACTGGCACCTCAACAGCTTAAGGATGGAGTTCATTCACAGATGTGGATTGTTTATAAAGGCAGGTTACACCTTCCTACCTCGGCAGCCTGTATTACACAAAACAAAACAAGTGCACTAAAATAAGGAAATGTTTTCTGGTAGAAGAGAACACCTTTACAGCTGGGCAGAAGCATGATCCCCCACACTTGCCCATACGAGCCCATACATGGTGTCACTCAGGAGATTATTCTGCATTTGCTGCCTTGCCTCACAACAGAAGTGAGTGATGTGCCAGTCTGTGCCTCCAATTCACAAGTTCACATCTAACCTAATGGTTGACTGAGGCCACTTTCTGCCAGCTTCCCAATAATACAGCTTACTGCTATTCCAGAAGAGATAAGAGACTAACACAAAGAGGCAATGAAAGAATCTCAGGGGGCTTCCAGGTTGCTTTAATTCATAATTCTATCTCAGTGCTGTAATTGAGATATAAATAATCTCCTTGTTTCCACTCCAGTTACTTTCAGCCTCACTGATGCCAGAACACAGTCTTGCATCTCTCAAGAAATAAAGTTATTGCATCAGAAGACAAAGATGTTTTTAAAAATAATTTCCACGTCAGTTCAAGTGATAATGCAGTCATGCGGGTGTTGCATAACTGATATTATATTCTTAGTAGCTTACTTTTTGGAAGTGAAGTATAAACATTTCCAGCACACATACTTAGAAGAAATATGCTTGCAAAGCAAGATTACTTCCTATGAGAAAAAAACCCAACACACTCCTCTTTAAATGGGCAAACAAAATACATTTCCTCTTCCCATACCACAGTAAAGGCTTACACATGCATGTCACGTACAAAAAAATAAACATTCACATGTGTAAGATCCACCACAATCGAAAAAGGAAAGTGCTGTAAAAGGACCCTGTAGTAATTGGGCAGCACATCATGATGTAAATGAGTACATCTCAGGAAAGCTGCAAGCCTTGTTGTCTTGTTTTGCAATGCTAACCACACGCAGACACACACACAGAGCAAACTACTTTCATGTTAGCTCAGTTCTCCTTCCATAAAGGTTGGTGGTAAAGCCATCCCTGACATCCATCAAAGTCAGGGACAGATGAGGAGAGAGCTGCTGAAAGTTTTGAATAGCCAAGGAAACTGATGATTCGAAGAACTTAATTCCTCCCATCTTAAACAAACGTTTGTTTCCCTGGGAACTCATCAGAGCAGCTATTCTGAGAAAAAACTCCTTTCTTCTCCTTGCCATACCCTGTCCTCAGGACAAAAGGATTCTTCTGGCATGTAACCACCCATCTCAACTCCCAGTACGGGCAACAAAAGGGATATGTAGTTTTGGGGCACTCTTTGTCTCATCCCAAAGTAAATGTGTAAAATAGGTCAGATGAGTCACTCCCCAATAATGCATCTTTGTCTCTACTGATGGTAGAAGGATGCTACCATGTCAAGCTTCCACGCAGACCTTGGAAGCGGACCATGGCCTACCCCCATGGGCTGAGGGCAGGAAGGAAGCACTGCTCACTTGGCTTGTAGGAAATTTCCTGTTCAGCTCTAAATCCAGAGACTAAACCCAAGGACACAAACAGGGTGCACCATCCCTCCACCAGAGAGCTGAACAGTACCAGTTTTTTACTTCGCCGTACATCCTGACACTATCTATCCATAGCCAACCTCCAGGGTACTGTCATGGGGAGAGGAAAGGGTTTCCTTCCTGGCTCCTACATCCCTGCTGCAGAGGCACCTGAGCATGGGTTTAATACAGGGCAATGTGAACAGTGATCTAGTCTCCTTTCCAATCCCTTTGGACATGCTAGTTCATGGTTATCTGAGGACACGTCTTGTTTCTTACTAAGAATTTTCTTCCTCTGCTGCACAATGACTTCAATAAATTAGTACATTTCCATTTTAAAAAGGATTTGGGTCCTTGCCCTCATTACACTGCTTGAGAGACTGATCCAGAACTTCAGTCTTTGAACAGTTTTACTAATTTCAAGCCTAAACTCCCTCGTGACCAATTTCTAGCCAATTGGGTTTGTGCCAGTAGTGTCATTTAACTTACTTAAATACTTCTTCTCCTTCTGTGATTTTTTCCCTCTCCCTGTTCCCAAAAATATAAAAAGCCATCATTAATGTGTCCAGTTCCAGAAGTCAGCTTCTTTTCATGGTTCTTCCAAAGGAAGACATGCCATTCTTCTCACGTGAGTAGCACCTGTTCCCATTTAATTAATTAATCCTTCTGGAGCATGAGTAACCAAAGCTATATAAAATATTTCTTTGAAGAATGCCTGTAGAAAATGTACCAATACTTCCCTGTCTCTATTCAGAAAAAATCCGCACCTGGTAATCAAGTTTATCATTGTCTTTTTTTTCCAGCTCAGCGGCATAGCGGTGGTTATGGCATTCTCTCACTGATCAATAAACCTAAGCCTCTTTCTTCCTTCAGCTTGTCCCTTCACAATAGCAGCTGCTGTGAAAGGAAAGCCGGACCTAGAGCAGTGTCACTACTGAGCACTAATTGCGAAGCAGGGACAAAAAGAGACTTAAAGGCCCGAAAGGTTGGACACTGGAGGAGATACCCGCGTTAGCTGCTGGGAGCAGTGCTGTGAGATCCTGGGCTCCAGAAGCACACCTCCCTCCGCCAGCCCCACGCTCCTTTCACTCCCCACTTCCCAGCCTGGTTTCCCCTCCCAAAAAAGACATGGCCACAGTTGAATCCATCCTCTTCTCCCTGCTCCCCAGGAGGATGCCATGGAGGTGGGGGAGCTGGCAGCAAGCCCTCCAGCCATGCCATGCATCCCTGCCAGGCAGACAGGCACCGCACCTGGAGCAGACATGACGTCATGCTGCCTCCTCTCACAGCTTCCCATGGATTTCCCCAGGAAAAAGGATGAATTTAGCATGTGTTGGGATAAACTAAATAAACACACATTTAAAATAGAGCCTCGCTCCCCCCTTGTTTCCTCTCAAGCCAGTGTGATTCAGCCCACAGTGCCTTGTTTATTTTTCACATCGAGAGGCCTTTCTCTCCTCTGCGATGAACGAGGGAAGCACAGGGCATGGCTCAGCCTTTCCAGCATGTCTGCTCCTCGCTGCGATGCTGGAGGCATTGCAACATCCACCACCGGAGCAGTGCACCTCCTGCCCTCAGCCCCATGCAGAAATGCTGCGGGGGTACCCGAGATGAGTGTACGGTTGTAAGGTCTAAAACCAGTTGCCCTCTTGCAACTTTTAGCCTGAGAACAAACAGTACTTTTGGTTTATGGCCTGGATTCTCATCAGGAGAAAGGAAAAAGAGGGTCCGAGAGGCTTTTCCAGCTGTTTTCCCCAAAACCATCTGATTTTATTCCTCTCCATGGAAAGCATTTGTGGGTTTTATGCTGAGGAGCACATTCGCCCGTTCTCCTCAATACAGCTCACGGCGATGTGAATGGAGGTTGCTGGTTTTTTTCTAAAGTGGAACAGAAGTGTGAAAAATGAAAATATTCCATTTCAGTTATAACTGCAGGAGTTCTGCAATGTCATTCATTTTCCTAAGTAATATCCAAATATTTTTTCTTGCTGTGCTCCAGCCAATATCCACTTGAGCTTTCATATGAGGAAAATAAAATAGATGTGAATTATGCAAAGTTAAAAAAACCCAATCAACCACTATACAAGCTTAATGGTGCATACAGGCAATCTCATACAAAAGTATCTAATCTATGCCATTATCCCCTGTTAAAAGGTAACGAGGTGGGGGAAAAGAACCACAATGAGATTATTCATAGAATTGGGTATCTCACAGGAGGTTAGATTAGCCCACAACATAGGCATCGGCAGTGTGAATTAATGGGATTATTCCACTGAAGAAAGACCCCCATGTCTGATCCTCAGCTCAATTAGCGCTGCTCTGTGTACATCCAAGGAATCACATCCAACAGGCAGTGTGAGCGATCCCAGCTCCCTCAACCTTCTTCTAGTTTACAAGAAAAACAAATGCATTTAGAGCAAGCTACTAACCTTGTTCCAGCCTGCTCTGTTCCACCTCACACCAGTCCTAATTCCATTAAGGCAGGGAGAGCTGGACAAGATGGCCTTTGTCATACAGCCCAACAACCAGCCTGGACAACCGCCTTCCAGAGGGAAAAGGGGCAAGGAAGATTTGCAATCAGATGAGGTATTGTGAAATAACTTACAACTCTCGATATATAAAATTTACACATTTCATACCCACCACTGGTGAGGCACAGCTGGTGACAGTGCTCTGCACGCTGGTGGTGTTTTGGTAGCTGAAATATGGTGGCGGGCAGGCCTTTCAGCGGCATCCACAGCAGAGAAAAGCTTGTTAACATCATGTTGTGTGCAGCCTCAGTCATTCAGCAAAGGCTTTCAGTAAGAGCTTTGAATTAAAGCATGTAAGTTGTCCCCCTCAACAACATGCTCAAGAGGATAAGTGAACCTGGGCCACAGAAGAAGGTATTTTTTCTATCAGAGAGTATTATTTTATTCTACTTGAACCTTCTGTCTCCTAAGACAGAGAAATGAGAATAGCCCTTTGGATATTTTTCTGGAAACAAGGAAATGAAGATGCAAAGATCTATTTCCTTGCTGAAAGCATTGTGCTGAACTATTTCCCTGCCTCCAGCGGCAAACTTCACGTGGTGCTGCAGAGTCTATGGTGTAGGTAGCCGCTGGTTGAGGACTGTAGCTTTACTGATACAGTTAAACTACAGCTGGTGTAGGAGCTGTTGTGGTGGTAAAGGCACCATTACATGAGCCCTAGGCACCCATGCTAAGTGACCAAGCCACATGAAATACACCTTTTGGTCCTTTTGCTTAGTTAACATCATAGGCTCCCAAGCCACTTGCGTCCTTAAAAAAATCCTTTAAAAGTGCTGATGGAGTTTGGCTCACAGCTGTTGTATAAAGCAGGGCACTAGAGACTTTTGAAATGAATTATTGAAAAGAATGAAAGGAAACATTTGGTAAATATTTTGCTGTCTGTAGTTCATTTGTGGGACAGTCCTGGTTCCGAAGAATGTGTTAGTCATTCAGTTTCTTCCACTACAGGGGTGTCAAAACAGCTTTTAGCCCTACAGTTGTTTGCAAACAGTTTTGTTCAACTGTTTATAATTCATTAAAATTCTTTTGTCATGCCAGCATTACTTCTGCTTTTGTAATCTCTGACTGAGGCGTTCTGAAAGGAAAAATATGAATAATGATCAATAAATAATAGCACACTGACTATGGAAATAAATGCTTGCAGCCACGCACAGATCCAGGCATTCGTCTGAATGAAAGACAGCTTGCTGAACACGCAGGCAAGCAAAACCCAACCTGCCTGCAGCAACTACCTCTCCCTGTAAGCCTGGCCCCTTCTGTACCCCTGCCCCTTCCCAGCGGCACCACCGGCATCACAGCAGCGCAGCAGTGCATGAGGATGCCGTGGCTGACTCCTCGCTGACTTTTCAGTGCTGTCTTGCCATTGCTCCAACAGCAGGTGCTTTGCTATCGAAATATTCTCACGGCTAAAGATCACCACCTCTTATTTATGTAAAGTGACGTGGTCAAACAAGCATGCTGAGGGCTGGGCAGCAAGGAAGCTTTAAAGGCTTGCCTACCTACAGTTTCTGAGTGCTTTATGGAGCAGTGGAGCAAAGTTTGGTCTTGCCTGAGCCCAGTATCTGTACCCAGTTGGTCACCAGAGGCTCCATCCCTCTCCATCCACCTGGCACACGAGTGGCCATGCTGTAGGATGCTGGCACGAGGACCTTCTGCAGCACGGAGGGGAGCCAGCCCTGGCTCGTGAGGCTGCCATGTCTCCCCTCTCTGAAACCCAGGTTGTGGCCACCTGCTTGCTGCAGGTGGCCCCCTGAGCAGACTGTCATCACTGAGAAATTCCTAGTTAGCAGCTTACAAATTCAGATTGTGCTGGTAGGGACAGAACTGGGTGCTCTTATAAATGGAGATGGCCTACATAGTGGGGCCGGGGGCAGGGGGAATACCTATTGCATTTAGCCCATTTTTCATTTAGTTTTCTAAGGAAATGAGGTTTATGCAACCATGAGCTGTCTCTGGGCCTCTTCACACATCTGTTCCCATCCATCTTCCTACTGCCCCATCACCAAACACAGCCAAATTTCACCAACACCAAGCTTTCAAAGACAGCAATTTCCTAGAAGTTTCTCAAGGAGGCAACCAGCGACAGGAGGGAGAGCGGCGTCCCCCAGGTGCCCCCGGCCGAGGGAAACAGCACAGAGCCATCCCTGGCCAGGCAGCAGATCTCCAGGATGCTTCTCTCCAGCACAGGAGCCACGTCAGCTGGCGCCTGCTCTGTCCTGGGCCCCAGCGCAGCAAACCACAAGACGCAGAGCTGTAGGAAACCAGGTTTCACCCCCTCTGGAAGTGGGTTACGGAGAAGCGCGTCATGACCCAGTTGCAAGCACTCGGTAGGTACATGCCTGTACGGCAGAGCGGGTCGGCAGCAGGAACTGCTGAGAGCGCGCACCACCTGGGTTTCCACTGCAACAGAGGCTACGTCTGCTTCACAGGCAGGGGGCTCGGTTTCCTACCCTAGCTGACCAAACGCCTGGGTGAGAGGGATGCCAGGGTGCTTTTGGGAACGAAGTCCCCCAGCTGTATCTACGTCGTGTGGTGCCCAGTCATTTTAGCAAGAAGAAAAGGTGCGGAATGGGAGGGAGGAGGAGAAGCGCTTACCAAGAAGCAGCATAGCAAAAGCTGGCAAGTGCCCAGCACTTATTAAACAGCCACTTCCAGTCTGCTGCTCTTCAGCCCCATCAGACGTAAAGAATCAGCCCAGGGAATGGCAGGCCAGGGCGAGCACTCCTGCGAACAGACAGTCCTGCACAGAGGAAAATTACTTTGGAAAAGGTTTTGGAGGAGGCTCGGTGACTGCCATACACAGTACAACACTGCATCGAGCTGTCCGCAAAAAATCCCTAATTACTGGTTAAGACCTCCTAGGAGGTGCTTAGAGTAGCAGATGGAGCCATTTCCCAGTAATTTTTATGGAGCTGAGTGGCTTTGGCAGTGGGATACAGTTAATATGGAGTTGCATTGGGTTATAAAGAAAAGCAGGAGAACAGCTTAGGGGTTACTAGGGGTTTGAGGCCTACAACGATGGCCTGATGGCGATGGCTGAGCTTCTGCCTCCACACCTGGGAGCAGAGGTATCTAACAGAGAGGGCCAAAGGTATAACCAAGACAGTGGAAGGACCTGAACACGCTCCTGAGGACATTGAATCTCTGGGCAGGGTCTGAAGCCACAGGCGGTCCTTCTACCTTGCAGGGAACCGATCTGCTTTCAGATCAGTTTTCTTTGAAGAACATTAATTCTGGAAAGGCCAGTGCTGCCACCAGGATGCTGAGGGGTGCATAGGTGCCATAGATCATGGAGGGGATACGGCTGAGTGTCGGAGCCTACCTCAGACTAATGCCATCACACATCGTGCCCAGCAGCTGCAGCACAACAATCAGTCTTAATGCAAGAACCATACGATTTCTCTCCTCTCCTCCACATTCATCCCCTAGAAAAATAATGGCTGGAAACTTGAGCCAGAGGTACTTGTGTAAGTCAGGCAAAAGAAATTGCATCCAGTGTCGAACCTTAAAAAAAAACAAGCAAAAAACCAAACTTTCCTGAAAAATTAATGCCGATGGTAAGTCCACATGATCCGTACAGTTTTCAAACCTGTGCTAACATTTGCATTGCAATAAAAGACTGGGTTCCCTTATAACACAGGACAGCCCTTTGCAGATAAAGAGGCCTGGGTATCTACCACATAAAGCTAAGGGAGCTCCATTCCCTTGCAACCAGCTAGTTAGTGAAAACTGAAGTACTTGGGGGGGGGGGCGAGGAGAAACAAGACTAGTAGGTGTCTCAAGTAAGCAGTTTTTGTCAACTTGATGTGAAGCTGAATGTTCTTCTCTGTTTCAGCTGATGCATGCTTTCCACTGCTGTCTGAAATTTTTCATTTTCCGTTTTCAAAGGCTATAGATTTCCATCTCTTACCCTAGCAACTGTTTCAGTGGTTTATTATTTTTCCAGCCCCTTCTGATTTGCTCAGAAAATACAGATAGGCCAGCTATAATAAACTGTCACAGGATGCGCAAAACCTTCACAAGAAATAAACATCTCCAGCCTCTTGTTGCACCCACAAACAACAAAATCACAATGAAACATTAAACAGAAGCCAGTCTGCTGTGTGCAGGCAAGATCTGATTTCAAATCTAAACATCCCTTAAGCTTTCTGAGCACTGTTGAGAAGTACATCAGTTGGCCTCTTCTAGGGATAAAATGTCACTCAGAGGTATAGCATTGTTTTGAGATGACTGAAGCCTTCAAAGGATGAGATCTTGCCTCTCAAAACAAAGTTATGATGAACCAAGAGTATAAACTGTGTACTCTATTTTAAGAAGGGTGCATGGGCTTTGTTTTTCAACACTTATTCATCATTATTTCTAAATACCCAGAAAGAAACACTGGAGCCATATTCATCAACTCATTACACGTCCTCCTGAAACAGCCCTAGGCAGCCGTCCCCTCTGGCCACTCTCCTGGGAGTCACCCACTTCATTTGGCAGCAGAACCCATCCCGACCTGTCACTCTGACGTCCAGCAGACTTCTCATTATACAAATGATCTCTCATTACCAAGCAGATACAAAGCTCCAGCCAAACGTTAATAAAAGGCTTCATAAAAAAGCAAAACACTCCAAACGGACCAATGTTGCACTGTTTTCCACCTTTTTGCAACCATTCATGCCAGATGGTGTTTTACATGCACAGCACTTTAAACAACTTTTTTAGGTTTTTTTAAACAACTACACAGAAAAGCACCCCTGCAATTTGGATAGTAAGAGAAGTTGGGAAACATTACTAGTGGGTTTGATTTAATAAGTTTTAACCCAATAAGGCTCAGCTACCCAAAGGAAAGTGTGAGACTCACCCAAAACTGCCACATCAGCACGTTCAAGCTGAGGAGCCTGTAGGAAACTCAGGAAGTTCTGGTTAAAGGAAAAGAAAAATCAAATTATCTGTTCTGCTGACCTATTTAAATTAAACCCGACAGATGGGCTGATCTTCAACAGACACTCCTCCACCAGAAATCACCTCAGTGACTTCCAAGGTGTTGCTAGCCTGGCCGTGGCAAAAGGCAATGACTGTGGCATTACTAATGACAATCAGGCACATCTAAAATCCTCCTAGTTTCTGCTACTTGCCGTGTTTGGGTCGTAACTGTTCAGAGGGGCTTCGATGCTTCAGCGAGCTTCCAGGAGGCAACGCAAATTTGATGAATAGGCTGATACTTATAAAAGGAGGAGCAGTCAAGGTTAATGGCCCTCTTCTCTAGAGGAAGCTTTGAACAATAAAAAACCCCATGATCATCCAATAAATTCTCCGTATGCTTTCTCACAGACAAATAATTCTTGACGCAAAACATTTTCAGCATAGGAGTTGAACATAGAAATAGGAGTGAAAGATTGGCAAATATTCTTAAGGAAGCTCACTCTTTCTCATATGTCTGCCAGAAAGTAAAACAAGCACAGCCCTCCCTGGCCTCTCCATCCATGAGGAGTCTGTAAATTTTTTAGAAAGAAAGGCAGGCCATGATCATTGCTCAGGTCTGTTCAAAATAAAGCTAAGAAATTGCTGGAGAGACACTAGTCACTAATTTTGTCCACACACCATGGAAGACTTGTTTGGTGGGTTTTTTTAACCCCTGTCTATTAAAAAAAAAAAGTTCTGGTTTGCTAGGGAACTATGTAAACTTTGGTGTTAGAGTGATGACAGCCCAAAGAAAGGGCTGGTGGATTAACTAACTGCTTGGCCGAGGGAAAACAGCCTCAGAGAGTGAAGAGATTGGGGAAAAAAAAAAAAAAAAACTTCTAAGTAAGAAACTTCACTGGGAATGCCTGGGTTCAATTTCCAGCTTGGTTTCCCCTGTCACCCTGGGAGTGTCACTTAGTCCTTGTGTCCATTACCAGCTATAGGAGCTCTGAAGCAGCAAGTCCCAGCAATAACCTAGCGTGGAGAAATTATGTTTGTGGAAGTCAGGTAACTCTCAGAAACAAAGCCTCTAGTGCAGGATAAGTTAGTGGGGGAGGATTGAAAGAGAACACAAAAACAAGCTAGTTACCAAGCATTAGCAGGCCCATAGCAAAATACTAGAGGAGATAAGGTGGCTGTGTTTTTTACCACAAGATAACTAACAAGGACAACTTGCTCCACAGCACCCATGACTAACCTCACCACCTTCTTTGCTTCACTGTATGTATGGTATTTGCAGTGAGTAAACCATATGTAAACTGCAGATAGCACATCCCTAATAGGCTGCCGCGATGTGCATGCTCTTTAAATCAATTATATTAATCTTTTAATTAACTTTAAAAGTCTTAACTGATGGTTTTAAAAGCTTCATTTCAAAAGGCTTCATTTTCCTAGGTGTGGATTGGCTCGCTTCTCCCATAGAGAGATGTACAAAATCAGAGCCAGCCTTTGAAATGGCAGACCTTCGCTTCCACACACACGCTTTCTTAAAAAAGCGAAAACCAGGGGCTGAGTACAGTCATTCACAGCCACAGCTTCACAGCAGTTTTTCCACACTCTTTAGTCGGTAACATCTCAAGGGGAACATGGTGCCAAAAGGTCACATACCACCGTCTGCCTGTACATGGAAGTGTCACAGGCTATGGGGTTTCCCTGTCGGGGCTTGAGAAGAGCTATGCCAATAAGGTTTGGGTTTTTTTTTATAAAAAAAAAGAAGTAAGAGCCCACCACTACCAGTTGTTTCATTTAATGCGGCCTACCGTATCCTCTTGTGCTTGAAACCTGAGGGACAAAGGCAGAGCAGAGTCCCTGGGCAGGACCAAGCCCAGAAGTGAGGACAGCCACCCAGACTCAGCTCGCACTCCCCACAGCTCTGCCTCTGCTCCTGCCTCTCCTGTGGGAGCGCCTGGCTTTGTCCCATCTGGCAGGGAAAGCAGTCTGGAACATGGACGCGATGAGGAAAAGAGGTTCATCACAACTTCATTTCAAGCATTAAGAAAACTTTCAAAAGCCCACTGCCTTTTGGCGTGGGTGGGGAAGGAGCGCTGTGCACTCCCCGCAGCACCCGGGGCGGACTTTCCTGTCCCACAGCAGGTCCGGTGAAAGGACAGAGCAGAGGTTTGGGGTGCCAAGAGCTGCCAGCCCCTCTGTGGGGGCTTCCTTGGAGAGCCAGTTCCCAGACCTCAATGGATGTACCAGGCTGACAAGCTGAATTAAAAGAGGGTGGAAAAAAGTTGCTATCGTTCAGAGTTGCAGAGAAAAACTCAGGAACAAGAACTCCATAAAAGCATTTGTAATTTCTAAAATCTTTTGTGGTACTAGGACCTTGCAATTTTTGAGTAGCAGGACCGGTAACATGGGGTGTGCAATTTGCATCACAGATCCTGATACTGTTTCTGATGTCCAAGGAGACACCATGACAGCACAGGGCACCAAAGCCCTGCAAGCTGCATTTCCCTCCACAATCTGCATCTCATGCAGTTCCCCAGCACTATGTTCAGCCACTCGGGCTGGGAAGCAACACGAGCCTGTCCTCCTGGAAAGACCTGAACAGATTTGGAAACACTGTGTGCAGCCTGTCATCATAGCTGAGACATTTGCTTGGGGTCCTGCTCTTTGCATAGAGTAGCCAAGTTTGGGTCTGTTTGGGTCAAACTGGCTACTACCATGAAAGCCAGGTCCCTGACTATTTGCTAAAGCTTGCCTGAAGCATGAGCCGCTCCCTCTCCCATCAGCTGCCCTGCCTGTACCTGAGTCATGCAGTACCTCCTCCTCCTCCTTTCTCCTCGTGTCCCCATCCCCATCGGGCAATCCCCATGGGCTCCTGGCGCTTGGCAAGGCAGGCAGCAAGGACAGAGGAGAGGGATGGCACTGACCCACGAGTGCCTTGATGCATCCACTTGCCATCAGCAACACGTGTCCCAGGGCTGTCAAGGTTGGAGGCGGTGACCTGGCCACACGGGGGATTCGGCAGAGGGTCGGTGGGCTCTGCCGGGCCACCTATGGCCGGTCGGCACAGCCACCGCGTGCTGGAAAAAAACCCAGAAGTGACGCTGGAGGCGTTCAGCCAGAGCAGTGCCAGGACTTCCCCAGTGCGACCGGGGCTGGGCTGACCCAGTGCTGCTCTCAGCCATGCCGAGGTGGAGGACACATCGCAGTTTTCCTGGAAGTGACAGAGCGAGTGACCCACCATGACGAGAAACCCTGCATCACCCCTGTGCCGGCACACCCTGGGAGGGAAAAACATTGATTTTCTCACTGCTCAGGTCACGCTGAGATGGAGAAGGTACTTTATTTACTGACTTCCCAGTTGGAAGAGTATAAACCATCTGTGATTTACCAGGATCCCTATTTAATATACCCAGTATACATAAACTGGAAACTCTGCTTTGCTGCAGCTCCTAGATGTGCAACAGTAGCTGCCACTTCTCCAATTAAGAGAAAAACAGAGCGGTTTATTAAGCACGGTTGTGGGAACATAGTTTCAGTCTTCAGCGGGTTCATCTGAATATTTTTCCATTTCAGTTCATGTAAGTTCATGCCCTTTGGGTTTCACATAAAGCCGTAGGGTCTGAGCGACTCAAAAATCTCAAAATCAAAATGTCAAGTTGAAACGAAACCATAAAAGGAATTTGGATTTGCATGAAAACGGGCCCAGATTTGCTTCAGGAGTTCCTGAAGCCTGGTAAAGCTTTTGAAGAGCCTAATCTGAGTTTTGCGGTTTCAGTGCAGACTGAAACCAGCGCGAGAGAGCAGATGGGCTCCTTTCAGGAAGCCAAGGCAGAGGAGAATGATTAAGAAGCTATGAGAACAAGAACCACAGGGGGGAAAAAAATTTTTAAAAATCTCCAAAACCAGATTTTCAAGTGCTGAACACCGTGTATTAGGAGCTAAGAGGACACAGGTCACGTTTAGGCGCTACAAGATAGCAGCTCTTTCAGAGGATCAGGCCCTGAATGGGGATACAGCCGTCTGGAGGGAAGTCCAGCCGTAACAGTGCCATATACCCTTCTGCCTGTACGCTGAACATCCTTACCACTGCATCACATAATGCATACCCTGAGAAGCACAAATCCTCCAAAACTCTCATTTTCATGGGGGTCTTGTCACCTTATAAGTAATCCCCTTCCCACAGTACTCCAGCCACACATGAGGTAGGAAAACAAAAGAAAAGAATAATCTACTGGTTTTATGTTCTCTGGTTAACATCTATAAACCTGTCCCAGCATCAAATATTTTAAATTCTGGCTTTGATCTATTTTTTAAAAGAGTTCTTTTAATTTCATATGCTCTATATTTATTCTTATTGCATTTTTATAAAAAAATCTTATTGCATATTTTTATAAAAATAAACACTTCAGAGTGACAAGTCAGTTTAGTAGCTCACCTGAAAAGATGCAAACACTAGAATAAATTTAATTGAGAAATTAACTTTTCTTTCCATTAACAGTCTATACGTCTCATTTGACTACACTCTTTACGTTAACATCATTTACATTGACAGGATGCAGAGAAGGCAACTTCCTGAGTAGGCTCTCATTGATTACTTGAGATTTAGCCTCCTGGCTGAGCAACTGAGTGTCTTAAAAACAATAATATCACCTCCTGACTGACATAATGTGGGTACAAAATGTTATAAACAATGTAAGCAAAAACTGTGAAACTCGCAAGCATCTTGCTTTGAGAGCATTTTGCCTCCTAACCATACAAAAATTGAACTTCCAATCTGCAAATTAAACTTTCAGTCCCTTCTTTATGATTTTTCTGAAAAAAGACTAGCAGAGGAAAATATAAATTTGGCTGAAACACTGAGGTTTTTTCCCCCATCAACAGGATATTTAGTTTCATATCTGCTCAACAGTTCATCTCGCCAAAGATGGTTTCCCATAGCTTCAGCATTCACCTGAATTCACATGAACTTGGAATGCTACTTGAATGCTACATTATCCTCCCAGGAGTATGCACTGGGGAGCTGTGACGCTCCCCACTGACATTCTCATGCAGCATTGCTGCAGATCAGCCAGCAGCATTTCCAGCATCCGCACATTTTATATCCATGGTTTGCAGAATAGGATAAATAAGTATTTTAGCATCCGAATTTCATCTTGCACCAGCATTTCATGCTCTCACAGGTTTCTTTTCATGCAGTATGTTAAGCTCATTTAACCTATTAACCCATTTACTCTCCTCACCCTTTCAGCAGCATTTTTTGCAATTTAAATAACTTCCCATTGATTTGGCCTGTCCTCATAGCACAGATGCTCACCCTAGCCACATCTTCTCTTTGAGAGTCCATCACAAGTGCTATCGCATACTGCAGCCATGCCTTGGCTGCAGTCCTTCAGAGAGGATGATTAGTTCCTTGTATCCTCAAAAGCTTTCTGCATCCTGTTAGCTAAGATCAGGCGCAGGCATTCAAAGGACGCTTAGTCACACCATTTCCATTGAAATCAGTGGGGGTTAAGCGCTTAAGCAGGCTTACAGGCTGGGCTAAACAGTCTCTGTGCCTCATCTATTAGATATGAAGACAAATACTCTGTCCCACACTCCTGCATTGCAAAGATAACTACTAGGTTTGCTTGGAAAATGGTAGTGGGGCTGCTTTGCCATCTGACAGCTCAGCCTCAATTTTACCAATACCCTGGGTCAGGGTAAAAATGGCTGAGGGGCAAAAGTTCCCATACCACCGTTGCAGCCAACCAAACTGCTGAGGGATCTTCCTCTTTCCAAATGATGATGTTTCAATATGTTTTCATTTAATTTCATAGAAATAGGCTATAGTAAGATATACAATCTTAAGATGCAAACCAAAACCCAAACCATAACAATTTACTCCATCTAAACAAAACTAAAGAGTTTAATTTTCTCTCTTGGCAGGAAAGGTTGCAGGGGGTAGTCTGAAGTCCTATTTTTCAGACAGCTTGGACCTTTGGGGAGCAGTTTCAGAAAGAAACCCCAAATGATCCAAATTCTCACACCCTCTGTAAGCAGGATTTGAGTGTCCAGCCTGACCCTGGGCAGGAACTACAGAGCATGCAGGAGGTGGGCGCAGGCAGCTCTCCATCCCTTGCTGCTGGCATCCCAAACAGCTCAGTGCCTTGTAGGGTTACTGACCCTTTTATGGTCAGCTTCTTTTGGAGGAAAGGGAAAAAAAAAAAAAAAAAAAAGGCATCAGCTTCAAAAGACCAGCTGCTGTGGCAGCCAGACAAACAGGAATTTCATTTAAATAGCTTCCACGTGGACTTCAGCCTTCTCCTCAGAGAAGAGAAATAATAAGCTGCCCAAAAAGCCAAGCACCTCTCCCTGGGTCCATGGGCAGCTTGCAAGGTGGCACAGGCACCGCTGCAGGTGTTTCTCTCCCTGCGGACGTGTATGGTCTATGTTAGGGTTACTGGTGCATCAGGAGGTGGAGGGGGGAGTGTGAGGAGGGTCTCGTAGCTGCAATCATAGCTGAATTACAGCTTCAGAAACTGGATGACCATTAAACCTGTTACCACAGGGCAGTGAGCGGCTGGTTCTGGCAACGCCTCTGCTGGTTTCACAGAGTTTCTAGGAGCCATGGCCATAAAAGCCACCATCCAGATCTCAGCTTCACTGTAGATCATCTTAGTAGAGTTAAGTGAAAGAAGAGGTAGAGGGGGGAGAAAATCTTTAAACCATATTAAAAAAAAAAGAAAAAAGAAGAAAAAGCAGAGAAGGAATCCTTGCATTATCCGTCCACCAACAACATCTAAAAGTCACAGCAAAAAAAGGGGAAAATGGGAAATAAAAAATGATACAGGGAAACGGAAGACACAGTAGACCAAAGGCGTGACCTGAAGGGTAGCTGATCCCCACCACATGGCTGCGTGCATGAAGCAAAGTCTCGCTCACTTGCTTGCTGGTTGTAGGCGTGGGGAATGCTGCAGACAGCCCACTGGACTTACAGTACTTGCTCTGAAATTTGGCTCTGCCACTGCACCTTGTCCGTGGCCTCAGGCAAAAACAAAACAAACAAACAAAAAGCAAAACAGAAAAGCAGTGAAAACGTTATGCCTCAATGTTATGCAAAAAGAGAAGCACAGCTGGAATCATTTTGAGAAGATTTAGGGTTTGTCCTGTGACAGCTTCATCTCTGTGGTTTTTCTTGGTATTAATGCAGTGAGGAAAGTGCACAGCTGTATTTCCCTTTTTAAAAATAAACATACAGTCCTAAGCAGAAATTGCTCAGTACACAAGGGAGCCAATTCTGCCTGATCTCACCTAGTTGCATGGGCAGGAACTTTCCCAGAGGTGCCACGTTGTTGCCCAGGAGAGCCACACATCATTGCACAGCCCCAGAGCAGATGCATGGGGGCACTGAAGTCCGTCCGGCTTCATCTCTGCTCCCTGAAACCGGCCAGGCACCAGTTTGGGAAGAGCGCAAGAACAGCGCAAACATATAGCGATGTCTCCCCTGAATCCAGCCCCAACCTCCAGCAATTTACAGCTCAGGGACTTCCTGAGCCAGAAGTAGTTTCCGTACCTTTAAAACCTCCGCTGGATTTTTTTGCTCCACAGCCAAACAGAGCGTTGTGCAAAGACCCACTGTTTTCTATTAATTTCAAATATGCCACTGGGGATGCCTGGCTCTTCCCAGGCTTTGCAGTGTGCAGGATCGGCCTCGTCTCCCCTTGGAAAAGCCCCAGAGAGCTGCGAAGGCCGGCAAGGGCCAAGGGCCGGCACTTTGACTCTCCAGGAATGAGGCTGGCTGGAGGTCAAAGATGATATGCTGGGAGCGTGTGATCCCACCCAGAGCTAGGGCATCATACCAAGGGATACAGCACAGGGCCAGGGACGCTAGGCTCAAGCCTGAGCAGAAGACGTGAGCTATGGTACGCAAGGAAACGCAGCTCCTGCAGCAGGGTACCAAAATTTCTTGGGAATTCAGCACTCCAGCAGACACCTAAACACGGGGCCGGTTTTTCCCACAGTTCAGCACATCAGGCACTGTGCTCTTTGGAAAACCTGACTCACAATGTTACAAGCAACGTCAGCAGCTTGAACCCTGTTATTTATCTGTAGGACAACAATGTCTAGAGGCCCCAGGCGTGGCATAGCATTGCTCCGTCCAGGCGCTGCGCAATCCCGCTGGCTGCGAGCAGTAGCTCCAGGAGAGCTGACCTGGCATTGGCAACCACCATGAGCTTCTCGGGATGCTCTTGAGCAGACATGGCTTCCTGCCGGCCACAAGCCATCCCATTTCTCTTTTCTGATCAACCACATCACTGCAGAGAATATTTAGATTTGAAACCACAGCGCCAGCCTCCAGCAGCTCTGTTGCTGTTGGGGAGGCATCCCAAGCACATATCACTCAGCTTATTTCACCATGTGCAGACTTAGCCCCACTGGGTTTGTCACAGGCGAGACAGACACAGGCAACCAGCATCTTTTTCTGTGGGTCATGTATGCGCTCCTAATCCTCCATCAGCCTTTGGGGAAGAAGCTGCCGCTCTCTCCCTGAGCTCATGTTTTGCTTCAGCCCATCAGGATTTTTTCCTGACATGCACTGTGGGGAGGCAGCGTGGGGTTTCATCCCTCTTGCTGTCCAAGACCCCCTGAAAAGATCCAGCTGTGACTTCTCCCATGCGCAGACATTCAGGGGATTTAGTAAAACAAAGCTGATGTCAGTGGGGAAAGAGCCAGAATTCAGCTAGCATCAGTTTCACCATAAAAGGGACAAAGAGCGAGACCGGGAGGCTGCTCAACCTTCTGGCCAACACAGGGAGAGAAGAGGGAGCTGATGGGCAGCCTCACCCAGCAGGGAACAGACATGGCTTAGTGACCTGCATCAGTGATCCCACAGTTTCAGAAGCCCCGTGCAGAAGGGAACACTCTCTGCCAGCTGCAAAGGCAGACGTTTTGAAATGCAAAGGAAGAAGGGGGCTTCCTCGAGCAGAGGCGAGAGAGGAGGAAGGCGGGTCTGGCAGATGGGGAACCAGTGTAGCACATCGAGATAAAGATTTACTTCTTTTTTTGCCCGACCTTCCCTGTGACCTTAGGTAACCTGCCATAATCTTCTTTGCAGAAGTTTGGAGTGTTTTCTGCATGCGCTGGAAAGGCCAGTGCTCAGCACCCTGGCAGATGGGCTGCATGCCCACCTGGTTCCCATCGGCTATGCCAGGGACAGCACAGTGCCACAGGGATGTGGAAAGGAGCCCTGGCTGGAGCAGAGCCACAGGCAGAGACACCTTTTGTTTGCAACACTTTACAAGACGAGAAACATCCCAGCCTCCCAGAACACGTTGCCGTCAAGAGGACAGTAGTCAGCTCTGAAAAGGCCTAAGAGCCTTTTTCCAGAAATCAAACCATTCTTCACCATCCTCCCAATCCTAAAGTAACAGACAAGAGAGGAGACTGGTACCACTGCTACAAGACGTTACAAGTCTTCCCAACCCATCCAGCCCACAGCAAAGTAGACCAGAAAAGGAAAAGCCCTTGCTGAATCATAACAAATGGCATAGCATGCTCCCTCTGATTCGGACCCGGTCTTGCAGCTCTTCTGCCAAAATTACGGGACATCTCCTTACCCTACATGAGTCAGCAGGAACACATGGGTTTCCGTGGAAAGGAGGAATGGTTCCCGCAGATAGATACATGATAAGACGTACCTGTATGCTTTTGGTAGGCGTACCCATAGTAACCTGTTAGCCAGAAACATGTGCTTCAACAAGATATCTGAAGAAACGGGCCTGCAATTTAACTTTTGGCAGAGAATGAGCAAAAGGATAGGTCCTTGTTTCAAACCTACACCTCTAAAACAGGCCTTGGAGATTCATTACCAAATGTGAAACTATTAGCTCAAGCTAAACAATAGAATCAGGAAAGTAATTTGAAGAATTATTTGTTATATAAATACTCAAGTTTCAGAATACGCAGTTAAGAACAGACACATCTCTGAGGGCTACAGCACATGGGTAGAAATACCAAGTCAGTATTAGCTGTATGCTGCGTGCCACCATCAGCCCGCTCACATTTGCCTTGCACACTTCCCAATCTCATATAAGCAGGAGCGTGAGAATAAGCCTTAACTATCAGATGGAGATTTTTGGCTTGTGTGTTCGGGGGCAGCATGGTTGCCCACCCAACTTCATCTTGCTGCAGCACACGGATGTTTGGATTCTGCTTTTGCATCACAAACAGGAGTGACTCTGAGCTGATTCACGCTACAAGGGACAGGGGATTTTTGGTATTATCACAACACAAGACGCCATCTTCCTGTGCTGGCAAGGGTGATTGAAAATGACCGACCTGACTTCATAAAAATACCAGCGTATGTGTGTGGTGTGTGTTCTGTTGCTCTTCCACACTCACGCTCCCTGTGGCTTCTGGGCACACAGCAGTAGTCTGCCTGCTACAGACCGTAAACCAAAATACACGTTGGGAAACCAGAAAGGTGGAAGAGGATCCATGCATGCATAGACACAAGATTTCACAAGGAGCAAAAGATAAATGCCTGGACAGATCTGCATCCAGTTGAGGTCAGCTAACATTTGTGGCTGAATCAGTACAAAAGAAGTAAATGAACAGGAAAATAATCATTTCCTTTCCTTCAGGAATAGCAACAGGCACAGGAAGTACACATGCTGTTATGTTTAGATTTTCAAATAAATGTCAGATGAAACGACATCAAAGAAGAGATGGAAAAAGCCTGGGAAAGTTCTTTTTTTACTTTTTCCTTTGCTTTCCTTTGCATAAAGGCAAAGTTTTGCCTTATTTCTACATTTGCAGTTTCGCTGAAATCATTTCAGTGGTACCTGAAATTCAGAGTACGTCACTACAAACTATTCAGTAGGGCAGGAAAATATTTGCATGGGTTAAAGCCACAGGTTTCTTCAAATTAAAGTCTGTTATCTCCTTAGAAAGGCTTCACCAAGAGGAAAAAAGTGACAGGACCCAGAGCATGGGAATTACTTTCTCCAGTAAGAGCATAAAAATTATTTTTTTAAAAAGTTGTTTTTCCTTACATAATCCATCCCTTGTCTTCCTGCATGTAGATCACTTTCTACACTACTGGACCTGGTGGCACCTTTCAAAGGTTCTTCGCTGCTTTAAAGTGTTCCTATTGAATTTAATGGGCTTGGTGCAAGCAAAGGCAATGTTATTTGTTTCTACATTGCTCCTTTATTTCTCTTCAGTTTCTGATTCAGCATTGGGTGGCTTCCATTTCTTTTCGCTCCAATTTAACGTATTCCTGAGTATGGTTTCTACTGTACTCCTTTAAAGGCAGCTTGTATGGACCCAGTGACCCCTCTCTACTCCACTGATGGGCTGAGGGAAGGAGCAGAGCCCTCTGGCTGGGAAGGATCTGGCCTTGGGGATGGCAGGCAGTGAATCAGATGTGGACTCATTCCCAGCATTTCACACCAAGCAGCTGGAAAGTTTCCATTTCACGGACTTGCTTCTCAGGGATGCTCCAGTCCCGCTGGGTCTTAGGGCTAATACTGAGAAACCCCATTTCGGCACCAAGAGGCACAATACAAACACCTCGTGGATAGCTAAGGTTGTGACATATGCTACCAGAAACCAGAGATAATCTGAATTCCTCCACGCTGCTCAACCTCAGTCCCATAGCCAGCGTGCACCAAGTGCTCACACTGACAACCGGTGGAAAGGATAGGTACAAAAATGGTAGTGCTGATGATAAAGTCCGGCAAGTCAGGTCTTGCGTGTAGAGATCTGGCACTGCACAGGAGGCAGCAGCATCTTGAAGTAAATATCCAGCAGCATCTTGCTCCCTATGTAGTCTTCTCCCCAGTGCACCAGGTTAGGGACCACTCTGAAAAATAGCTTTAAAGGACTCATACCCCAAACTAGCATCTATCCTGAAAACTAAAACCAAACTCTGCCCAGGTTCACCTTTTGAAGAGCAGAAGAGGGGATGGGTCAGGGTCTGTGGCCCACAGTCCCACAGGCTTGTTCCTGGAGAGTCCTTCTCCCTGCCAGGCTGGGGTGGCGTCTGTACTGACCGCAGCCTGCCCACACACTGTGGGATTTTTCTATCAAAGGATCCCTCTTTGCTGCGTTTGCTCCCTAGCCAGCACTGAAGCACTATCAGCTTCTTTGCATCCATCAGATGGCAGAGGTATTACTACCTTTAAAACAGTGAGCACAACCTCCGTGCAAGATTACAGCCACAGCAGTTCAACCTAGCTCAGCCAGAGCAAGGTCTGAGCAAAGCAAGCAGCCTTCCAGCAGCAGCCCTGAGAATCAGAGTAACTCATCTCCAGGGAAACCCTGATTAATGTACCAGCTCTTTTTAAATCATGGTGCAGATTCATTTTGCTTTTAAGAAGCAGCCAAAACGTGCATATGTCTCAACCTATTTCAAGGGAGCTTTTGCTGAGTAATTCTTCCTCAAATGAGTTTGCAGCAAGACAACTCAACAGGGCCTCCCATGTCAGGTAGTGCAGTGATCCCCTTTGTCAAACAGCACTTTCTGTTTTTAGCGAGAGAGAGAAACTGAGAAGATCACTCTCATTTTTCTAAGATACATTTATTGTAATTGTTTTCAGCAGTGTAGGAAGCTAACTTCAGAAAGGCAGGTTGGGTGATTCAAATGAGCCAAGCATCTTGGTAGTCACCAGTTTCCCCTTCGCTTTTGTCACTTCCTCTTTTAATGGCATTTATTCATTTTAAAAGTGTAACATAATACCTATTTTAAAAGGTAAAAACCACACACATTTGTGTTTTTCTTTCCCTTTCTTGAAACTGAAGCAACTTCTAGTGGGTACTGGAGTTGGAGAAGCCAGCTGGAGCTTGGGGAACAGAAGTATCTTCAGGTGACCTGAACACCCTGAAATGAGAGGTGCAACCTGCCTGCACGCACAGCGCTTCTCTGGCTCATCGGAGAGAAAAACAAGAGTAAGAGTGAGATGAAAAGGCACTGGAAAGGGCAATACTAAACAAATATCCTTGAACCAGCCTGCTTCAGGGTTTAATGCACAGCATCCAAAGCAGGGCAGCTGGTGTATGGGTAAGAGGCTGCAGGGTCTAAGCCCCGTCCTTCTCATGCAGGAGCTCCACTGAGCCCTTTTATGCCTGGCGATGCCCATGCTGGCACCTCACACTCGGCCTATTCCTCCTCCTCCTCCCTGCGCCTGTCTATGTGTCATGCCAGTCTCCTGCCCTCAAGCAGAGGCTCACCAGCAGCCAAGCACTGCAAATGGGACTGACTCAACAGATCTGCGGGAATTGCTCTGCACACCCACATGAGAAGACAGCAAGGTTCATTCCATTGCCAAATCCCATCTCTCACTGTCCTCAGCTCAGCACCTCGCTCATCTCCACGGTGCAAATAAGGAAGCGCCTCTCATGAGTCAGCAGCCATCACCTCCAGCCCCAGTGCAGCAACGCGAGCTGTGAGGGAGGATTTGCCACCTCTGATCAAGGCTGTAAGGTCCTGCTTGCTGCCCATGATGCGCTTTGCCAATGCTTTCTCTAAGAGGGGAAAAAAAAACTTCCCATGTAAGAAAGGAGGAAGGGAGAAGCCTCAGGGCGAGCTGGTGGGTTGAAGCAGGACCCAAAGGGAGCCCCCAGCACTCCCAGTCCAGGGGCAGCTCCCGTGCCAGGCAAAGAGCCGGCCAGCGAGGGGGGGGACAGCACTCCCTCCTCCCATGCTGTGCAGGAAGCCAGGGCTCCCGGAGAAACACAGGGCCCGCACGGGGCTCACTTGGCTGCTACTAAAGCAAATCAGAAAGAAAAGCAAATAGGAACTGCCTGTGATGCTTTGGTTCCTGGGTTTGGTTTGGGTTTTCACTTCATGTTGCAGATGCCTGGCGCCTCTCCCCTGCACACCTCCCTGGTGCCGCTCTCCTCACCCCACCGGGAGCTGCTCCTGCAGCTGCTGCTCCATGTTTCTCTTCCCTCTCCAGTTACGCAATCAGCGAAGCTCTTGTTAGAGTGTGAAAACAGCTATTGTCTGCCGAACTACCCGGATGTATCACATGCAATGATTAAATATTTTGCAAGACCTGATCCTGTTTCTGGGTAAATCTGGTTTAGATGAGAGCAGTTTTCACCACCTCCGGAGGTCAGCAGAACATTTACGGAAACTATTCCTCAAGTCAGGGCGAAGTTCTCCGGCCTTGCTTTGACTAGCAGCTCCCGCAAATCACATTATGCATGTCCAGAGAGAGATGTGGTATCCTTCAACAACTCCACAAACACCATCCCTATCAGAAACAGTGGAGGTATGAGCTTGGTTTCCCACCGGGCTTCCTCTTCTCTTTCCGTCCCCTGCTGCTGCCAGATCCCACTCCTCCCTCTCTGTCACACTGCAAGTGTTTCGGCACAGCCTCATGCCTCACATGTATGTTAGAGCCACTGAAAGGGCTGGCGAGGGGAATCAGGCCCCGATCACTGTTTCAAGGAAGATCTATTCTGGAGCAGCATGCTGAATTGCAGCCTCTTCATCTGCCACATTCACAGTCGTGTTTGCAGATATGTATTTTTGGGGAGGAAAGTTCATCCTCAAGCTAGAAATTCATTAGGGCAGTGTTGAGCTAGTTAGGATGATAGCAGTCTGCTTTGGCCAGCTCGTCCTCTCCCTCAGATGCAGTCAGGCATGAAGAGTTTTGATTTGAATTCAATTAGCAAGCAGGATATTTTTCTGCAGTGATGATTACCTTTCATCAAAGTGTGCTTCAAAACTTTGCATACCGGGCAGCTGCTGAAAGGGAAACCCTTGATACATGACTTAAGTAGAAGACAAGAGACTCCAACCACGACATCTTCTGCTAGTTGGAAAGGACTCCAGGAGCCTCCCACCCAGAGGTTAATTGCAGGCATGCAAGGAGACCACTGGTTCCTGATCAGTTACTTGCAGAGGGAAATTCCAGCGTTTTCCCCTCCTTTCCTCCTGCTAAAACCTAACCGTGAAAGCCTCACCGAGAACACCAGTTAGGGGGAAAAATGCTAGCTTCAGCTATGGTAGCTCCCAAGCGCTTTAGAGTCAGAAGGCTCAAAGATCAACCCCAGAAATGATACATCTGATAATGAGAAACTACAAATTCCCTGCTCTCCAGCAACAGAATCACTGCTTTCATCACATATGAGATAAGCAGCTCTCTGAGCTCTGAAATGTCTTGTTTGACACTGAAACAAGGAGTCACACTAATACGTAAAGATCACGGGCAAGAGTTGAAATGGCTTTGGTTGGCATTCCCCATAGCCTTTTCACACAGCCCATGGAAATCCAAACAGACGCCAGTGTTGCTTCCCATCAGACGCAACGTCATTCTGCAAAGTAAAATATCTGAGAGCTCAGGGTTCACTTTAACCACAACAGGCACTTGAAGATTTGCTGCCCTTTCCCTCCTCCACCATTTAGAAATACCATCAGGCACCTGCCCATCGCTGGGGATACAAGCAGCCTCTCCTGTTTCCAGCCCAAAACTACTTGGGGTTTGTTTCACTGCTACACACTGCAGCCCACTCTAACTCTGGAGTCACGGATGGACGAGACTTCCACATCTCGCTGTGCCAGCTCAACAGCTTAGCAACCCGACATGCCCATAACCTGCTTTCCTCAATGTACTGCAGCCACAATGTGCTCATTCAAACAGTTTAAATAGGTAAACAGGGCTCCTTTCATCTCCAGTGGGTTACAGATAACAAGCGGTTTTGCTGGCAGATCGAGTCAGGGCTTCATGTTGTCTTCCTGCCCACTAGCTTGCCCCGTGCACTCGTGCTGAGGGCAAACCCTCAAACCACCAGAGCCAGCTGCTTGCTCTAGGCAGGGGGATTGTGCCTGGGAAATGCTCACAGGGATCCCGCCACGACACATCGGAGAGGGCTGTCACTCTTGCAGCTGCCTCTTTCTGGCACAGAAGCAGAAACCAGCAGGCAGGCAATGGTAATACCTTCCTTTAGCACAGCTGGTTTAGAATGAACTTGCCTTAAATTATAACTGAGCCAGCAATATTGCTTAGCCAGGTATTTAAAGGAAAAAAAAACCCTTCTCTGAAGAAGCCACTGATTTATAGTCCAGCTGTTGCTTATACAGTTACAGCTTAATTTCGAGGTTATAGACTCTTTCGTGCAAGATTCAGATGGGAAGTTCATTTCTAACACAATAATAGCTTTGAGCTGTGATGCGGATATTTTATCTAAGCTAGGCAAAGCATTGATAGATATCTAAGAGAAAGGGGCTTTTGGCAAGCAGAATTTCTCTTTTTTCCACTGATGCAACAGAAATTGTATATTTAAATACTGTCTAACACCAACCAAACTGAACATGCATCTCAGACCACAATCTTGAGGCACACAAAGGATACAGGAGTCCTCGTTTCAGGCTCTAACAAAGATTTGCAGAACAATGTTCAGCATGTTGCAGCTACCCAGGAACAGACCACTTTCACAACACTGACTGTGTCTAAAAAGGCCTTCAGGTGGAAATGAATGGACATAAATCAGACGTCAGCCATATAGAAACATGAACGTGGGCAAAAAAGCACATGTGGAGAAGGAATGAGGAGGATCATCACACCATCTTAGGTTAATTTTAGGCATCTAACTTAGGTGCTTATACCAGCCCTAGGTAGTCAGCAGAGTATCCAGAAGGCGACTCAGATCCCCAGAGCCCAAGTTTGGGCTGTGCCTCCCCAGGCAGGCTGCCCACCTGCGTCCCTGGCACAGCAGCCACCTCAGGTGCCCACAGTTCTGCAGAGTGAGAAGCTCCCACCCCCTAGAAGGGCACCAAATTAAACCAAGGCTGCAGGGAGCGACAGGAAAATACATACCACCCAGGCCCAAAGAGCTTGCCATATAAGTAGACTAGTGGTTGCAGAAATAAAAGGCACGTCGCTTACGGCACCTTACAGCGGAGGATCTGAAAGCAGAACCTGGAGCTGCCGAAACCCTGGTCTCTGCTCAGACGCCCTCCCTGGGGTGCTGCCGGGAGACGTCCTGCTCTGCACCTCCACCCACCCTTACTTTGCTGACTGGGGACATTTCCAAAGACATGCCACCAGCCCACATATTCAGTTGCTCTTCCGAGTGCTGAGACCCTGTCTCCTCAGCAGGAAGCAGCACTACTCGACTCGAAAGTGGCTCCCGACCGGTGTTGCTTTCCCCGCCAAAGCACAAACGCTCTCTGTGTGTCACAAGCTGGAACAAACACTTGAAAGCGGGCAGCTTCAGAGGACCACCATCTACCTGGCATAACACCTCTTCCAGAGAGATGAGGGTCTAGAGATGGAGCACTACCGGGCCAGCATATGCTTCCTCCCAGCTTTACAGGAGTCATTTTTTGGGAGGAGGTGAGACTGAGCTATACCTTCAGCCAGCCACCAGTCTCAGCTCCTCTCCAGGATGCATATGTATCTATCCCAATTTAAGAAATGGATATCAGACATTGGACTGCAGCCAGAAAAGCAAGCTGAAGAGCCTTCTTTTCAGGAATAAACATTATTCTCTCTAGTCCATGAGCTGGATTTAAGCCACCCAGTTACAAGGGAGAGATTCATTATCAATGCCCAAATTACCTACTGGCATGCACAAGTTTCTTCTTCATCTCTGCTACGTACGCATACACACACAATCACGGCTCATTTCCGCCACTCCCAGCAGGACCTGTAAGCATAATTCACAGGCAACAGTCACAAGTAATGCTCGCAGCACCCACAAGCTGATCAGTGATCGCCACTGTCAAGCGTGGCATGCAAAGGTGCAACCCTACAGTCTCTGCCCCTCAATGAGCCACAGGCCAGACACCACCACACTCTGCAGGGAGGCCACTTCAGAGATGTCGGTGCAGATGGTCAGCTGGCCACCTACTGTCAGCAGGCTGTGGGAGACTGCATGGATCCGCAGTGTGAAATAGAGGAACAGAAGAAGGATGCCTGAACTATCTGACCCAGAGACTTGGTGCTGTAAGGCAAGAAAGGCTTTCCTGCCATAGCAAAGCTGGTTAATGCATGGAGGGCAAGCCTGCCACAGGAAAAACCCTAGCAGAGATGCAACGAAGGGCTCAGCATTTGGTATCACCAGGGTGAGCCCCAGAGTCCCTGAGCCCAGAGGCAAACTGTTATCCTGAATATCCTGGACCATCTAAACAGTAGGTGAATGCGAAGAGTGTGGAAATGCCATAAAGCTGCCAGGTCCCTCCCATGGTGATGGGAAGGAAACTGTGGGGGAACAGTGCACGGATTTGCAACAAGTCGGCTTAACTCCCTGACAAGCTGCTTAAACAGTGAGAGCTTCCCTGGAGCACATGCTGGGCCTCCAAGTGTTTATGAAACAAAAGCCATTGTGTTTCCCATGTAATTTGGGACCATGTTCCTGCTGCTGTTGTAAAACGACAAGGACTGGCAGGAGTCAACGGAGATCTGCTCTTTCACATCAGCTGGAAGAGCACACTTGAGTTACTACAGTGCTGTTTTTCTCACATGACTACTCTATATGATAAAACTTCTACATCTTCTTACTATTAACTCCATAGTAAATGTGATGGGAAGACTCTTCTGCTAATTATTTCTATACCTTTCGGCAACAAAATAAAATCAATATGTGGCAAGAAAATGATAGTTTAAAAACCTTGGCAACTTATGCTGTAGGTAAACTAACAGCAAGGCAGTGGATGGGAATGCCTTCGCAAATCAGGGTGCCGGTGAAACTGGGCTTCGGATGTGTGTCACCCACCAAAGCGTCTCTGCTTCCTTCGGTAGAGCCTCACAGCTCCCTGCAACAGGGTCCTACAGCCCCCTCCTTCATGGCTGCTCTGGGGAACCTACTCAAAGCAGAGTAGGTTTCCCTATGCTTTCTTGTATTGAAGAGAAAAGCCTACGCTAACAGTTACTTGCTTTAACTCTACTGGAACAGCCAAAAGGAGGGAAAATGACCTGACCTTAGCAGCTGTGCAACTGCACCGGCATAACATTGCTTGTTATTTCTCGCAGGGGAATAAGTTTTTGGATTCAGTCACACTTGTATAAAACCAGGGCTCACCGTGGTGTAATTCTATGACCCCTCATTAACGGTATCTTCTCCCACATGCAAGGAAAGACCAGATGTAAGGGTTTAAACCCAAAGGATTCATCATTTCAGACCCTCTGTTTTGCTGCGCCCACTTTCATCATCCTTGAGAGGATCTGCATTTCCAAAAGCCACTGAAAGTTTGGTTAAAGTTGGGCACCCAAAACCTGAGCCAACCTAAGAGTTACATACGTCTGAAAGCCTTAGTACGTTAACTTTGTTTGTCGGCTGCGGAGTTAGTTTCATTGATCTGAAAGCGAGATAACAATTTACAAAACAAAACCACAACCACTTGTTAGCTGTAAGCATCTTCATATACCCTGCATTAATTCAAATGTGAATTAGACCGATTAGACATGGAAATGCAGCTGAAGCGCTCAGTGCTGGCAGAGCAGCGTTCCCTTCCAGACTTCTTGCATCAAGTCCTGTCCTGCCGCGTTCCCATGCCAAGCTGGCAAGGGCCCACGCCCTGCCAGGAGATAAAGCCGGCTGCCGCGCGAGAAAGTGCATGCAGAAGGCATGTCTAGCGAGTACGATCTCATGACTAACATTTCATTTCTGCGATAACATGCTCGGCCACCTACACAACTAGCCCTCTGAATAAATACTTTGCTGCACGAGTTCCCATGAGCAGCAGACTGATGGGAGAGCAAGATAAGTTTTTGCTGTCGCTCTCACAAGGCTTTGCTAGGTCTGGACTATCTTCCAGATCTCACACACAGCTCTTGTAGCTCCGTTTTCTATCAGTCATTTCGGTCAGGTCCACTGCTCCACTACTGAGGCGCCAGACCACTGCTTTTGTTCGTACCAGTATGTTGCTGAGCTCCCAAAACGTCCACGTGAGCACAAACTGCATCAGCGCAGATAGGATAGCACAGTGAAACCCCTTCCCATTAGACCACAGGTACAAAACCATCAAGCCAGATGAGCTTTTCAGACCCAATGCTCACCAGCCCCTACCTGGTAAAGGCACCCCCCACTTCCTTTCCACCTTTTCCCTCCCTCCACAACGTCCCAGACGTATTTTGAAAGGCATATCTCATGCATCCACACTGTCATCACACACCAGCAAAAGCCTTTGCAGCTTCCAAATCTTCAGCGACAGAAGTTTCCTGGCTTTCAACTACAAGATCACAGGCTTGTTCACAAGAATGAGTTTACATCAAAGCAAGTCGTCAGCATAATTGCATTAACTGACACAAAATAGGCACATCCAACATTTGGCTTTTCTATCGGCATCAGTCGTTGCTTGCATTTCCTCCACATTACACTCTCAGCACCGTGGGCAAAGTAACCTACTCATTGCTCCCAGGTCCTGAGCACCATGGGATCGTTTCCGTGGCACATGACGGGCTAGCTAGGAATAGCTATGTAAAAATCACTGCGTCCCACACCAGGGGTCAGACCTCTGCAGAAGAGGAGTTAGACAGCCCGCCCTCACCAGATGCCAGGGAAAGAAAAAACAGGGGAGCCCCGCAGAGGGCGGGGACAGAGCAGGGAGGCCCAGGACCATGCCCATGTTAAAGGACAGAGTCATCCCACTGTCACTCACATGGAAGGAGCCCATCCTCCAAAACACATCACACGTTCGGGAAACCCCCCAGAGTTTGGGGACAGTGGGATCCCAGCATGGGCTGGACAGACGGGCAGATAACCTAGGCAGGGGGCTACGAGGCTGTGGGCAGGGTACACCCAGAGGGACCAGCCCCGGAAAACAGATTGACAGGAGCAGCTTTTAAGTTGAGTTTTCTGATGCCTGCCATCTCCAGGCAAGGAGGGGTTGGTCTAGGGTAGAGGAGGCAAAAGGGACATGTGCATGCCTGTAAGCATCCCAGCTACCAGCACGCACCAAGCCTAGGCTCTGTGCAGGAACTGGGGTGGACCACCGTAGCAATCACGGGCAGCTTTATTTCTCAGGGCTCTTTAAACTAGAACCACCTCACCTCTTTTTCTGTTTGTATGAGGCACCTCCTTCCCCTGATATCTTTAATTAAGAGGGTTGTGTGTTGTTTTTCTTTTACTGTGTGGTAGCTTTTATCTAACAGGTATATGTAAAAAGTGTGCCTGGGGAAAATCATATTCATGGGAACAAACTTAGCAAAGCCACTTTAACCCGGCTGCTTTTTTAAGAAGCACCTCAGGGCAATCCCTTGAAGATATTTATGCTCCTCTAGTGAGTTAGAGGCTTCTGAAAACTCCCACTAGTCCCGCTTCCCTTTATTCCCCTGGGTACAAGCAGTGGGAAGCGCCACTGTCCCTCTTCTCTCAGTCCGCAGCATTCATGAGGAGCTGCTTTAAAGCAGGATGATGAGCTCCACTCTGCAAACTGCTGAGGGCCCCAGCCCCTTACAGCACCCAGGGAGCGCTCCAGCAGCTCGGGGCTTCAAATGCGATTGTGAAACTCATACAAATCTAAACGTCTGCATAAACCACTGCTGATGAGACGCCTCATGGCTACATCACATAGGCCAGGTACACATCACAAACTTCTTTTTTTTTGCCAGAGAAGTTGTCAATCTGGGGTTGTGATGTCTAAATGATATAACTTGTGCTGGCAAAGTGTGGCACAGCTGGTACAACAGTCCTAGCAAAACTCCAAGAGGAGGGAAGGTTTTAGGTTAGGGATGGAGACTGGAGAAGTACAGGGTATTTTTGCAATATTTTGTCATTCTTTTTGGATAATATCAATCTGCAATATCATTTCTAGGTTAGACTTAAGTTTCTGTTAAAAATCCATACAAGCTACCTTAAAAGCTTGATCCAGATCCTCCTGAAGTCCATATCAAAAGGGTTTTCCAGAGGGATCAGCCTCTTCCCAAGCAGCCCATGAGCTCAGGCCCATGCTTTTGTGGAGGAGAGACCCACAGCAGAAGGAGGGGGAGATGCAATCATGGTGAATAACACAGTCCTGTTGCCAATTTCACCAGCTTTAAGTATTCAGAAATTAGGGGCCAGCCCCTTCCCTCTCCCCCGTATAGACTTTTCCCATACCAGTTGAAAAAAAAAAAAAAAAAAAACCACAAGGCTAGCTTGTAAATTCAGGACTTTAAGGGAAAAAAAAAAAAGAACAAAACCAAAAAACCAAACATCTGGGCGGTTTCCCTTCAGGTGCCTGAGCAAGGGGAGTTTTCCAGCCAGAACCCTGAACGTTTTCACCGCAACCCCGGGGGCCAACGCAGCTCCCTTTCGATGGGCACAGCGGGGTGGGTGGCTGGGAAGTCAGCAGAGGCTCCTCGGCAGCTGAAACCCGGGGCTGCAGGGTGCAAGGGAGCAAAGACGAGCGAAACCAGCCCGGCACAGCTGCCGTGAACCGTGACCCAATTTGCAGAAGCTGGCACGGCTGTGCGGGACTCACCGGCGTGTTTTCGCCATCTGCGGACAGGGTGCCCTGCGGGGAGAGGGAGGGAGAAGGGACCCATTGGGCATCTTTCCTCAGTGGAGGTTGGTGGAGTCAAAAATTGCCAAAAACAGGCAAAAAATGGGGAGCGTCAGACAACTTTGCCAATCGCCTAGCAGCCACAGCACAACCCTCTGTATGGCACTGCCAGCGGAGAGGGAGCCATGGTGTGAGGGCCCCACCGGCACTGCTGCCATTGGGTTTTATTGCCTGCGCTGCGCCCAGACAGCAACAGCCCTCGGGAGAAACAGTCTCGAAGCACTTCCAAAAATGCGTGCAGGGCCTTGCTGCCGAGGAGGCTACAGCTGGCCCCAGCCGAAAGAGACATGCTCATGCATCTGCCCCCCGCCTCCCCCCGGGGCAGCACTGGGGTCAGTGCTCCCCGCTCATGGGGCACGATCCTGCTCCACGCACGCCCCGCCGAGATGCTCTGAACCAGTGCCTGGCTACAGCACCGGGAGCGCAGGGTGGGCAGCAGTGGGGCGCAGGCAGCTCCCCTCGAGCCGAGTGTGCTGCGGGAGGGGAAAGCTCGCCCTCGCCATCCTGGTCCCATGGCCGCTGCTGTGGGGCAGGGGCAGGACCCTGAGCCAGGCAGACCTTTGGCCTGGTCCCTTACACGTGTGCCTTCCATTCACTTCACTTATCTCCCATCTCTGGTATGAAACAAGCTCCAATTTTTACATCTCTGCTGGAAATGCTGGACAGGAACACAACTGGTTTCTTCCAGACAACTCCCTTCGGTTGTTTTCTGGCATTTCCTACCCTTTTCTTGGCCAGTCACTTCACCACGGCACTTTTTCTGCTCCTTTTCTGGTTGCGGCACAGTAAGACATGGAGTGAAAGGGAAGGAGCAGAAGTGGGTTTCGCTGCCTGCAGAGACGTTTCAGACCCTCGCTGGCTGCCGTGGCACGTGGAAATGGGTGTGCGCTCAGTGCATGGGTATTCACTCAGCGCACAGCCGCCCTTGCTATCTCTGCAGCATGAATGAAAACAGACAAATCCCCGTACACAGGCTATTTGTGGGAAAGCGAATAGAGGAGCATGAGCATGATAAAATAAAAACCATCGAGCGTTCACACAATTTTCTTGGGCCTCATTTACACTGCAAACATGAACGGCCAAGGCCAGTCTCTTTGATGGTTGTTAAGCCAGGAAACAAAAGGGACCAGGTCCAGAGGCCAAGTGTCACGGCACAGCTTGCTCCCCTGCGGCCAGCCTTCCTCCCCACAGCCAGGAGATTGGGACCCATCCGTGCTGCCCTGGGGGCCAGCCCCCACGGACACGCTGGTCCTGCCCGCCCTGGGGGCCGGGGCTGGGCTCACCAAGGCACCACACTGGCGGCAAGGCAGGGTGGCTGCCCGGGGGGCATGCTCCTGAGCCCACCCTGGCCCTGCTCCCGTGGCTGGTGCAGATGTAATTGTTCTTTCTGTGCTTGTGCTGGGCATTTTACGTGGGGGCCTCTGGGGACCACTTTGGGAGCCCTTTGCAGCCCAAATCCCCGTCTGGCAGCTCTGAGGCTGTGGTCTCACCTTTGGGATGGTACACACATACCTCTTACACTAACAGGCAGAGCAAAAACTATCCTATAGAGCCCCTTGCATTGCTAACACCAAAGGTAACCTCCTGGCAACACAAACAGACTTCACAAGAGGCCTGGAGCATCTGCTGATGTCAGCCTATCACCACTCCTCTGATAAGGATTGCGCTGGGAGTCTGCTGAGGTTTCCAAACTAGGATACCAAAATACAAGTATATTCATATTGGCTAAGTTGGGGGTTTTGACACAGAAGATGGAACAGAACTATTACTACTGTTATTATTATTATTATTAATATTATTATTAAAAAATTAGCTGTTTCCAGGAGGATTCAGCAGCTCTAGTCTTACTCTGGACTCCACACATAATAGAAGGATGTTCCTGTCCCAAAGAGCTGCTCAGCTCATCCCAGACCACAAACTAGCAGCCCGAGGTAGCACAGATAAAATCACGGCTGCATACCTTTATGTTCTACCACAAGCCCAGGCTGTCAGAAATCAGCGTCGCTGGGCTAAATCTCCTAAAACAGGCACTGGAGCCCTACTTGAGCCATATTTCTACTTGGGAACTGAGAGACAGTGGTCTAAATCACACATCCAGGCATTTTACACTGTAAAACACCTCCAGCCCAGTGTTATATGTTTAAATGTCAGTCTACTCTGAGCTTTCATATCAAAGGGCAAATGCTGATGGGAGAGAGGCAGAGAAGTGCAGCAGAGAGGTAAATAAAGGAAAAGGCCTTAAGAGGCTCACAGCTGCTCTGGTATAAAAGAATCATCTTTCAAGCTGATAAAAATAATGTTACAGGCTCTGATAAGAATAATCTCCCAGGCTCTGATAAGAATACAATGAGAACAAGCTTTTTACATTACAGCATTAGTGAACCACAACCCCATCCTGCCCAGAAATACCCTTTCTAGGTGCCGCTTCCTTTTGTTCTCCAGCAGCGCAAGCACTGAAAAGAGCAACTTTAGCTTTCCTCCCCATCTAGCAAACTTCAGCGGCACAGCCAGGAAAGGACTCGATGGGCTCCGCCCTATTGAATATGGAGCAAGTCAATCCAAAGCAACTAAAGCATGCAAATAATTGCATTGACTTCAAATGAAATTATTCCTATGTTTAAGTGCTCTACTGAATCGGGGCCAGGGTGCTCAGCACTCTGCAGTATTAAGTCTTAAATGTTTTGGAAGGCTTTAAGTGAGAGGGAAAGGTTTGGGAAATGGGGGGGAGGAAAGTAGGTGGGAAAGGAGTTCTTCCACTGAATAATAGGTAAATTATTTCTGAAGTTTGTGATGGATACAAATAGAGAGGAAAAGAAGAATGGTGGGAAGTCTGAATCTGTTTGGATATTTGTGTTAACCATGACTTACCACCTCATATCCACACTGACCCAGAAACTGGACTGGCTATACAGTTAGGAAATTGAATTAAGAAATACATCCTGTAGTAGTCTATGCACACAACTTACCTGCTTTCTCTCCCTATTTCTATCTCAACACAAGAACGTATTCAGCCACCCTGCTGTTCTTGAAGGGATGGGATGACTTCCATAGCACAAAAAATGGCTGAAATTCTGCACATCCCAAGCTGAAGAAGGTAGATACTTTTTTTGAGTGGAGCTTAAAGTCCATGAAGCTCCATGAAGCCAGCTAAGCATAAACACCCCATGCATGTGGGGGGACACCTGTAATGCAGGGGGACAGCTCAATACCTGATGCCAGACACAGAGCTGTTTTGCTGGGCTAGGTCACGTTCACAACAGCAGGCGCAGGGATGGCTGCCCCAGAGCCACTGGTTTGGCGGGAGGGAGCAGCACAAAACCCCATGGAAACGACCTACTGAGCTGGGCCACGGCTGAGTGCAACACAGGCATTTGGCTGCAGCCACCCAGCAGGGCCTGTGAGTGAAATTAAGGAAAATGTGAAGTGAGAATGGAAAGCCATAACCTCAGCTTCATGCCGAAAGACCAGGAGTATCCTTTGCCACGTTATGCTCCTGAAAGGTCTCATCCCAAGGACCTGGACGTACCGACCAGTTCATTCCCAAACTCTCCCAGCACATCACTGGCTTCCTCCTGCCCTAACAGACGTACTTTGCACTTCTCACGTCTGATCTCAGTTTATTCCAAAAACAACAGATGAAAGCCAGCGAGCATTAAAGTAAACAGGAGTTTTGTTCTCAACCACATTTGGAGCAGAATTTGACCCAGAATTAAGAGGACACTTTCTACTGGGGATCCAGCAGGTTTCTGATGCTGTTCCAGTAGCTCCAGGAGGCACACCTGCTCTTGGATCTGCATGGCAATTTCTGTGGTTTGGCCACTGAGGATGGTTTTACATTCTTTTTAAACGTTACCATTAAAAACAAGTAGCTTTTTTTCTCTTTTCCCTCCACTTCACTTGTTTTGCAAAAAGCTTAGACAGAACTGAATAACCATACAGGTGACAAAGTCATACAGAAAATATTCTCAGGGTTGTGCACAGAAAACTTCTACGGCAGTTGTCCAGGATACTTCACCCAGCCTCAGCCTCTCACCCAAGGCCCCTTTGCCTGACCACCTACCCACTTGCTGCTCGGGACTGATCCCAAGCAAGCCGACTGCAGCAGAAGTTGCACCACTGGTGCGTGTGGTGTGTTCCCAGGGGACCTCAGTAGCCCCTGCTCTGTGTTTCTGCCTCGCTTCTCTCCCACTAATCATAGGAACTGAATGGCAGGTGATACCAGACTGATAGACCCCTTAAGCTTTGCTATCCACCCATTACTATCCCATCTTACATAGGGAGACTGAGGCACAGCGCTGACTCACTCCACATGACAGAATCAGGCTGAGTAGGAGGCCAAGGCTGTGGTCTAGTGCTTCCCTCCACTAATCCCCAGGATATATCTTATGCTTTGACCATTGCATAAATCACATCAGATGGCATTTGTTATAAATGACCAAATGAGAAGTGAAAACATTTATAAAAACATATAAAACTGCCTCAAGTGCTATTGAGCAGCTGTTACAGCAGTTTTCCACAAGTGTTGCCAGTGGTGCAGAGGACAATTCCAGTTCAATGGGGGAGCGCACCAGTCATGGTGAAACAATCTTGTATGATGTTCCTGCTACAGCAGAGTTAGGCCATGTACCTGGATGAAAATGAGAGTCTTTAAGCCATTGAATATGATTTTAACAGTTTTGGATAATAACAAATGTGTGTAGCATAAGCATATGTGAAATGATGCTCAGACAGGCACCAGGAACCGTTTCTACATATAATAGGGGTGGGGGAAAAAAAAACCCCACAGGTTTAAATTAGAGCAAAGGCCACAGAAAAGGGTATTTCACTCCAAAAGAAATGAAATGCACCTTTCAATATAACCTACCTATGGCAGGAGCACAGCACCTGGGGAATTTGCAGAACCTGCCTGCCACCAGGATATGGAGAGCAATAATAGTCGAGCAGGTCATTCCTGCCCGGGAGCCGGCAGCAGGGCTGAAATTGGACCCTGGCATTTGCGTCATCACCAAACAATTAGTAACTGCTTCAGGTAACTCAGGCCACCAGCCAGTGCTTTTGAAAACGTCTGTGGCCGGATAAGGGCTGTCATATTCCTGATGTCAACACCGAGGCTTTGCAGTGAACTCTGCACGGTCACGTAAGAGCGGCCAGGCTGGCAGAGAAAAGCGCCTCCCAAGGTAAAGAGCTGCTCAGGGCAATGGTAGGACGGATTTGGGACCGCGCGGAAGGAGACGCAGGGCCAACTTGCTTTCTGCCAGCATGCGAAGGTTGGGTTACAGCGGGGATTTCCACGGTTAAAGGCTTATAAAGACTGCTAACCACATTCACAGATGCAATGCCCACAGCTTGCTGATGCTTACGTTGGCCAGTAGAAATCGTAACACAGGAGACGCTCCTTTAGCCAGCTTAATTTTTAGCGCTTCGCTAATCAAACTTTTCAAAAAGCCATTTCTTGAAGTGGGAAGAGCAATAACGTAGCAAAATTGGGGCCATCATGGAAAATGCTTTGACATTTTCTATAATGAGACATTTTCATGATTCACTCTAGATCCAAAGGGAAACATTTCTATTACATGTCGCAAATTGGCTGATCCAAATAACATCTGCGAGACGTGGTGTCTCTCTGGCTCAGCAGCTCTCAGTTATTCATTTCTCCATCATCAGGTAGATGTGTTGACAACCAGAAAAGGCTGTTGACCTCTCATGGAAACCTGCAGATCCCAGTTTTAGATCTACCAAAGAGGCAAGTATTTTTAAATCATGTACCTAGGCAATTTTTTGTCTAATTTAAAAAAAAACAAAGAAGGAAAAGATACTATTACTGCCATTTCCACCAGATCTCCTTTTGGCGAGACTTGGATAGACCAAATTAGAATTCACCATCTCCATATGGAGAGGTGTAGGGGAGACATTCAGAGGATTTTAGACTTTTAGTGTGACCACACCAGATGCAGAGGCATCACTGTGCATCAAGGACACAAGAGGTGCGTCAGCAGGTGAGGCAGGCTAAGGACAGTGGCTCTCAGCAGGCTGAATGCAGCAGAATTGACAAACCAGAGCTTTTCAGATATTGTTTTTTTTCCCTCAACAACAAAACATTAGAAGTTGACTGGGGGACGAACTGCAGTTCATGTAAAATGTCTTTCACTTCAAATCCACAGTTTCCCATTAAAAATTATACACCATTACCATTCAGAAACACTTTGGTAGCAGAGAGGGAGCAAAGGATCAATGACCCAGTCCATAAGGATAAAAAGAATAGCCAGAATTACTGCTGTAAATGTGTGGAAGAGTTAGTCAATCACTGTTTCATGTCTTAAAATAATCCCTAACTATTAGCTTGCTAGTCAGTTGATCTCATAGGCAAGATAATCACCAACTTTCATGGCTATTGGATTAGACCTCTAATAGGTTTTAGGCCTGGGCATCTGCTGCCTTGTTTACAAACAAAACCAGAAAAAAAAAATCCTCATAAAATAATAAGCAAGGCAAAGGAATACAAATACGACAGAGCTGGAAGGGAGACCAGCTACTTAGCAACACCACTGTTTTCCAGTAATCACTCCCAGAAAAAAAATAATTGTTATTAATGTGCACATATTAATTCTAGATCCCTCATACTTATAACCCTTAGATGTTTTCTGTGGATTAAGTCCATTGCTGATGTAATAGTCTGGAGCGGAGTGGAGCTCACACCTGCCATGGTTTGAGTTCCACCTGTTTTTAAGTAAACCCTGACTTCCCACTGTTAGGCATATCCCTCTTCCAAGAGCCAGAACATGAAGACAAACTGTTTGTTTTCATTGCTTTGCCATCGCTGAGTTATATTGTCATAACATCCAGACCCAGTTCCAAAAGGCAGCAGAACCATAGCAAATAGGATGGAGGACTGTGCCAGCCAGGCTTGCCGAACCATAGGGTGCATGTGCAAGTACATATTTGCTTTAACAGATAGAAAGGGTGTATTGTAAGGGTGCAAAAAATATTTCTGTGCCACATATGGAAATTTTAGAGAGAGTAGGGGAAAGGAAGAGAATAGAGAGCTGTTGGACTAAGCTATTAGTGCCTTTCTTGAGAGGACCTTGTATCACTGCTGTTCTTTTCCCATCACAAAAGCCTATGTTTGGGGAACTCAAAGTATAAATCTACATAACTTACCATCAAAAGAAAAACTCTATGCAGGTTATTGGTAGTACTCACCTGCAAACCCAGTCTCACAAGATACCACGTGTCCAAACGTCAGCTATAACCCCTAGACCCCTTGTAGTAAAGTAACATGATAAAAGGTAATCCAAGGCAAGAGGTAAAACTGAAGTCCACCGCAGCCCTGCCATTACACTGGGGACCACTGTACACATCCTTGGGGTCACGAACCAAGGCATATACAGTAATCAGAGAACACCTATCCAGGTGTGGAGACATCTATGCTTAACAGGAAGACTTAACCTGAGCTAATAAGGGGGAAATGCATGCCTGTTAGGAAGATCTCTTCAGTAGCAAGTAATGAAATCCATTTGATGCGAATGTAAGCCCCTATTAAGAAATACAAACCAGATATTGCATGTGCATTTCCAAACCAGCATAGAGATTTTTACTTTCATTCTGCATATATCCCCACAGATTTTCAGAAGAGGTTTTCGGCTGTCTGGATTTTACTTGTCTTTTTATGCATAGAGTGGTTTGGTCTCACAAGCAGCAGTATGTGCACTCTGCCTCTTCAAGTATCCAATGTTTCTATTTTCCATAAGGAACAAGTCCTTTTTCACTCAGTTCAAGCAAATTATCAAGGGAGATGGATGATCTTCATGTGCTCCCAATGCTTTTACATACTTTCTCTGCTTGCTGTAAGCCTAAAGCTAAGGTCATTCTGGGCAAATATTTTTCCATCTGAGAAACTTTTTTCCCATTCCAGGGTTATAAGCTGTTAGAAAACCATGTCTTAGTTGGAAATTAAGCCCTGCCAGAAATGAGGAAGTGCGTGAAATGCTGGGAAAAGGAAGTCTCTAATCACAAGAAAATCTCCCAAAATGAAAAAAAAAAGGGGGGGGAGGGGGAATGTAGAGCAACTGGTTAGCTTAAATTGACCAGACTACCGGCAAGCATTTGGTGCCTCCTCTTTTGCTAGATAAGGTTGTCTCCTGACACCAGAGAAATAACCCTTTAAAAATTGCTTCTTATCAATTTCATTTTCATAACTTCTAGCCTCGAGGAGGCAGTGGGAGTGAAAGGGGCAGCAGGGTTTTAGACGTACCCGCGATCCATCATTTCTCATTTCAGTTTCCCACATTGGTGCGGGGACGGGCGGGTGGAGGCTGCTGGAGGCCCCCACCACCCGCACCCAGCCTCCCCTCGCCGGGTAGCGAGCGCCTCCGGGCTCCCCCAGCAAGAACCAGGGAGTGGCACGATGCTCGGGAGCGAGAACGGGAGCCCACCCTGCGCTCCTTCGGCGGGACGTGAAACGCACCCTGGCCGCCCAAACCCTCCCTGCGTGCGGCCACGGGCACCCAGGCTGAGCTCTGCTGAAAGGTGGGCTCCCCATGGCCAGGCTGCGCGTTGGTGCCCGGCTGAAGCCGCGCTCTGCCTCCCCGAGCAGCGCCGACCATCGCCTTTTCTCTACCGGCGTCGACTGACTTGTTGATGGAGTTGAAGTTGTGTATTTGCTACCACTCCTTATTTCCCAAGAAAATCAGAAGCATGACTATGACAGAAGTTATACGCTGATATGGAAAAAAACACATCAATGCAAAAAATAACAAAAAAAAAAGACGTCAATACAAAACATAACCAAAAATAGCACACTGTGTCTTCAGGGAAGCAAATGCAAAGAGCTAAGTTCAAATCATTATATTTTTATTCTGCAAATAAAAGAGCAGTTTCTTCCACTTCAGTCCAAAAAGTTTATCAAGCAGCATGTCACACACAGTAGCAGCTCCACCTCAAGAATTAACTACATAGATACACAGATATTGTGTGTAAGTGTATATAAACACTCACATTACCCAAGATATGGATGTAGCTTGGATTTATATGGTGTATAATAACGTTACCTGCTCTCGGTTTCTTTGCTATTCCAACTATTATGCAGAATCCAAATATTTAAGTGATTGCATGTTATTTCAGCTAAAGAGCTAATAGAAGCATCCACCACAGAGAACAGACAGGCTTTATTCATAATTCGTACGAGGGGTTTTTTACCCCTGGCCAGATCCCACATGCTGTCCAGCTGCAAATGTAGACACTGGATATCAGTTTTGTAAATGGATGTGTAGCAAGTTAATAGTACATAAACTCCTAAGGCCACTAAGGATTCATTCTGAACGGGCAGAAATGAGCTAGACTTACACCGGGGTGAGAATTCGTAAAAGGCACTGATTTGCTTTAAAACAGGAGAATAAGGTCAAACCATCTACTCTCTGATATCTGCATGATCATCTAGCAGCGCTGATTTTGACAGAGTGGAAAGAACCCAGGACGAGATAACATCGGAGTCGCTCAAAACGCAAGCTCGCCCTGCAAGACACGGCTGGAGCTCGCGCCGCTCCTGCAGCCCTTGATTCACCCCAGCTATGCAGAATTTCGTCTCCATCCAAATTATCCCAGCACACCAAATACAACTGTGATGATGTGCCGCCAGTGGCAGAGCCAACATTGCGACATGATGAAATGGCCTGCCATTGCACTGGTCAGCCAGCTATGATTACTGACGCTTCTTTCTGAAGCCTCTAGCTGACCTGTATGTGGCAGCTTTGCTGAGATTTTCCCTGAAAAAGCAGGGAAGAGGAAGGCACGCTGACTAAGTAGGAATCCTGCACCTGGGGTCCGTGTGAGAACTAGAGCAGGAGATCCCTGAACCTTTAGAAAGCCGAATCAGATAGGACGCACAGCACACTGCCACGCTGCTCCCTGTCATCCTCCCCGGCCTGCGGTGATGTAGCTGGAGACATCAAAACTCTCAGCCTCCGTGTGCCAGGAGCCAGCAGAAAGAGGAGCCCTGAGAAAGATGCATTTCGCACAGCGTCAGTATTGAAGGCAGGGAAATACCCAGTCTAGCAACAGGAACATCACCCACCTACCAAGAGAAGGATGAATCACCTAGTGGTAGTTCACAAACTACGTGAAACCTTGATTTATTGGTAAATTGCGACAAGCAGGCTGGGCGGTTCGTCTCCTAACAGGCTCTGCCGTTCAGGCAAATACCCCCAACATCATTTGCAATGTGAAGAAGTGCTGGCGCGGAGCTCCTGAGCTCATCGGCAGGAAGGACCCGGTTTCTTCAACTGCGGTTTTACTCCGAAGAGTGACTGCCTTGAAAAGTTACCTTCCCTCCACGGGCTGTGTCTCTGCGGGGTGAGTCAGAGTGCAACAGATGCCTTCGGTGACCAAGATAAGTTTGCACAGCCAGACGCAGGCAACAGGCTGGGCGCACTCTGCATCCTGAGCTCAGACCCCAGCCACGGCTGGGGGGTAAGACCACCCACCCCCGGGATGGGCCTGCACATGAAGATTGGGGTGGCACAGCAAAAGCTGCGCCTCATGTAAGGAGCTTTTCATTTTCAACTGCTTTGTATTTAAAGCGCCTCATTCTATTGCCTCCAGATGCTTTTTACCTTGCAATACTAAACACAAAAGCAGTCACAAAAAGCACGCCATTAAGATGCGGGAGACCCAATTTCTGCTTTGCACAACACTAGGAAATTATAATAATACGTCACCATGATTTCTTAATAAACTGGATGTTCAGTCCTCAAATGAGAGATGTGGCAGATGTGGAAACAAGCTCTCCCATTTTCTTCACCCTGCGTGTGCGCATCACATAACTGGGTTACCGTGGGCTACAAAAGTTCCTCTGAAGCATCAGGTTTTGATCCCCTCCAGACCCACATACATGGGCAGTGGCCTGAAACAACAGGTTACTATCACAAAAACATGTCGCGTTAAAAGTCACCTGGAAGAGGAGGGAAAATGCAAGTTCTCTGATTTGCTTCTTTTTTGACTTGGATGTCCTTCTCGCTCTTCCCCAGAAGAGGAGGCGGTGGGATTCCCCAGCTGGCTTTTGCTGTTAAGCACCAGTCTTGTCTGCCACGCTTTTCCCTGAAGGCAGCAGAGTTAACACACAGAAAAAAACCTGCAAAACAGAAGAAAATGCTTGTTGGAGACCTTGTTTTACCACATAGCTCAAATACCTGAAAATACTTAGGAAAAAAAGGTATTCTTGCTTTAAAAGAAAAACCTGCAGATTATCCATCAAGGCTCAAGGAAAACTAGTCAATGATGTGCTTAATTCTTCATTAAGTCCCTGCACATTTTCCAAGGAAATCTACAGACACACGCTGTGTTTTTAATGTAGCCAAGTTATGAAAACAGGGAACACTTCAGGTCTCAAGTCAGTAATCTCTTTCTTAAGGCATAAACTGCCAGAATAAGGCTGCAGCTTGAGAATGTCCTCTTTTATATTTAATTTAAAAATCCTAATTAAAGTTTCTTCCCTTTAGAGTTTCTGAAAGGGAAAAAAATGCTTGAAAGTGTGACATGGGGATACCCTAAAAATGGAGGAAAAAAAGCACCGTTCCAAATTGCCTTCAGATCAAGTCATTCTCCTAAGCCCAGGTTCAAGCCAGCCCTGGGTTAATACTGGGTTGGCAAGATCAGCACTCTCTGTGAAACCAGCCAGTCTCCACTTATATATGAGGGTGAGGAAAAAGGAATGGGAAAAAACACGAGCCTATGTATGAGGTCAGATCTGTCTTAAGAAACCAAGAAACACCTGATTTTTTTTCACCTTCCATCTTGCCTTTCTTTTCTTGGGTGCTGCTTTGGAGGACACATACACGTTTACATTATCTATGCTTATGGCCTGCACTGAGGGCTCACAAAAACGAATGCAAGCTTTAGTCAATTCACAGAAGCAGAGGAAAGCCAAAGCCCACGCATGAGGGCTTTGATACGCTGACATTCAACAGCAGGCTCCGTGGCAGAGCCAGACGCAGCTGCTGAACGCGCAGATTTCACGGCTGGAGAAACATCCCTGCCGGAGGGGCAGCAAGGGCTTCAGCCGGGGTCTGCACACAGTGCAGTGCAGGCGGGGGGAAGCCCTGTGAATCACAACGGGCACTTTCCCAAGGGCTCCTCGGGAGATTTACAAATCTAATCCTAATCGTATTTTATTCAAGCATGGCTGCTAGCAGAGCTGCAGGCGCACCACCCCCTCCTGTTCCACCCTCGCATCCCTGAGGCGATCGTCCTGGCTCCCGGACATCTCTTGTCCCAGTACACCCGCGTCCCAAGGCTCCAACCCAGCGCTTGTATCTGCCTCCACTGTCTGGCACCCGGCCCCATCCCTCACCTTTGGGAGCTGGGAGCTGCCCACACATTCCCTTCACCACCGGCCATGACCCATCTCCGCACTCTGCATGTAGGGCTTTTACTGGAAAGGCAAAATAAAATTTACGCTCATTTTGCACATGGTGGAAGTCTCGTTGTTGGATCCACCCGTTAGCACACTGGTGGACCTCTCAGAGGCACCCACGATGCTTCAACAGAACTTAACCTTGCTGCCGCCCTCTCCTCAGCAGGCCAACTTGCCCAGAGCTGCTTAACTCTCGGGAATTAATTCAGTGCCATGCAAAACTGGGGACAGAGAAAAATATGAGGTCAGGTCCACTGGTTTATGTGAAGAAAGGTTGATGACAGTGGGGTGACCTGCACAAGGGGCCCAGCCTGGGCTGTGGGAGGCAAGAGGAGGAGGAGAAGCCCAAACCAGCACCAGCACATCTACAGGGGAGGGAGGGATGGTACTGGGACCAAAAGTCTACGGCTTCAGCCACAAACTGATCTCCATCAGCAGATTTCCGGGTGGGGAAGAAACATTGGCACAAAACGTGCTGGTCAGAAAAAAAATCACCCCAAGAATTTGGGCAGACTAGGCAGAGTATACAAATCTTTTTTCTCTGAAAACCCCATCGATGTCATTGATACAATAAATTGCCGTCATTTAACAGTTTGCTCAGCCCCCCAGATTGTCGCTGACGATCTCGTTTTTCTCAGCAGAATTACTCATGCCGTAAATTGTTACACTTGAAATGAGAACCACAATCACCAGATTATCATCCATCTAATTAAAACAAACCTAAGTATTTCACACCATATATACGGTATGGTGTTCATATGCCAAACATCAAGATACAGAGTGCTTTGGAGTTTATATTGACGTCAGTTTTTTGCTTCAATCAACATTTACCTTTTAGGTCAATGCATTTTTATGTTTGCCATAACAGAAGCTAGAATCAACATGCTTATGCCTGTAATTATTTCATTTAACTCTTTCGGTGTTTGAAATAATGTTTGCAAGGAAAAGGGAAAGCTAAATACAAGAGTGCAGTGGCTTTGCCTGGCCTTTCTCTCAGTTAAATCCAGAAAAATGCTATTGCAGGGCTGTTATCTGGAAGAATCACCTTGCTCTTTGCCAGCGCTGGCACAGAATATATAACAACATTGCCAGTAATATTAAATACCAGTAATAGCCCACCTGAATAGCCAGGAGACAAACATTCAGTTATTAAAAGTGATGGTACAGAATTGCTTCATTAAGCCCTGTAGCTCGCTGTTTACAATGGGCTAGTGCCAAAAGAAGAACACAGTTTTACAGCTTTTATTGCTATTGTCTCAGTGCATTGAAAAAGTAGTCTGTTTTCAGATAACCTACAAAAAAACCCCGATTTTAATCAATGTGAGGTATTTGAACTCTGTGGCCGTCATTTGATTCAGCCCTGCCAAGATAAGTAGGAGAATGAGTGTTCATCTGTTTGGTTTATACAAGAAGTAAGTAAACTGTTTGCTTTAATTTACCACGCTCCACTTGCCAGCGTTACCCACGCCGGCTCGAGCGCTGGCAGAGAAAACAACATCTGCCCAGGGATGGATGATCCATGCCACGTGTGCCGCAAAGGCCAGTCGCAGGTAAACCACAACCGCAGGTACCGATGGCTTCCTCGGCACCGCCATCCCAGGGAACAATGTCGTGTCCCCAGACATTCAAGCTTAAAACGGGCTCAGGATGAGAAGAGTACATAGAAACGGTATAAAATGTGCAGGCACAAAGTCACATGTGCCCTGCCAAAAAAATTGGCGCATGCACTCACATGGTAGGCTTGCTGGCAGACTCTCTCCCTTGCTTTCTCTCTCGTATATATGCATATATATGTATATATACATATACATATGTGTGTGTCTGTGTGTATCTCTTTTCTTTTTTTCTGGGCCACAAGTCTTCCCTGCAAGCCTAGAATTGCCAAAAACCCCTTTCACTGGCCTTGCTCCAAATTGTTGACAAGACCAACAGCTGTTCTGCTCCAGCAATAACAAGGAAGCGAGGAAAAGGCACGCTGCACGTACAGGGGGGAAGGAGAGACATTAGTGGAGAGAAGGGGAAAAGCACGGAGGAGGTTTCACCCTTCGCAGGTAAAGCACACTGTCATGGAGGTGCAGTACCCTCTGAAGGGTGTAGCCGGGAGTTTCTAGGCATCTCCCTAATGCAGCCTGTCTCCATTCCCAGGGTGGGAACACTATCCCCAGTTTCTCTCTGGGATGTGGGCACGGGGTGTTTTGGTGGCAACCCATGTCCAGGACAGAGCCCTGACACCGATACTGAGGCTTCTCTCGTGCAGCACCAGTTCTGCACCTCCCTGCACTCATCCCCATCCCAATTACAGCTCCTCAAAGCAGAAGGGAGGAGGAACGTCAGTGTGCTCCGTTGCAGCCTGAAAATAAAGATAAAAAAACATGCAAAATTGGCTATTAGCGCATGAAAGACAAACACTGTTTCCCTCACTTCCCAGTAACTCACTACCTTAATGGCAGAAGATAGACAATTAATAGTGTGGCTTCCATGTTAAATCACATTGGGGGCTATGGCTTAAACCCACTTTAAAGAAACTAGGCCAATCATTTTATGAGGCGTGGGAATTGTTAAATTGGGCTATCCCTTCTGCTTCATACAATTGCATGAAGACTGATATTGTGGAGAGGTTTTTAATGAAGACCTTATGTAGCTCTAGGTCAGGACATTTGCATTTGTGAAGATTACATTGAAAGCACAAGAAGAGAAACAGCACGAACAAACAGCAGTGTTTTCATCTTTAAAAAAAAAAAAACACATTCCGTCCGTGGGAATATGGTACGAGGGACTGGGAAACAATGGTTTCTATTTCCAGCTCTGCTGTCAACTTACAGGAGTCTGACCTTAAGCAAATCATTTTACTCTGGAACCTCATTTATCTGCCTCGGGTGTGTAGAAGCTCATTAGTACCCTTACTAATGAGCTTCATATAATCATATGCAAAGCACAGCATTTTAGTAGATTTTGGAAGACTAAGATTTGTAAAGCCCTTTGAAATTCAAGATGATGTAGATATGTAAAGATCTCCCTCTTGCTTTCTCTCTCTCTCTCACACACTCTCTCTCCAGGTGATAAAGACAAATTCCATTTAAAAAATTTCAATTCCCAAGCACAAACAGTGTAAACTCAAAGTCCAGTTTTTGAAGTTTTATTACTTCTTTGAAACAACAGTGCTGACACGCACACTCAAAAGAAACCCAAACAGAAGCAAGTTTCTGGAACAGTTGGTCTTGAGCAAGCAATAAAAGCCTAAACAAAGTTGAACTTTGGATTACACGCCATGTTAAGTTATTGAATTTGACAGGTTAATTTGTTCATTTCTTCAACCTGATTTATACACTCACTGTATACTTGCAGAACTCCTCCTGTTCAGGTGCTACTTTTATACTTCTTGCCCTGTTGTAGCCTCAGTAGTACAGAGGCAATCACCTGCTATGAGTGCACAATTGCAAGCCTGTGTTGTGTATTAAACTAATTGGTACAGGTGGAAAAAACCTAGTTTTCATGCCTACAGCCCCAAAGCAAAGAATGACTCTGTTCCCAAAAGAGCGTCTTAATTTTTTGCAGTTATGACAGTTGGTCTAACAGAAGACTTTAGCTTTACCTACAAATCTTGTCTCCCCACTGGAAATAACAGGTGCACAGGTTTTGGCTGGGATAGAGTTAATTTCCTTCATAGGAGCTAGTATGGGGCTATGTTTTGGATTTGTGACCAAAACAGTGTTGATAACACACTAATGTTTTAGTTACTGCTGAGCAGTGCTTACACAGCATCAGGAGCATTTCTGCTTCTCAGGCTGCCCTGCCCATGAGTAGGCTGGGGGGGCACCAGAAGTTGGGAGGGGACACAGCCGGGACAGCTGACCCCAGCTGACCAAAGGGATATTCCAGACCATATGACATCATGCTCAGCATATAAAGCTGGGGGAAGAAGAAGGAAGCAGGGGACGTTCAGAGTGATGGTGTTTGTCTTCCCAAGTCACCTTTACGTGTGATGGAGCCCTGCTTTCCTGGAGATGGCTGAACACCTGCCTGCCGTGAGAAGTAGTGAATGAAGTCCTTGGTTTGCTTTGTGTGTGTGTGCAGCTTTTTCTTTACCTATTAAACTGTCTTTATCTCAACCCACGAGTTTTCGCACTTTTACCCTTCCAATTCTCTCCCCCATGCAGCTGAGGGGAATGAGCGAGCGGCTGTGGGGGCTGAGCTGCCCATCAGGGCTAACCCACAGCAACAGGCTATTTCGAGCAACCTATGTACATCCACAAAAGGCCGGAGTCCAGCAGTGCTGCCTCAACCAGAGGAAACCGTAGTTACTTACATTATTTTAAAAAGATTGAAGTAGCAGGTTTTCCTAACATTTTCCAAAATTGGAACTTCCTAACATTTTCCAAAATTGAATTTAATTGCTTAATGGGAGAATGGAAACAAAAATCAAGGGGGCTTTCTAAGAAGTGTGCCAAAAGCTGCCTTACAAGCAAACTGCAATATCCTTGCACAAAGCAGTGTCCCATTTCCCCTTCTACGTGCAGGGGGCAAAAGGTGTACCCCGCTGATTTTTATTATCCTTGGGTCTAAACCAAGGATACGTCTCCCTGCAAACATCTCCAGTAGAGCATGCTGGTAAGTCTCCCCTGCACAACCAGATGCATGAAATCAGGGAATAAAATAACTCTTATCTGCACGTGGAAAGCTAATTTGGACACCGGGCACTGAGGCAGGACTCAAGCGATCCATCTGCTACACTCACACAGTCTCTTCCCTCTCCCTCCCAAAGCCCCCAGGGAAGGACCACAGCCATTTCACGGATGTGAAGCTGAGGCCCCAGTGCCATGTTTTTTTAGGATATGTAGGTATGCTGTGGAGACTCCCTGATCTCCATCAGGTGCCTAACCCTCATAGGCAGCAATTGCTTTTGGAGGTACGGCCCAGGCAGATTTTGGGCAAGCCTCCAGACATGGGCACGGAGGAGAGCCATGTGCCAGTTTCACCTCCACTCTCCACCAGCACAGGCGAGCCCTTGCTGCTCGGGGAGCCATGTGCCCACACTAAAACAGGAGCGCTTTCCTGGAGGAGAAGGGAAGGATTTGCTGTGGGAAAAGCGGCCAGAGCAGCCCTGTACGATGCCTCGGGGCTCCGGTGAGCCGCAGCCTCCCTGCAAGGGTATCCCAGCTATTTGAGAGCAAGAAATAGTGTTGGAAGATAATTACAGTGGTAGGGAATTTGTCCCAGTTTGTTTGGTGCAAGCTTTGCGCACGCTAAATATTTGCTCGGCTGGAGGTTTGGGGCATTAAAATTAAAGAGAAATGATATTTTTGAATGATAGATGAGGCAAAAGTCCCCTTGGCAATTGAGGTTTTGCCAGGGCGAGGAAGTAGCAGAAAGACCACCATTTTACAGGAGATGAAATCAGATTCTAATCTCTGACCAGTTTTCTATCATTTGTTTTTTCATTGAACCTAATTGCATTACTTTGCATTTATCCTTGGGTAAGGAAAAGGAAAGTAGATTTAAGGTTCGATTGAAGAGAAATTAGGTAAGGCGAGGAGGTCGGAAGGCTTTAATTATAGCCCCATCTCACCAACTGACTAGCTTTGCTCACCGTTTGCACTTGCCGTAACCCCTCAGAAACATGAAGAAAGCCCTCCACACCTTTCTACAGCCAGTCCAAAACCTCACCTCCCTCCACATCACCGAGGAGCCACAAGGCTCTCTCAGGATTTCACCACATCTAGAGCAGATCTCAGACCATCCCCCAGATCCAGTGGGCTGCAGGGCCCCTCGAGCCGGCATCGCTTTGCCTCAATGGGCCGAGCGATCTCCAGCACAATCCCCTCACCATGCGATTTGGGGAGAAGGCGACTGAAGCATGGTAGCCAGCTTTCTCCTCTCATCGCCTTCCTCCCCATGCTGCTGCTCATCCACCCCCGTGCTGCTGCTCATCCATCCCCGTGCTGTGCTGCCGCTCATCCACCCCCGTGCTGCCGCTCATCCACCCCCGTGCTTCAGGGCTCGTCTCTCTTAACGGCAGTTGTCATCCATGGGACCAAACCTATGTGCAGACAGTGAAGGGGTCCAGGTTAAAAATAACCCCTTAAAGAAAAATAAAAGCATGTGGGAAGAGCTGCTGAGGCCATGCAACACCTGGCAGAGCCGAGGTGGTGGCAATCAGTGGGAGTGGGCATGAGGAAGGATGGGGCAAAACCCAGCATCTCAACCCATATGCCTGGAGGAGTCAGAGCTGAGGTCCATTCCCACCACTTTCTGACGTCCCCCATCCTGCAAAAGCAGGCACCAATGCTTGAAACCCTGGAGGGGTCAGTGCCAAGCCCTCCTTGGTGGAGACAGGTCTTTCCCTAAGGGCAGGGTGCTCTGTGCAGAGACACAGCCTTCAGGGAAATAAGATTTTCTTCCAGCCAGGAGCTAGCAGCTTGCCGCAGTGACCCTCCCTGAAACAACCCCATTTAGCATTAGTGACCCCCACGCCACGCCAGCACCCACGAGAAGCTGTGTGTGACTGATATGGGGATGGTGCTGGAGGAGTCACCTGGACTGCTGCCAAGGAAAGCAGACAAGCCTGAGGGCCCAGCGCCCAAGGGAGAGGGTGCTGCTGGCACCCAGCACCTCGGCAGCCTTTCCCACGGAGGGAGAGGGGAGCTGGCAGAGCCCCCACGCCCCCCACTCTGCCCGGTACTGAGCTATGCCTGCTATATGTGATTTCTCCTGGGAGAGGACTCCCTTACTACATTCATGCCACTAAGGTGATGGCTGATGTATTAAGAAATGTCAAGAATGGGTTTAAGGCATCTCATCCCTCCAGCCAGCTGTGCCAGCGCCGCTCCTCACGCTGTAAACTCGATGTGGACCAAAATGGAGAGGAGATCGCAGTTCCCCCTCCTCCGCTGCAGAAAAACATCCTTTTCCTTCCAGACAGGGATGAACCAGTGTGGGGTAGGGCTGTCAAAAGTCCCCACGCAGCTTGCAATTACCAACACAGTTGTGTTGCCTACTTCTGGAGCCAGGACTGACGCTGGGGTGTTTCCTACCTCTCAGGCCCAGACAACTAGCAGGCCCACCCACTCCTACCTTAAGGGAAGGCTTGGTCCCTCCTGGGTACATGAGCTGGCTCTGCATGCATTTGCATGTCTTCTGATAGTGCCCGGAGAGTCGCTCATCCAAAATCCCTGCACTAGAGACACCAGGAGTCTAATGAGATGTTATGACAATTAACACCAAACTCAGTCCCCATCATGCACACCTCTATCCCTGCGCATGCCTCATGAGCTTGCACGCAGCGCCAGGGTGGGCTGTGTGTGACGATACGCTTTGCCTCGCAGGACAAACAGCACGTATTTGCCCTTTGGCCCCAGCCTTCCCCACGCACTCACACACACATTTGCACGGACAGCTTTGGGAGTGGGGTCACCAGAGAGCACCTTGGGGTTTGAGAGCATCCTCCTGGTGCCAGTATCCCAGGCAAGCTTCTGCATGGCCCTGGGACATGGGAGGTGCTTTGCTGCTCCTCTGAGAGCAGGAAAGGCAGAGGCAAGACAAGGTTTTAAGAACAATCCTCTGCTCTCCCCACAGCCGAGGATCTCTATCACTTGCACTAGTGTCCCTCCCCTTCCAAAACAAGGTTTAGCTCATCAGGAAACGCAACAGGGAGAATGGGGAACGGGAGCGGAGCAGCAGGGAGAGCCAGGGCCACGGCCTGGCAGGGCAGGGGAGAGCAAGCCGAGCCATGCCGCTGAGAGCTCCCAGGCTCACATCACCTCCCACCCGCTTCCGCCGGCGCAGGCAGGGGCCATGCTGCTCGCGCTGCCGCAGTGCCAAGGCACATTGCCCCACGCGTGCCCCTCCTGCCTCTCACCCATCCCAGCACAGAGCGTGCCAAGGCAGACAGGCATTGGGCTGCGGCCAGGTGCAGATTTTTTTAACTTAATTCATCCATCTTCTGCTCAGCAGCCCGGTCTCCACATTTGCAGCTTAACCATCAATCTCAGCATCACAGCCCGTCCTCACCCCAACTAGCCACAAGGCACGAGGGATCTGCAGAAAAGGGCACCCTACACTGACGCTCCAGGGTTTTTTTCAAGGGCATTGTGTATCATACAATCAAAATGACCAGGTATTTCCAAAATTGTTTCATGAGGCCTTCTTTTCTGGTTAGCATGTCTTGTGGAGAAAAAGCAAAAGGCGGTCTTTGACACCACTGGAGAACAGAGCGCTGCGGTTGCGACCTCTGCAAGAGCAAAGCGGGAATTCCTCCCCAACTATGATGGGTACTGCCAAGGTGTTATCAAGTTATGCACCAAAAGAGGCTGGTGTGATTATAAACTGGATATGAGGATGGCTACAAGAGCCGCAGTGTTTCTCTACATTGCCTTCCCCCCAAGGCACCTCCACTTGGAAAGACATTTCCAGCTGGGCTGACAGACTTGGAAGCTGAACTTCTATTCAGCAAGAGAAGAGGCCTAACACAGATTTCCCCACAGCTTTCTGAAAAGGACACGACAGTCAGGAGCCACACCTAGGGAGGCTCTTTCTGGGCTTGTTGCAGTCTGCAAGGTCTCTGCCAGCCCTGGCCGAGGACGGTGCCTGTTGGGTGGAGGGGGGCTGCGCTGTCCCCTTCACAGCAGCCCACCGGGACACCCCCCGGGCAGCAGCAGCCGCCTCCCATCTGCTGGGGTACAGCCAGGGCAGCACAGGGAGAGCCAGGCACCGCGCTCACTCTCAGGCGTGTTTCTTCATAGAGGGAGCAATTTCCACACGGGCGTTTTGAGACTTTGCTAAGATTTATCGTTAAGTCAACAACTCGTTGTGCAAGAGGCCCTGCGAGATAGAACAGGAGCTGGTAGCTGCTGTGGCACTATGAAAGGAGAGTCAGAAAGCTGTGTCCCCTGCTCCTAGATATCACAGCGTTTTTATACCTCATGTCATGCACCTGATGTGTTTCAAAGGGACAAGCCACTGGGCTACATCCTGGTGACCCAAGATGTTGGCACTTTATTAAGAGGGAGACCGAAGACAGACAGATAAGGATATGCAGGGAATATATTGCTTAAAAAAAAAGGAGAAAATATAACTTTCTATGGGAGACATAGTTTCCCCACAGGAAGAAATAGAGGTTTGTTTTAAGTGGGTTTATTTTTTTTAACATTACAAGTATTTTGTTTTAAAGGAATGGTGTTTCACCTGCAAAACCAGAGTTCATTTTATCTCCACCTACTCCTCATTAATCAACCTCAAAGAGCATTTTTACAGTAAAGAGATACAATATTAGCTAAACTAATGACTTACATAGGCAGAATCATTCCCGCAATCTCGCCAAATGCTTGGAGCAAGCAGACAGGTCCTGAGAACTGACAGCGCTGGCTGGGGGGAACAAGGCTCTTGAACGAGGGTTGCACCATGGAGGACTCCTTGGTCCCAGCAAAAGCCCCTGGCCTCACCAGCCTCCGTCAATAGCATTGATGAGGCACATGACTGAGGCCACGAAGATGTGGCACAGCAAGGAAAACACTTCTGGGTGCACACAGACAGCAGCTAGAAATTGTCACAGCCAAGTTTTGGGAAAGAAATGGCAATGCCAAGGCAATTGCTGGCCCCTGTGTTGAGAGGCAGGATGCAAAGCAAGTCAGAGTGGCTATCCCAGGTAAAGTCCTACATGCAGGGTGGGCAGGAGGGTGAGCTGCAGGCTGTGGCCAGCCTACAGCGTGGGTGAACGAAAAGGCACAAGGGCTGCGGCACTGCATGAGCGCTGGGACCTGCAGATAGGGGAGAGAAGCAGGCACTCAACATTTCAGCAATGGGTTATGACCAGAGGAATTTGAAGAGGAGACTAAGATGGTAGAATAGGTTAATTCTAGGCACATCAGCAAGGTTTGGCTGTTTCTAGCTTTGACCACTTTTCCTTCCTCTTCTAGTCTCCCTAAGTTTCAATTTGCCTTCTCCACAGCCAACACTTTAGTAGTAGCAGACACAAAAGGAAACGTGTTGGTGGTGTTAGAAAGGAAAGCTTACGCTGGTAGGATTTGCACAAGTGGGAAAATGGGCAGGGTCGAAGATGGCTGCAGTGGCGAGGCTGGGAACAGATGCGACTCTGGAAACAACAACACAGAGCACGACAGAGAGGGTGGTGATGGAAACCGAATGCTGTAACAACGTGGGAAGCCTGAGCTCCACAGAGGTGGAGCACTCAAAGGCACCAAGAGAGGCAGGATCTGACTGCCCAAGCACAGGCGCGGTGCTCCAAGGAGGAGACTGAGCAGGAGACGGGGAAAAGCAAGTACCAGAGCTAGACATGGTAGACTGAATACAACAGGATAGAGGCTCTTGGGAGCTGCGCAAGAAAAAAGGCACCAAAGAGCCATCAGCATCAGTCTTGAGCAGAAAAGCAGGTCTCAAGTTTGGCAGCAAGAGGGACGAGAAAGTTGCAAAGTGTGTCCCACCAAAGTAATTGGGACACCAGCAGAAAAAACCCCAAACCACTAGCAAAGCAAGAAATAAGAGAGATGGGGGAAATTGGACAGGCAGAGGACATCAGAGTATGCATAAAAGCAGAAAGAGAGAAGACGGAGCAAAAGAAATCCACCAGCCGTGAAAAGGCAGGTGTGACGCAGGCTGTGGAGGAACGAGGCAGCAGGGAGCTGGTGGCACAGGATGAGCCAAGATGGTTGCAATAAGACCATAAAGGCTCACAGGAAAGGATGGGGATGATGCTCCATAGTATCAACACAAGACACAACAAGATGGGGAAGGAGGGGCAGGGAGAGATGAGAGAACGGCCAAAGCAAGCCAAAAGCAAAGCTAATGGATTTAACAAAGGCACAGAGGAGTCTCCACCAGTATGGCAACACTAATTAAGAGGATGTGGCACCAAGATATGATGGCAGCAAATAATTAAAGGTTGGTAAGAGGCAGTAATTTAAGGCTAATAAGAGGCAGTAATTTATCAGGAGCCAACAAGAGTAAAGAGTCCAGGAGCAATAAATTCAACAATGGAGTAAAAATAAACAGGCAGAGCAAGAACCAGAGCCACCAGCATAATAACAAGGACAACGTCGCAGCAGCGTATAAACTCTGTACGCAAATGGAGAGCAGCTGATGGAGGCCCAGATGCGGCTGCCAGGCCTCCTCCCTCTCCTTATTCAAATCTTCCCCGCATACCCGTCTGCGCCAGGAGGCCTTTGGGAAGACATCAAGCCAGTGACCAGGGAAGACTCATCTTTTTGAAGTAGGGCCCCTATTGCATCTGTCCCTGCACCTAGTGTCTAGACCAAGAGCTCTTTGGAGCAGAGGCTGTCACAAGATCCCCACCGCGCATGGGGTGGACAGGGTGGGGGCGGACGCAAGGTTGGCAGGGGGGCATTTCCAGGGGACGGCAGCCACCAGTAGATCCCTGAAGGAAGGTGCTATTGCTGGGCTTGCTGAGTACAGGCAGCACGAGGAAGGGGCAAGAGGGCTTAATAGTTGCAGCCCCAGCTAAGGAGCGACAACCAGGCACCTCCCTGGAGAGCAAAGGACCACCCTCCCACGGGAGTGGGAAAACAGGAGCCCAGGTATCAACTGGGGAGCGGGAGGGCAGGAGGAGCAGGCTGCCTTCCCCACAGCTCCTGGTGCATCTTTCCAGCACCTTCCTAGAAAGCACATAAAGCTTATTAGCTGTGCTCCTGGTGCTCCTGCTCTGTCCAGCCCAGATGAACAGGAAACAACTGTCATTGTCCCTGCAGCAAGGATACCTCTCTCTCGCTCACCCCCAAGGACCAAAGCCAGGCAGCTGGAGGTATGCACCCACCCCATTGCTCTCTGTGTCTAAGCTTGAAAATCCCGATCCTGAGCTCAGGCCGCTGCAAAGGGGGTCAGTACCCAGCGACTGCACGCTGGTGGTCAGGTTTGCTCCAGCACTCCGTCCCGTCGGCTGTCCCCAGGCTCAGCCGCAGCCACCGCAGCCCAGCCTGCACTTAGAGCTGGGGATGCAAGGTGTGGAAAGAAAGGGCTGCCATGAAATCAAGAGAAGCACCTTGAGACACTGATGCAGAGAGCGTGGGAAAGAAGCTAACGACATTCATGTTCATCAGGAGACAGATAAAACCACTACAACAATAAAATTTCATTATGACAGCTAAGGAAGAAGAAACAAAAATTCTTTGTTTACTGTGTCTATAATAAAGTACAAAGGTATCTGCCTTTGCACTACTGGTTGCACAGGCAGGTTTCAGCCCTGGGTGAGGGCTAGAAGTTGCTTACGCACTGTATGTCATTTTCCAGGCAGCAGATCAGCCCTTTGCAGTGTTAACTCAGCCCTCCGTGCCACAAGGTGCACACAAAACACCTTTCCTGGGGTCCTTCTCCTTATGGGAACAGAGAGAGGAGACTGCAAGATTTACTAGTTCACACAGATTTATTAATTTATCGAGAGAGAAATGGGGAGGACATTAGGGTCCTCACCAACGGCCGAGGACTGTGCTTCATCCTTACTAGGCATGAGAGAGTCTACGTTGGCGTTCATTCTCAGGACAGAAAACCATTAGAAACCTGACTTTTATTCCCCATAGAGCTTTGTTTTTTACTACCGTGCATTCAATTTGCAAATCCAAGGGAATCGTATGGGAAAAGTTTCTATTTTTAACAAAAGAAAGTAAAAACTTCTGAAGTAATGAACTACTCCTGGATAAAAAGATTAATCTTCTTGAAAGAGTTTTACTGCCTTATGTACTCCCACACAATAAATTTTACATACTTACATTTTGCATGCATATATACATACAATTCCCCTACAGAGTACAAAAATAAATTGATCCATATTATAAACTCACTCTACATATGCATATTTTTTATTCACAGACGTGTGAGAAAGTTTGAGAAAATGAAAAACCGTACCAGCCTGCAACTAGGGCCAGGGGCAAGGACAGAGCTGGATAAAAGTTGTGTATTCTAGGCAGGAAACCATCCTCTCCTATTTGCTCACTTTTAAAGACACTCTTTTTCCGCCCCTTATTATTTTTGTTAAGAGAAGTTCATCTATCCTGAGCACCAGAGCAGCTGACCCAATGGCATAGTTACCTCCTGGTCAGTCATCCATGTCCTGACCTGAATCTTCCCACCCCCATCCCAATAGGAAGACTTATTTTATATAGCTCCATCAGAGCATTCATGGTGACGTCTTAAGCACCATTAAAAGCTCATACCAGTAAGACAAATGTTTATTTCTCAGTTTGAATCATCTCCCTTCTTTTTTAAGAAATCCATTAATGACTAAGCGTGTTTCATGACCAGCTTTTTAAAATGTCTTTATACGATTTCACCTCACTTAAAAAAGGCTTTCATAGTTTTGCCTCAAATGTTCACAAAATGCAATGAGACTAGAGACATGGGTCTAGCTCGGAGTTCCCTGCAGTCGTAGCATACTCAATTTGCTCTAGTGTATTTTTTCCTAGTCTGGGTCTGCTTTTTCTCTTCCTGTTCCAACAATCATGGCTTAGAAAGATGAAATTTTTCAGGCAAAAAGAGTTTACAGCTCATTTTTGAGGTTTTGTCCAATGGCTGATCTGAACAGTCTGGCAATCCTAGCAGTGAGCAAAAGCAGTATCGCAGGCAGAGTCTCTGAAGTGAGCGCACAAAAAGACATGAACTAAACGTGAATGACTTGCAAAAGGATCATGAACTACAGATCAGTCATTGCTTACTGTGTTATTCAGCAAATTTAGAAAGAGCAGGCAACTAGAAGGATAATTGCAAGCCTGCGCTGCCTTTGGATGAAGCTCCTGTGGTTCGAGTATCTTCATACGAGCTTCTTTCCTTCTCTGTGCCTCTGGTTTCTTATCTAGCTGATGGGATTAGTGATTATTACTGGCTTTTGAAGCCACCTGGAAATCTACTGATGAATAATGATAATAGCATGCTACTATCTTGATGGTTTTCCTCAAATAGGTCTTAAAACACTTCCCCTCAAAATGTATGTGGGCTGCCACTGGTGACCCAGTTCTTACTCCTACATAGTATGCCCAACTGCAGCGCAGTGCAAAGGACAAGGTCATAGGTAGCACCACAAGCATCGCTCAAGATCTTTCATTGCTGTGACCTCAAATTGCCAATTCTTCTTACAGAAACCCCAAATTTATTGGCATCACTTGCTGGGCTGTTTTTAGTGGAGTGAAAGTCGTTGGGCAAGGACCTGTGGTCTGCCTGAGGATAATAACAAGATGTACCTGCTCAGCTCCACAGGGTTAATTGGCTGGCCACGAACAGCAGTGTTTATGTAGTCCCAGTCCTCTTTTATGGCAAGCCTGAGTTTGAAGCTTACAGGGCAGCTCTGGGCCTTCCCAGAAAGGCCTCGAGTGCCACATGAGCAATGACTGAAGGCCATCCCAAGGAGCCACAGACTGAAATGATCCAACGTCTACCTCTCTCCCAGGTCGAGTCGATGGAAAGAGCTCAGCACTGCTGAAGAGATCTTTTATTTGGGGCCTAAAAACCAGCCGCAGGCAGCCAACACGCAGCATTTGGTACCATGACCTACCACGGTACCAAATGCTACCTACTGTGGTACCAAAAGGTCATATATGTGACGGAGACCATCTGAACAGAGCTACAAGCTTTCATTAAACATATGCAAAAGCATCTCTGCACTGCATCCACGTGAAGACATTTCATTCAGACTCTTCACAGTCTGACTCGCAGCCCAGACAAGTTTACAGAAGCAATGGGCAATTTCTTTCGATTGTCTGCTCCCCCTCCTAAATCTAAAGCACTACCTTAGTCATCTTTCCCGCAGGCTCTCTGACTAGCGAAGGGGAAGGGAGAAATTTCACCAGAAACTACGAGGAAAACCACGTGTGAAGTACAGGTTGGCTAATGCAACAACCACTTTCTCAAAACAGACTAGATTGCATTTTCAGAGCTAAGAGTAAGGTTTACCAGGTAAAACAAAGACTTATTGAGTCAGCCTCTTAATCACGAGAGCTGAAAACAAATACACACTAAACAAACACAGCCCAAGATACATTACCTTCTCCAGCAAGACCAAGATAGGTGTCTGAAGGGGAAACCAACCCCCAAATCCAACTATTTGAAAAGAGACAACCTCTGGTGTAGCATCTCCGCACTACTGCAGTTCCCAATTTCATTAGTGCTGCCTTGAGTTTTTTGCTAACAGTGATCAGATCTAAAGAAATACTGTAAGATTAGACACATCAGCCAGCAACACTCAGGAAATTTTGCCAGGAAACAGAGCTGTCCATATGGGCTTTGTGTATGGATGAGCATTCCCAGATAGCAAGGCCACCTGTCAGAACAACATCATTTAGGGGCTAGTTCTGCCTCATTTAGAAGCAGAAATATCAGCAATCCATCCCTTGAGCAAACTAAACCTTTCTCCTCTCAAATTAGCATTTCATTTTCTAGAAGAAATTTAAAAATGCTAAGAGAGGCTTCCTCTCAAAATAGCAAAATGCTACCAGGCGAGCCCTCACTGCAGCCCCAGGGGCAGTGGGGAAGGGAGATGGGATGCTGCTTGAAAGGTGCCCTGACATCTGGGGCTGCCATTTGCCTTTCTAAACCCAGGCACAGGCCAGTGTCTGCACCAGCAATGCTGGTCCTTGTCCTAATCATGAAAAGTGAAAGGTAGCTGGATGACACTTACCCAGCTTGACAAGGAGTCAGTTGTATGACTCTCCCAAGCCATCAGAATCTCATGCCAAGATCACCACCAAACACTCAAGAAAGGTAAGAGATAACAATAGAAGAAATTTTTTTGAATGCACTGAAAGACCAGGTCAATTTTTGGCAGATACTTAGTTGCAGGAACCTGTTCTTTATCTTCCCATGTTCACTGCACTTTAGTCATCCTCAGCTCTTTCCTTACACAGGAGAGCATATACATTTTTAAAAGAACGGCAACCGGATAAGCAAACTGTCAGGCGAGAAGAACAAGCAGTTCATGTTGTATCTTTGCAGTCGCTTCTACCACACCCAGCCTCTCTAAGAATGCACTTCCTGGCTATGTTTTTGTTTTCTGATAAAAATATAAAATGAGCAATAAATGTGGGAAATGTACTTTTTCCATCCCCAGAAGCAGAACACATTTCTTGTAAATTGTGGATTGCCATCTTCCACAACTCCAGCCAGATGAGTAGCCCACAAAAATCAAAAAGCAACCCTTTCCTGAGGTTTAGCTTACTTAGACAAACAAATCAGAAACATCCTGGGAACAAAGCTCCGTATGTCTTAATATCCCTACTCGGACCCCAGCCAGAATCTCTTCTGCCTCTACTCCAACCAGAGAAATAAATGGTGCGCCTGCATCTGCATCAATAAAAGCTATTCAGCACTTTCCTAGCACCATAAGTTTTCAGGCAAACCCTATTAGCCTGCTAAATATTTAGTGTCACTTGCCCTTCAGTAAAAAGGGATTGTTTCTAATAACTAGTTATATCATGTCAGATACACCAGAACTTCCCAATATCATAGGAGAGAAAAATGAGTCAGTTATACTCAGAGTAGGGATGCTTTCTTGTGAAATTGCCTACTGAGCTCTTGAGACAATGAAATTAGGCTCTAGGCAGATTAAATTAGCTTCAAACACTTCAGTCTCCCCTTAGGAGTTTTCTAACTTGGAGTGCCAGGAGTGCCCCTTCCAGTAGCACACAAGTGCCACTTGCTAAATGCCTCTCACCAAGCAGCACCTATCTCATGCTCAAGCATCAGCTGAACGCATGCTTATACTCTGCCACCCTTAAAAGCCCAAAGTACTTTATCCCTTTGTGTCATGACTCAGTCAACACCACCCAGAAAGGAGTGCCAGGCAGTCGGATTGGGCTGATCTGAAGGGCCAGAACATCTCATCAGCAATTCTTTTTCCTGTGTAATCATCTCTTATAAAGAAAATGGAGATGAAGTAGAAACAGTACTATCAGGCTCCTCATACAGGGGAAAAAAAAAAAAAAAAGACCTAAGGCAGCGTCACTTGTAGTGAGAGGTGCAGATGACAGCATCTTCAACACAATTTAGGCCGAATTAGCTGTTTGCATAAAGAGGTGCCATTTCATCTTTGCATACCCTAACCAGAAATTCAATTCCATTTCCAGTCTCCATCATCATTTCCCACTCTTATCTGCTAAACAACGTACAGGCTCCTCTCTCCGTCACCTTACCTCAGCACCAAAAGGCATTTTTGAGACTTCCAGCGATGAGTTTTTGCACAGAGCAGGAACAGAGGATCTGCGAGCGCTCCCCTGAAGCATTCAACTGGCTGCAAGATGATTTTCCTATGTTTTCTTCTCATTAAAGGTGCAACCAGTATCAGTGAAGCCAGATTGAACCCATGGACCATTAAAAGCCTAACTGTAATGATTTGAGTAAAGGGAATAATCTAGTCTGGTATCAGGTCTGCAAGAGTGTCCATTAACAAGTGCCCAGGGAAGAGAAGGGCAAGCCTGCAGTATAGTACTTCACCCTTCAACACAGAGAGGACTGCCTCACATGGTTAATCTCTCCAGTAACTCTCCACAAAAAGGTCCTTCTTCTAAGTATACACCCTGGCCCTCCCTGCATCAACAAATGTCTTCTTTCTACCACATTCTTCCACTATCTCAAGGAATCACATCCTGTTGTCTGTTGTGTACTTGGTACCTTCATTAATAGCCTCCAGCTCTCATGCTAGAAGGGACAGTGAGCAGGTTCATTCCAATCCAGTTTCTCTGGCCTGACATGACTCTGCAGGGCTGTCATACCTGCTGTCAGCCATTCCTTTTGCAGCTGAAGAGCCCTAGTTTGCTCACTTGCTCCCTGCAACGAAGTTCCTCCACACCTCTGGGCCTCTTCCAACCCCAAAACACTTTCATCTGAGGGGACACCCTAACCACACACAGCAGTAAGGCAGGGGTGGTCAACAGGTTTACACAGTAGCATAGCAGCACTCATTTTTCTTCAGTTCCTTTCCTACAGATCCTAATGCTTCAGCTGCTTTTCTTGACTGTTGCCATCGCACTGCTCAGCAAGGACAGCCTGTGACAACAGCTCTTCCTCCTGAAAGGTCACGGCCAGCTGAGAGCCCATCTTTTTATTTGTGAAGCAAGGACAGTCTTTCCCCATGTGTATAGCCTCACTTGCTCATGCAGACTTCCACCTGTGCTAAGGTGACTGCTTGTACCTGAGCTGTAAGAATTTAGGACCAAGGCAAGGAAGTCATGGGGAAAACATGACATTGTCAGAACTGCTATCATTCTTTCAAGTACACAGGGGCAAGTGTTCAGGTAACAACCTGCAATATGGACAACCTGGTGATTATTAACTCTATTTGGGGCACATCTACTAAATACACAGGCAATACAACTGCATGGTCCATGACCCAAAACACTCAAGCACCAGCTTCAAAACCAGCATCAAACAAGAGAAAGCGTAAATAGCCTGACAGAAAGACTTCATTTCATCCTTAACAAGTGGACCTTCACCTGTCTCACAGTATTACCACGCTAAATCAGTTTTATCTTAAGCTTGATTTCATCATCATTATTTGTATCAGACAGTAACCACCAAAATTTAATTAGCATGTTTATTCAAACACAAGTTACACGAGACCCTTCAAGAAATACATCACAACTAGGCCTCCACATATCAGATTTTTTCACTTAGCTTGTCTACAAGACATACTTTGTCAAAACAGCACAGACTAATTAAACGGTTATGACAGAGAATTGTGTGTGATGCAAAAACAGTTTAAGAGCAAAGACCATACAGAGAACATATTACTGGATTACAGCCCAGCATGGATCGTTCAGAAAGTGACAGGAGGAGGAAGTTTTCTCCAACAGAACACAAGTATACAGCATCATTAGTAAACATTTTGCATTAATACCCATAATTATTAAAAAATAGAAAAACATTAACTTCAAATATTACTTGGCTAGCCACTATACCTATAAGGTAAAACCATAAATGGACTAACTCTGCTTAGGAGGTGAAAAACACTAAGTCTCTAGAATTAACTAGAGCCCAATTCAGCAAACTACTTACGCATGTGCTTAAGTCCTACTGACACTAGCGGGGCTTACACATATTGAAGTATTATAATTAACATGGAGAGATTTCAACATGCATCAACAGTTAAGTACATGCTAAATACTTTCACTGAATCAGGATCATATTCCTTAAAGTACAAAGTTATATACACACTATAAAAGTCATGATCTTTCTCCCTCAATCTATCATCTCATCAAAAGAAAAATCTCTACTGGGTAAGAGAAAAACTGACACAGTCCCCTGAAGAAGCATAGCTTTTCATGTTTTATTAACAACTCCAAAAGCATGCACAAATCAGTGCTAGGGACAATCTATCTTAACTGTACTTTCGGTCTTCAGTCTTTCAAAACAACAGAATTTAGCCAATTTGCACCAGTATAGTATTAAAACTCTATATGCAATTTGCAAGTTCAAGATCAAGGAACTTGTTTCTTCAGTTCATTCCCCAAGCGATCAATAGATTTAGAACTATACAGCTGTACAATAATGCCAGTGACCATATACAATCCTGCACAAGATACTGGAAGAAAGCTACAAAGTTACATAAATAGATGTTCAACTTCAAAAATATTTGATTTCTCTTGCACTTAATATTTAAGTGTTATTAGAAACACAACAAAAACACTCTGCAATGTTGACATGTATCAGCCCTCTCTAAATAAAAAGATTTCCTGTAGAATTGTCCTTGTCCAGAAGTTATCTGTATGGCTGTTTAAATAAAGTCAGTCTTGCCGTAGCTATGAAATCCAGGTATCCAGGCAAATGTTCCACATACTTGGGAATGAAACATTCCCGTTTGCTCAGAGGAATTTGATTGTTGGGGTTTTTTTTTTTTACTCTTATATAACCCACTATATGATAGTGAACAAAATACTTTTGTTTCATAGAAACAACTAACATTTGCCCACACCAGGCAAATGGTCTATTTACAGATACATTAGGACTGCCTGACTGACAGTGAGTGTGAGTTGCTGAACTCCAAGAAACATGGAGCTTAAAATGGCGACACTCTCTGCTGAATCGCCTTCCCTTTTAGGATACGTCTTATCTGGAGAAGAGAAAAAGACAAAAACATTAGTGTTCATCATCCTAAAGTGAGTCAATCAAAAAAAAACCAAAACCAAAAAACCTAGACCCAGTTCTGCATTCCTCATTTATCTGAGCCTAGTTCTGAGTTCAGTTACACCAGAACTGATCCAATTTTACAGCATTTGAACCAGTGGAAGACAACAGAATTACTCAGTTGCTTAAGTCATTAGCTTCTTAGGTCAAGAGTCACCTTTTTCATCATGTATTTGTATCGCTCCTAGGAAAAAGGGGTTTTCTTCATCTGTTATTCAGACCTAAGAACTGCCATTACTAAATTATGACAAGAGCAACAAAAGCATGATCTCAGGCCATACTGAGATGAACAAGAGAAGGGATATTACCTCCAGTATGTTACAAGGTTACAAAGAAAAAACCAGTCTTGACAGGAAAAAGCTTTTGAGATGGAAAAAATAAAAACTACAAGTGAAACCTATAATTTCAGGTCTTTGTATATTCTGCCTGATCCTGACATTAAAACCAAAGATCCCTGAATAAAGTGGCATTTGCTAAATCTTCTCCTTAAAAGCTGCAACTCAAAACCCAAAAGAAACTTTTGGGGAGGAATAAGGCTTTTGCGTAGATGGGGACAGACAGGAGCAGCGGAGAGGGCTGTTTGGTTTTTTACCTGTTCTCCTACAAGGCCATCAGGAACCAGATGAACTGGCTGCTCATTCTCCAAGTTTCTGGCACTTGGATCAGCTCCTTTTCGCATTAGCAGGCGCACAGCATCCAACTGACTCACCCGATACTGCAGGCTGGCAGCCACGTGGAGTGCTGTGTTGCCGTTGTAAGCCTGGAGAAGACAAAGTAACTCCGTGAAGGAAAGGTAGGGGCACGAGTCTCAGGACACTCGCAGTGCCACACACACACACACATCCCGCATTATATCTGCATTCCAGAAAAAAAAAAATCACAGTACCTTTGCATTAACAAAAGTGAGACAGTTGGGCAGCTCCAAAAAGAGACGAATGAGCTCCAGGTTTGCTTCTTCTGCTGCCAAATGTAAAGCTGAGCGACCACTTTTGCGATCCTAGCAAAAAAGAAACTGTTAGTCTTCCCTGCAGGTGCTTCCTCTATCCAGGGTGAACACACAGACAAATAACACAATGCAGAGTAACTGCAGACCGTTGAACAAACATATTTGCACTACAATTCACTGAAAGTCAATCTGAATATATATTTTAATATGAGTATCTAATGAACAATGGACCAGATCTCATTTGGCAGTAAGCTTACAGAGCCAAAACACCGAATGTTATATCAAGTAATGATCTGGCCCAGCACAGACCTCAACCGGACACGTAAGCAGTTTTTAATTATAATTTGCAGTTCAAGAACAAGGTACCATCAGCACCCTATTACTACAGATACCTCAGAGTGCTCCAAACATATTCTTACTTTTAAGACACAACCAACTGCAGCCAGCGTAGCATCATTCTTAATCCAGAAATTAGACTGTCACTTCCCCCTTTCCCCAGGGTTCATTTACATGGATAATACCTTGCTCTGAATAAATGCAACATTCTTATTCCACTTGGGTAAATTAAGCTATAGGGAAGCTTTTAAATTAGTCTACTTCCTTTGTAATAAAGCTGAAATGTGGCATGGGAGAAAGGGACATGTTCTGCTTCCACATTCTCTCTGGACCTGGCACTTCAGTCAAAGCCATTTTACTTACTTTCGCTTCAACAGAGGCTCCCATTTGTATCAGAGTCTTGATGGTTTCTACCAGGCTCTTGTTTCTCAGCAGAAGCTCCTGGACCTCAGGGGAGTGAGGTGGCTGACTGTTTTGCAGTTCATGCAACACAGCATTATGGGCCAGAACAGCACAGTGCAATGCTGTCAAACCTTAACATTAAAAAAAAAAATCATTATTAATGAACAAATGCAATACAGAAGTATTGACTGGCTGCTTGTTTCGAAGGATGGATAAAGGAGCTTCTAACCCCGTGAAGCCCAGGGACGGTTCCATATTTGTAAGTGACAGTGACTGCTCCTGAGTGGCTTGAGATTTGGGTTGCCCATCCCCGGAGGAGTTAAGTAGCAACCTACTGCAAGCTCTCAGCCAGCAGATGATGAAAGAATCAATTTCTATTTTTTTTTTTTTTTTTTAAACAAAATGTACATTAGAAAGAGCTGTCATATAGAAAAGAGGTTCAATTAAAACAGCTCTCTGGTGCCAGACATTCTGGCTTCTGTATCCACCAACGTATCACTGGCACTCAAATGTTTTAAACAATAGCCAATTACTACCTACACTCTCCATGCCAAACATGGCAATCACATGTAAGAGGAAAGAGGTCCTGACAGGCACAGACTAACCATGGTTTTATCTGACATATATGCCAATTGTAATGTAATTTCAATTGTAATTGTAAATTTCAGCCTGGCAAAGATATCCTCCATTTTATTGCTTCTCAACCCAGGATAACATTCACATCAGCAGCTATAAAACATTATAACATCCAGTAACTCTGTAAATTATAAACTCTTAACTACTCACCATCATAGTTTGTTGCCTCAAGGTCCACATACTGATTGCTTCCCATGGCTCCCTTTTGGATTGCCTACAAAAGTGGGAACAGGTATGCATTTAGGTCTTATCCAAACCACATATTGCTTCCTCAAGTTTGTAGACAATCTTACTGCAACAAAGTTGCAATAAGTAGTGGCATTAAGAAAAGACTTGTTTTCGTAGATTAGAGGATTCCACCAGATTACTCTAAAATGTCGATGAGACCGAATTTCACATTAAGGTTCTCACTTTAAGCCATTACTGTAGAGCCCTGAGACATACTCACAAGGCTACACAGAGAGAAAGATAAAGGGAGGAGCGGTGTTTTCAGAGTTTCCCCAAGACAACTAATATGAAGCATAAGCGTTAACAGTCAGGGCAGAGCTACACCTGCCTGGTTCTTACCTGAAGGACCTGGGCATGCCCCTTCTCAGCGCAAACATGCAACGGCGTTCTACCCCAGCAGTCTGTGGTGTTGACTTGAGCCCCCAAGCTAACCAAGTCCTGCACAATGAGATGCTGATTGGCAGCCACAGCAACCTGGAAAGCACTCTGCAAACATCGAGAAGAAAATTTAAACTATTAGTCATCTGATCTCTAACAGGAAAGAGCGACTAAAACAAATAAAAAGCCTATGATAATACCTGGTATTATTTAAGCAGTGATTATGAATACCAGGAAGCCAGGACAAATGAAGCAGAGCACATAGTTCTACCAGCTCAAGGTGATCCCAAGAAGTATTAATAGCTCAAGGTTAATATTAGTATGCAGGCTAAATCTCGGGGTTAATATTAAATAAGCATTTCACCACATCTTCCTCAAGGTCCAGACATGCGGAGGCACTCAGGTGCACAAAGCAGGTGCAAAGATTTTGAGAACCTCACCTGGCCATTATGCTCTTTAATATCCAGCATGTGCAGGGCAGCCATCTTCCTTGCAAGAACATAGGAGAGTGCTCGTCGGCCTTGGGCAACAGCAATGTGAAGGAAGCTGCGGGAAAGGGGGGAAACACAGAGTTACACCACCATACAAACTAGGGCTTAAGTCATTACAGAGATCCAAACATATGGGAGGGGTGTTATCCTGCCAGCTTCAGACCTCCTCTGCGTGACTAAGACAGGAACACAGGTACCTTCTTCCCAGTGCAATTTAAGGCATCTAAATTAGAATCTTTTTCTCCCCATTTACTAGATAAAAGTCTAATGATAAGTACCTGAAATTAGACAATACAAACACCTTATCTACTCAGTGTGCTGCAACTCTGTGCGTCGCAGCCCACCAGCAAGACCACACGTTTCACTTGATTAGTGAAACTACTGCACTCGTGACACAAACACTGCTAATGAACTGCTTCCATTACAACCCCATGGTCCACCAAGTGCCAAACAAAAACACTCCCCAACCCTCCACATCAGAACACACCGAGATAAACAGCACTCACGTGTCTCCATCCGAGTCTTTTGCAAGGAACTGGTCCTGAGATATGTTAGCCAGTTTGTTTTCCTCCTGCTCCACTTGCCACTGAAAAAATGACTTGCCCAGCTGCGTCGTGCTTCTGGTGATGTTTTGGTCAGGTAGAGAGACATTCAAAGTAGCCAAAGAGACGCTACGCTCCAGACTACCACAGATGTTACTGGAAGGCAGGCTGAAGTTCGGAGCATGGGGGCCGACATCAGCCTGTGGGTGAGCACTGGTCAGCGGCTGGAGGGGAGCGGAGATGCCCTCCGAGCCTTCAGAGTCATTCAAGAGGGAGGAGAAGCTCTGCGACGGGCAGTACTGCAGTTCATGGCTCTCGAAGGTATTCTGCTGGTAGCCAGGAGACTGGTCATTGGCAGCAAATGGCCTGTACTCCAGGGAGGCTTCCGAAGGATAGCTCTGTGACAAATCTTGGTTCTGGGATGGAGGGAACTGGTAATGCTGTGGCGGATCAAGCACATGCTGGGAGGTGTGATCTTGGAATGCTTGGTACTTCTGGGATGGGGAGAAAGCCTGTGTTCCTGGGCTGTCCTGGTACTGCTCACCAGGTGAGTTGTGACTGGAGACTGTGTGCAACCAGCTAACTTGCACCGTGTTCAGAGAAATGGGGCTCGCCTCGTTCTTGATGTTTATAATGTTCTGAAGCAGATCAGAATTGCTGTCATGCTTCGGGTCGTTTTTATGAGTCTCCTCCATGTTATCCATGGAAGTTGGTGTCTGCGGTGGCGTCTGCCACAAAAAAAAAAAAAAAAAAGAAAAATCAAAACAAGCCCCATAAAGTTAAAGGTATAGTTTTATCTGATAGTTTCTGATGACACAAAGCAAACTGAAAAATAAAGGCATGGAAAAAATTACTACAAGCCTACCAGGAGGTGTGGGTGAACATTAGCTTGGCGTTTGAAAGAAGGTCCATCAGAAAGGAGCTCGGGAGCCTTTCTTTTGCCACTGTGACCTAGTATGCTCTTCAGCTCTGCTGAAAAGAAAATAAATTTACAATCCATTTGGAGGTTACTCTTACAATCGACTTTTAAAATCTTATTGCAGGGTATTTAAAAAAAAAAGGGGTTTTTTTTACCTGTATACTGCTCGTAGTTCACCAATCCTCCTTGTGCCTTTTGAGAAAAATCCAGATTATTCCATTATTATAATGTTATTTCAGGAAAAAAAAACAAAACCAAGAAGAAAGCAGCAGCGACTTGCTTCTACAAACACAGAATATACCTTAGAATAATTCTAGTACATGATTGTCTAACCTTAATTTAATTGCTTTTTTAACCTTAATTAAGGTTAGAAAATGGAAAGACTTTTATGGAACTTAAATGAAAACCACCATTTTTCTTAAGGCTTTTTAAGCTATTTGTTATAATACCACAAAACTCAAGAAAATCTAGAGAAAGACACTGTTCCTTACTGAGGTCTGAGGATTTTTTAAAACATAAATAATGCCAATTTTATACTTCTTCAATGCCGTGAACTCTTCTATGCAAAAATTTTTCTGTGACAACACTTATCTAGGAAGCTCACGAACACACGCTTAGATAGACTATTGTAAAAAAAAAAAAATTTCCTTTAATCTTCCTAGAATTTCCTATATTTTTTCCTGTTCATCTTTTCAGACCGGAGGGGTCTGCCTTTATACTGTGTGCTCCACACGGAGGAGCACAACAGCATGACAAACGATTCTCTTCTGAGAAGATTCCCCAACTCTTACAATGAATGACCTCATTCGAGTTAACAGGGAGTTTCTGTGGTTTCATAACACAAACGTATCTTCATCCAAACTCCCTTTAGAAAATAAAGCTTAGTAAGAACATTTTTAAGTGCCTCCTTCTCCCGCAGCAAACCTTCTCACTAATTTCTTCCCAGCTCTGTTCTTCCATTACGTATTGAAAAGGAAAAACACTGACTCCATCCACATCAGATAAGGCAGCAAGCTCATTTCTAGCGTTATCGCATGCCTTTTTTTGCCAGCTTCAGTAACCATTAAAAGCAATTATGTCAGTGCTGAAAAATGCTGGTTACCTTGCCTTCCTCCGTGGCGGAGCCCGAGGACATCTGTTTGCTGCTCCTGAAGTGCAGCAGGAGCTCCTTCACCGAGTTCTTCACACGGACCCCCTGGAAAGGTCCTCTGTGCTGCTTTCCCCCCGCCATGTGTTGTTCAACTGTCGAGACACGGAAACAAAACCCGAGCTTAAGCCACTGGCTCCATTTTCACTTCAAAAATAAAGAAAAAATAAATAAAAGCGGGAACGCTTGTGGAAAACAACCTGAACAACCCCGGTTTAGCAGAGAAGAGAAGAGCCGAGGCGATGCCCCCCGCACCCCCTCCGTCGTCTCGCAGGCGCCCGGCTCCCTCCGCTGCCTCCTCACCCGGGGACCCCCGGCCGCTCCCGCAAGGCTGGAAATACCCCGGCGCTGGGCACGTAGCGCCGGCGAAACGCTCCTGCCCGACGCGGAGCTCTCGCTTTTCACCGCTTCGGCGGCTTTTAAGCCCAAAGGGATCTGCGACCAGCTTCACTCCCGGTGGGGACGGAGCGGGAACCGCGGCTTCGCACCCTCCCCCGCCGCCGCCCCCCGCCGCCGCCGCTCCCCCGGGCGCAGGGGGCCGGGACCACCGCCGGGGCACGCCGTACCTTGCAGCGCGGGGCGGGCGCCGCCCCGGGGGTCCCTCCGGCCGCCGCCGCGGCTGCTCACCGAGAGGTCCGAGTCGGAGCCCGGCGAGCCCGGGGCGGAGTGCGCCGGCGAGCAGCTACCCTCGCTGGAGTGGGGCGAGGCCCCATAGAAGTAGGCGAGGTTGATAGGGCTGCTGAGGGCGCCGCCGTCGCCGCCATCGGGCGCCGCGTCCCGGCTGCTCTCCACGATCATGGCGGTGCCGCGGGGCGGCGGGCGGCGGCGGAGGGCGGCGGGCGGCGGAGCGGGCGCGGGCACTGCCAGGGCTGGGCGGGCGGCGCGGCGACGAGTGGGGGGCGGCGGCGCTGGCGGCGGCAGTTATAGCGGCTCCGCCCCCCGCGGGGGCGGGGCCGGGCGGGGCCGCGCTTCCCGTAAGGGCGGTGGGAGATGGCCGCGCCCGGGGCGGGGCGGGGGCGAAGAGGGCGGGGCGAAGAGGGCGGGGCGAAGAGGGCGGGGCGAAGAGGGCGGGGCGAAGAGGGCGGGGCTCAGTGCCCGCCCCGCCCCACCCGGGGCCCCACCGTCCCCGGCAGCGGGGCAGGGGAAGGGAGGGGCCGGCGGCATCGCCCCGCTCCCCCAGCCCGGGCACCGGGCAGCGCCGCCGAGGCGCGGTGGGATGGGATGATGGGGTGGGATGGGCATGATGGGTTTGGGGATGAGGATGATGGGCATGATGGGGTGGGGATGATGGCGCTGGATGCCACCTCGCACCCTGTCCTCCAAGATCGCCCCTGGAGGCCTCCCGCAGCTTCTGCGGCCCCCGCTCGCCACGCATGCAACCCCAAATTTCCACCCTCTTGTGCAGCTGCAGAGATGGAAACCACGAGCACCGCCCTCGGCCTCGCGCCGCTGCTGATGCAGGCTCGCGTCCCCGCACGCACGTACCCCTCACCCCAAGTGCGACAGCGCGGGAGCATTCGCCCTGCTCCTGCCAGGCCTCGGCTCCGGGGACGTGGGCTTGGGAGTATGGGGATTTTTTGGTCATGCCCATCAAGTGGGCAGCATCCTGAGAGAAGGGGAACGTGAGCGGTTACTCACAACGGAGATGAGTCATCTCTTTTCCTCTGTTATCGGAGCGTGTAGTAGGCAGGGGGCAGACACAGAAGTTATTTTCGTTTTAAGTTGCACCATACTGCGGTGGCAAAGCCTCTTGGTCGAGGCCGGCAGGGAGAAGCGGGTAAGCAATACAATGCCGAAACGAAAAGTGGGCGAAACCATGTGCCTGCGATTACTGTTAAGAACACTACTGAGTTATTACCAATATTCACGGATGACACTTCTCAGGTTTCTACTTTTCAAACAAATATTTTTGCTTTCCTCATTTCCACTGAGGTCACCATCTTCTAAAATATGAGTGTGCGGTTTTGTCCACGAGGTTGCGATTAGGATGTTTTTAGCACCGTGGCTGCCCCAAAAAATATGTAGTAAAACAACACGATATTTCTAAAGTATATTATGCAAATTTGAGGTCTATAATTTAGATTGTTATACATGTTTTAATTGTATTAAAAAACATGGGACAGGTGCAACATGAAATTATATTAATCAGCCCATGAGAAGGCAGGAGGGAATTACTTTATATTATTCAAATATTTCTTCCACTGTCAGGTGAAGGAAGGGTTTCAGTGGGAATTAGGTAGGCAGTTTTCTACTCCAAAGACTGTTGTTTTACACCATAGACTGAATTTATGCAGTCACAGTAAAATTGGCAAATGTAACCCTTAAAATGAAATCAGATGCCAAGTAGTGCCAGAAACAGCCCAGTCTAATAAAGGTAAAAACTTACTCGCTCCCTAATCAGCAGCTATCTCCCAAGCACACCTTCTCCCTCATTTAATGAACCTCTTTATGTGAGTGAAGATTTGTGAAATCAGGCCGTATGTTTTAAACAGGCAAGGAGATGGTTCTCTGTTGTTCTTCAAGCCTTAGATCTCAGTTACGGTATCTTAGCCTTAGGTAGACGCTTTTAAGTACTTCCTTGTTGAAAAGCGCTTGCTGCTCAGAGATCCTTCAGCCCCCAAACGCTCTTTGCATGCTCGGTGGCTGATGGGAGGACCCACAACCCAGCTGTCCGCAAGCGGATCCGACTGATCAACCTTTGCTTTCTCATCCCTGCCAGGCAGCCCGGAAAGCCAGTTGTTTTAATCTAGCCAGGAGGGTCTCCAACTACTGCAGCAAATGGATCTTGTCTTTTAACAAGCAAATGGGAATGTGAATCTGAGAAGTCTATAATCCAGAAAATTAGATTTGGCATCATAGTTGCCTGCAATTCCCTTAAAATGATTCAAAGTAGATTTCTCTCATTGTAGTCCTACTGTGTAGTGGAAGGTCCCTAAACCACACACAGGCAGGGACAGACAGCGCCTTTATCCTTGCTATTCAGTAACGATTTTGGAATGGATTTAATTGAAGCTTAGTCTCTACGTCTTAATGAAAACTACTCTATAAAACAATTTAATGAGTTTTTTGTCTTAAAGAGGGCATGGAATTTCTTTTTCTCTTCTATTCCAAAGTTTCTACTCTCTTGAAGGCTGAATTGCCGACTTGCTCTCCTTTTACCAAGCAAAATCCACTTCGGGCAACACTTCGATACCTCAACTCGTACTTGTTTCAGCAGCAGCATCTTATTTATCAGGTCTTCTGGCATAAATCTACTCCCAGTCAAAGCAGATTAAGACAAGTCTAATTCCACCGAGCTCCGTAACAAAAGGCTCTTTCAAAAATACACACACCCATCAGTTGCACAAGATGAGCTGCCTCCCAGCAGCCTTGTGCTCTCAAAGTGCTTCCATGCAAGTTACTGGTAAATTATTGCTACATCTACAAATTGTAATTATTAATGCTGCAGACATTGAGCATTTGGTTTTTGGCCCAAACACTATGTAACATCTGTGATGACCAAAACCCTGTGAGGCCTCTTCAGCCTAAGAAAGTTCCTCCTGGGCAGGGTGGCGACCAAAAGCGCTTGTCACCTCTTCTCCTGACGCGCAGCCTGTACAGACAGCACCAAACTGGGGAAAGGGGGGTCAGCCAGGAGGGCATTGCAGGGCTGTGGTGTCCAGGCGGTTTCAGCCTGCTTTGGCCAAGCTGTAATTCAGCGCAACCCATCAACCTCCAGAGCTGGAGAAGGCTGCGAGGCGAGCACGGAAGAGGGTGCCTCGGCTACCCGAGCGCTGCCCTCCCGGGTTTTTATTGCACCACCTCCATCTCCTGGGATGTATCAATAATGCCAACTAGCGGCCGGTATTAGCAACATTTGTCCTGAAACCTCTCTTACACCTGCAAATAGTGAGATGTGCTTATCTTGGTATCTCAGACAACTGCAAAAATAAGAAACAAAATGCATTTGTTTCCGAAAACTCTGCTTCTTCCCTCACTTCAGATCACGGCCTGGAGAAGTATTGTGGAATTAAAGCTAATCACTCTTGGTTTAGGTTATACTGATATACTTGATTACCGAAACAGCTTCTGAGAGTGCGACTTGTGCACACCCGTGAGCTACTTTGAAGGCATCTGAAAATTCAGTTAAGAACAACAACAAAAAAATCCTGTTGTCTCAAAGCTTGCACTCACTTGGTAAGGGTCTCATTGCAAAAGTCAGAGAGATTGAAAGCCAACACCTTAGACTTTCACCACCAACTAAACATCTAGGCTAATCAACGTCATGTGTCTCCCTTTTGCTATCCTAATCAGAGCCAGCACAGAGAAAAGATACACTGGACCTGCTGTGCTGGGCTTCCCTCTGCATTAGATCTCCAGTAACTGTCCTTGTTACATGGAAACAGCTGAGCCACTGCACTAAGTTGAAGCAAAATCAAGAAGCCTGCTCAGTGTTCGGGGGTTTCTCTGTTAAAACAGACTCCCACCTTTTCAACACCCTTTTTAATTGTAGCCATGAGATTTTCTCTCATATCTGGGCCCTCATACTGAGAACAGCATTTCAATAACGATAGCACAAATTCAGACTGAGGGAGAAATTTTACTGTCCAGCTTTCAACCGTCTCTGGTTTATCCTTTCTGACACGAGCTTTGCAGTCTGAGCTGCGACGCCGCGGGGCAGGGGACTTCTGGGCCATCCGGCGGAGTGGCAGCAAGGCAGCCGAAAGGAAACCTCCAGCAGAACTGCCTGTGATCAGCCCGGCAAAGCCCACACACAGCGTAAGGGAGCAGGGAGGGTACCAGGCAGACGGGTTGAGGACTCGCAGCTCAGAAAAATCTGGGCTGCAAAGCTTGGGCAGAGATTTGTGTGTGCTTGCAAAGACATCCTCCCAACACCCTATGCCATCCCCTATAGCTTTGCATGTAAGTGATTGCTGCTGATCTAATCGCTGATGTAACTAGTCCCTACCTCTATATGGTCAAACGATGTGGCCCCACAGTTTACCCTCATGTCCTGGTCCCAGGATTGGTAACAGTGCTCTTACATGAGCTCAATTCTGGGATCTCTGGTGAGAGAAACTAGTTCCTTTGGGTGAAGTAGCATGGTTTGCTCCAAGGCTGCTTCCTAGAGACAGCATGAGCAAGATTCTGCCAGCTGTCTCCCTCTATGTTAGCTTACTCTCCAAAAAGGCATCCTACCTCCTCTTCCTCCTCAGAAAATCCCCTTGAAGCTGTAGCTCCAAGTCACACATGCAACAGTTGAAAAGAAAAAAAACCCAAACAAACAGAAGATGCGTCCTGGGGAGGCCACATGGGGCTCAGAAGAGACCAAGGCTGACAAAGGGTTGTTACACTGTATGGATGCGGCCAGTCAGCGGTAAGGAAAGGGCTAGCCTTTACAGCATCAGTGTGCCTGCACTATTCGGGTCCCTGGGGCACGTACTGGGGTGAATGCTATAGGGGATGTAGGCTTTAAATAAATACATAAATACATACATAAATAAATCAAGCCCAGAAAGTGGAGTTTTGCCTTCCCTGCAGAGCAGCACGTAATCACTCTGCCAGGCACGCAGTCCCTCCTAACCGTGAGGAACATGCCAGCTCTCGGAGCAGCCCACAGTTCAGCGGGTATGGGAGCAGAATAAATCTCTCTCTTCAGTCTGCCTCCTAAGCAGCAGCGTGGGACAAGGGTCAGCCTCTAGGTAAAGTGGCAGAGCACAAACTACTAGTAACAAGAACTTGGTTTTGCAACACGTTTCTGGAGCAGTATAACCTTTGTGGTATTTCTTAAACTGGAAGTAAAAATGGTGGTTTACAGTCCAGTTGCTTAATGCAAGTGAATATTTGCTGTATGGATGCCAAAGGTTCCTTATTCTCCAATGGGTGTAATTAGCCTCCTGCTGCAGACTGTGAGTCGAGGTGTGCAAACACCACCGCCACACCTCTGTACCCTAGCAGCATTTCCACACAGCACGCAAACCCCAAGCCATCCAGCATAACGCTCGGTTTGCTTTTAGAATAGCATCGAGAAAACCAGAAGTAAAAGCTTAGTAACTATTCCACTCCTAGAGACCGTTCAGGATCAATACCTGTGTTTGCTTTAACGGTTTAGGAGAGCACACGTCAGCAAGTTGGAAATGGTCCATGACACAGTTTTGCTCTGAAAGCCAGTACAGAGGAGTCAGTGTTTCATCCCTCTTTGCTATACTTGTATTGCTACATTTTTCCTAGACGTTGGTCTCCAAGACTGACGTTCTGGGATTAGCCTGAACTTCAAAAGGGGGCATGTATAATTCTTCATATTAAAGGAAAACTCAGACTATTTATTTAACATATGTCTTTTGGGGCTTGCTCCTTTGATCCAAAGAATGCCCTCAATTCTGCTTTTTTCTACCAGGCTGTTTGCTATTTAAAAAAAAAAAAAAAAAAAAAGTGGGTTGCTCCTAAGTAGATCCTTTCACACTGTATGTATAAATCAGCTGAAATCAGTACAGAGGAAAAGAAACCCCAAACCCAGCAAGTGTTACAAAGCTGGCTAAGTGGATCCCATTTCTGTACAAGTAAGTAGTTTCCCTGTACATACACCTTGTGTTTGTGGACATTCCTCTCAATGTACTCACTGCCCTGGTTAGTCATGTTTTCTCATAAGCTTACATATCTCACTAGTTCATTAGCACCTTGCAGCAGGAACACATGGCTAAGAAATACACACACCACTGATGTCACAGTGTGTAAACAAGGAGCAGAAGGATGTTTCCCCATAGCAAAGGGCAACGTCATATGTCACCTCTAAAGGATACTGTGTGTACATGGATGAGGTAAATAGTGCGCTTTCTTGCCGCAAAATATTTTGCTTGTTATGATATTCCAGTTTAGAAAGGGAGTTAGCACAGTTTCTCAGTGCTGTTATTCTCAGTGTAGGACTCAAGTGGTAAGGATCAGTTTTCCTTGTCACTCATACTGAAGACCTTTCTCCTCCTAACTCAGGTGACCAACCTGGGCCAAAACCTGTCATTCTGAGCCCACAATGATTTTATTTTCTGCTGTCAGATGCAGGAGCCTGTGCTGTAAGCACAGCAGGTGAGTTAGGCTCTGGTGGACTTCATTTTCAGTCTTCCTACCTTCCACAAACAAGGACCACTTCAACCACCTCTAAAACAAAACCACTTTCTAGCAGGGACTGCAGGGCTGTTCCAATGCAGCATCACCACTCAACTCTTTAGTACAGGAATGGGAGGAAAAACTGCTTTATCTCAGTGAGATTTTAACCCAGAAAAATACGATTTTTCAAACTGCAATCTACCCAGGACCCTGCTTTCCTAGTCTCTCAATTTATGTGTAGTAATGGGTAACCTATCAAGGTTAAGGTTGCCATACAATCAGGCTTCCCAAACACATGTTTTTCCACTCAAAAACGTCCAGGCAGATTTTGAAAATTTACCCACTTCTTGGACATGGCAAACCAGTCACATCTACCCAACAGCAGATCTAACTGGGCTGACCAGTCCAGAAATCCCAGGTACTGTGTCAGCACGCGTGCAGATCACTCGTGCTGTGGTTGCATGGCAGGATCAACACCTGCAGGAAGCCTCAGCACTGATTTGCACAATCCTACACAGCCTGTGAGCATACCATCAGCTCAAGGGTGCAGATCAACGTGCAGGAAAGCCCAGGCAGAAACAAGACAACCACAGCAAAAGACACTTGTACCATGTTAACGCTGCAAAGATCATTGAAGGGAATGCCCTCGTCTTATGTCTTGTTCTTATTTCACTGTGTTTTGCAGTTTATAGAGTTTAAATGCCTTCAGTTCAGACTTCCATTCACTAAAGAAATCCTAGCTTTCAAAATGCATGGCTATCTGACCTTGGGAAAGTCCTGAAACTCAGTGGTAGAGCTGTCCTCCATTAGTCAGACAAAAATGCAATAAACAGGAAATTTTCTCATTTAAAAAAGCACCTAAACCAAGGCAGCCAAATAAAATTTTATTATGGTAAGGAAAATGTTAGGTTGCTTCCCAGCAGCAGTACAAAAACTTTCCTGGTGCTTGGGATGAATTGCATATACTAGGGCAGGTTTTATCTTCAGTTAAATGTGTGCTAGGACAACTGGGACAATGTCACTCCATCTATGGGTCAGAATTTGCTGCCACATAAGTCTTAATCACAGATGTCCTATGTCTGCATAAAGGATATTAATATCATGGAAAGGACACTATGTTCTTTCTTGCTTCTACAGACTTAACAGCCAGTTGCTACACATTTAGAAAGAAATCCATGACAGCAATGACAAATTTACAGGAATATGTAAATCGTGCACGAGTTAGCATAAAACATCAAGAAAGTTGGAAATAAACCCTTTGATTTGGTGGGGCACAGTGCAAAGCTCTGTTCCCAGGTGTTGGCTCCCTCCTGCAGTTCTTAGCTGGGAAAAGACACCGACAGAAGCCAGACGCATCCTGTCTGACAGGACGCTGCTCTTCACAGAAGCTAGCCCATGGATGTTTAAGTCTCCTTTTAATTTCCTGCCAATTTCTTAAGAAGAAAGCAAGAGTAAAGGCAGCTCTTGTTTCTCCCTTGCACATTTTGTCTCAGGAGCTTGTGACTGGGAACGTGAAAAGCCACACGGGGGTTTCTCAGCAGCACCATCAGGATTGCGTTTTGCTGCCCTCGAAAGCCCGGGGCTAGAAGCAAAGCCAGGTCAGGCCGTCCGGGCTGCGGCAGGAGGCAGAGCCAAAGGGAGGGATGAGGCTGTGCCTGCCACCCCGCTGCTCCGGGCAGCCCAGGAGTGGGAAGGGAGGCTTCCCAGTGCCCAGAAGAGCTGCTGGAAGCCCATTTCCAGCAGCTGGTTGATGATATCCCAACCACTGCCTCCAGGGCGGCAGCGGGGCTCTTGTGTAGGCAGGGCAGGGGGCAGGGTGCAGGGCTGAGGCTGCTCGGCTGCCCCAGGCAGCCCAAGGCTCGGCCGGTGCCTGGTCCCTGGCACCCGGAGGCAGTGGACATTTCCTCCCCACCCACGCTCTCCTCCTATCCGCTGCCATTAAACACAACGGGAAACACGTGGCTTGCTGTAAAGAAAGTCAATCAAAGGTCTAACGAGCCAAAAAGAAATCACTTGCCTCCGGAACCAAGCTGATACTGGAGTTTCATTTGGAGCGTAAATATGTCCTTCTTCCCCATGTCCCTAGGTGACATTTGTCCCTGACCACTGGTCACCCAGTCTGGCTGAGGGAGAGCCCAGGGTATCACCCTTTCTCTGCCCACTATGTGCCTCCAGGCAAGCCGCGATGTCCCAGCTGAAAATACCTGGCTTCCATCTAAAGTACCTGCAAATTACCCGTCCCCAGCCATACGCAAGTCTCCAATGACACCATGGTACAAACATGCCCCCAAATTTTGGGGCTCTAAAATCCAGACCGCATTTCATCCTCTGCAAGAAGCTTAGTGCTGAGCTGCCTTCCCTGCCTGCCAGATACGGGCACGGGCAATGAACCAGGGTGCTGCATAATCAACCTCATGTGGTAAGCCAGAGAAACCCTCACCAGGTGATGAAAGAAGTTTATGGTTTGGTTTAATAAACCTCTTAGCATAACAAATTTTAAAGTGAAGTTTAAGTTCATTAAACTTACTTCTTTTCATTCCCACAGACTTTTTGCTAAATTACAAGAAAGTCAGTGTAGATCCCTATTTTTATATGTTTCCCTATGTTGTCTCACACCGCACCATAACAGTTTACTCCTGTCTTGTTGAAGCTGGCAGGCTTGTATACTGATGATACTCTGCTATTCCAAAATTACTGATGAGCTGCCAGGAAAGAAACTATAATCAAGATTACACAAAACACCTGCTTCCACTAACAATGTTTCTGCCATTCAGTGCCCTCGGAGCTTAGCTTCCCATCCATCCATCCTGACTCTGGAAAGCTACTACGTCCTCCCCTGAGAAAAGAAGATTGTTTCAGAGAGAATCACCCAAAATAGCTAAGCTATTTAGGGGTATTTTGCCCCTAGATCCACTGTGGGCTTTCAAAAATCCCACCATTCATTGTGGTTTCTTCACACTTGGTTATTACCCGTTACCTTCCCAAAAGCCAGCCATTCTTCCGTACCCAACCCCAAAACACGCACGGACAATTATAGCACAAGCCACTTGCAAGGCTATTAGAAGTAAAAAAACAATGAGAAGCCAATATCGTTCTAATCAATTACAGGTTTTAAGCAATAAAACAAATAAAATTATAATAGTGTACCTTCATGTCGGAGGAGTGAAGTTAGAATTAGTTCTACGGAAAACAAGCCAGTTCTTTGCACCCCACTGGCAACTGATCGTTCCTTATGGCCACATCTGTGTGAATGATTGAAAAGTTCCTCTGAGGTTTAACGGTATGAAACAGAGAAGCAGCAGCAAGGAAACTTTTTTTTTCCCCCCTCCCTCACAAAAGTCCTGCTTACTCTGGCTTTCTGGTCACCAAAAAAAAAAACCCTACTAAAAAAAAGACACCCTAAACAACACCCCCCAAGCTTATTACAGCTCCAGGCTGAATACCCACGGGGCTCTTTTTATTGCAGTGGATCACACGCCACTTATCTTTCAGCCTTGGTTAACCAGGGGGAGATGTTATGACATGTGAGAGGAAGCAGCAGGGTGGAGGAGGAGGGTGGTGTGAGCGTGGCTCCCTGGACTTTTTCTGCGCAGTGGAATTTCCCAGGCAGGGTAAGCCCTGGCGGGGACATTCCCCTGCCAGAGAGGCTGGCAGGAAACCCCAGGCTGGCGTAATGCTGCCAAAAAAGGGTCTAGAAGGCACTGATGCGAGATTCACAGCAAGAACAATGAAAAAGGGCTGTACAACAAAGGGGCAAAGAGAAACCTGCAGCATACAATGTGGCGGGGGGTTTCTTTCCTGACAGGGACAGGTTCTCCTCCTTGCCCACCTCCTGCCTGCAGTGCTGCCTGTATGGCCGCAAGCAGTCAAGCCGTGTGTCTTGTAGCCCTTTTCTATCTTGGCACTACAGGGTAACCTGGACAAGCAGGTGCCTGTGTAGCGGTCGCATAGGCAGCAAGAGAGATAGTGTCCCACAGATAAAAAAACAGCTACAGCCTTCGGGAGCTGGAGCCGGGCAAACACCTCTCCTTGGCGACTGCCTGGATTTCAGTGGGATTTTGCCCTCAGAAAGGTCAGGATGAGTTTCATGGAGGCTAGTGTCAGCGTGAAAGCTCCATACAGCCAGAAGCCTAATTAAAAGGGGGGGGGGAGGGGGGGTGCTGTAAAAAAAAAAAAAAAGAAAAAAAAAGTACTCCCCTTTGTCACAGATGTATCAGATGTAAAATAGTCACCTGCTCCAGTAGATGCGATAAGCTTCAGCATGGAAGAAGTTTCCAGGATTTTCCTAGAAGGTGAGCAGATCCATCTGAATCATACTCCCTTTTCTTCTCCTTTCAGCAGTGGCACGGGCCAGGATTCACCATGCTTATCAAACATGGCGAGCAAGGACAGGACACCCAAATCTTCTCAGAGCAAACACCTCCTGGCTTCAATGCCTTTTGTTACCCCTTCCCAAGCGCAGTTAGCACACACAGTTCCCAGTAGCTGGCACCAACGAGGTAAAAGCACTGAACCACTTATCCCCCTGGCCATTGCATCCCCAGTGCCTCCTGCACTGGAACGTAGATGTTAAAAACAAACAAAAACCCCTCAGACTTTACCCCCACCCTCGCTCTGCCTCAGCAAGCTGCAAGAGGGAGGTAGGAGAGAACGTCTCCTTCCCAAAGGTGATAATTTTGAAACCTTCCCCCTGCAGGCAGGAAATGCTGCGTGGGCTCCATCTTCCTGTTCGCAAACGTATTATATCACTGGAACATGTTCAACTGATAATCTTGATGGGCTCAATACTTTTCTTTGAAATAAGGGCGGTTTGTTCCAGCCGAGGCTGGTATTTGATTGTTTGCTCGCCGAAGGCCTGCGGTGCCCTCGGTCTTGTCTAACACATGACGGGGCAGTGCCCCAGCCAGACCCTTGCCCTGCTCTCTCCCGCAGCAACTGTGCGGCAAAGCGTGCTGCCGTCAGGGACCTGAGAGGCCTCTGGGTGCCTTCACAAGGTACTAAGATCTCTCTTTGCAAAGAGGGGAGGCTGCAGCCCTGGAAGGGCATGGATGGCCCAACATCACAGGCAGTAGGAGCAGCACCCAGACCACCCCTCGGCCCATCCAGCTTCTCCACCCCTTTCTCCCCAGGTGTCGCTGCCTCTTGAATCAGGGCAGCTCAGGTGCACTGGCTCCTGAAGCCATGGGGGGACATTTGTTATCAGCTGTAAACGCACCAGAGGTCAGCCCCCTCCTGGGCACCACTCACCTGTGCAAACAGGCAATCCCTGCTGCAAAGAAAAGGAAAATCCAGATATGACAAGAAACAAACCGAGGCACAGAAGGGCAGAGTGACAATGCCACGGCCAAACAGCTGATGTGTGGCAGGGCACGATGAAAAGTCATGACTTCAGTCAGAATTCAAAATATCTACTTGTAGCAATATTTGTTGCACAGAAGAATGGGGACAACAGGACATCAGGAAGAAATTTGTTGACATAGAGAACCTACGTTTCAAATGGCGGATATGAAATTGTTGGGATTGGAAGATACACATATATTGGACACGTTTTACAACAATGTAAAATAATTGTAATATCTGCTTGTTACTGGAGCTCTTAAATTTTTTTCATTGGATTTTTAAGACAGTATCTTTTTTCCATAACTTTTTTTTTCCATTTTTACTTACCAAATCAAAAGCAAAAACGAGACACAGCAGAAGCAAATAATAATAATACAAATACACAGGGCGAAAATGGTAAAGGTGGAGCAGAAAGAGAAAACACCATTAGAAGGAAGAAACAGCTAAAGACAGAAATAGCTGCCTTGCCAACGGCAAGCGACAATTCCCTGAGAGAAGCTGATTCAGGCAGAGAAAGAGGGCAGGCAGGACTGGAAAGCATGACTCATTTGGCCCAGGGAAAACCAGAGGGTAGGAAGGAGTGGAAAGAACTGAGCGCAGGATGGCGAGGGGGGAAAAAAAAACTGTGAATTTGTTGTGGTTCTTTCACTGCAGGTACTTTTGCCATGCCTCTCACCTGCTGAACTCCAACGGGCACGTCCCACCTGGAAGCTCTTTTGTGAGATCCTTCAGAGTGGGCTGCCATGCCGCAGCAGAGCAATAGTGCTTGTCATATAGCTAGTCCTCATCATTGCAAACAACCTGCAGCAGAGATTTAGAATGAAGAGGGAGAGCCCTGTATCAAGCTGAACCAAAAAATAACAGGTTCGTACAGAGGGCCCAAGCATGAGAGCACCGGGTGAAAAGCACTTGTCTATTTTCAGAGCTGGCCAGGAAAGGGAGAGAATAACAAGTGCAGGGGCAGGACAAAATGTTTAATGGCTGAACCAGGGAACACTGACTGCCATAGCACAGTCTTGCTGTCAGATCACACAGTCTGCTGAATTTTCCGTGTTGTAGGAAGAACTGACTTGAGATGGACTGTTCTATCCCAGTAAAGTTTACTCCTCTGGATCCTTTTGTGACTTGGGGGGCGGAGGGGAAATCAGATTTAAGCAAATATTTAGGGCAAAAAAATGATCCTCTGAAGGACAGTCTTAAGCCAACCTAAGAGTTATCAACATCTATGTCATCAACTGAATTTCATTCTAAAATGAACTCCAAGTAAAAGAGCTTCATCCAGTGGAGTTTGTGCCATTTGTTTTCAAAATGCAACTACCCAGGAGTTAGAAAATAAACCACCACCAAGACTATTACATTGTGGCTTATGTTTTTCATTTGAGAGTCATCCCAGGCTCTTTTTCAGTGCCTCAAAGCCCTCTTCTGGCCACATTCATTAAGGATTCACTAATCTATTAAGCCCACGCCAGCTGACACAGTCAAGATGTGGGGGAGGGCATGTTGTACTTTCACTTGGGTTTAGTGATGTGCTCACTCTGCATCTGAGGCTCATACAAAATAACTCACATGCTTTTAATTCTCCAGCCTCCTCCCACAAAATCCCTCTCTCCCATTCCAGGCAGAGAAGCTCCTGTGCAATTCACCATGACAGAGTCACAGAGCAGACCAGCTTATTTCACCCCAAAAGGCTATTGAATATGCCCACGAGAGGCTAGTAACACCGACAGTGAAGAAGGACACAGTGACTTGGACAGGATTTTAGAGAGTCACTGCCCGGATACAAGCTAGGTTGCCTTACGTGAGAGTTCAGATCTGGGTGACAGGCACCGCGGTAAATTAACATTTCAGGAAAGACTCAAAGATCCAGATTCAGGAAGATAATAAAACATTTCCCTGATTTCAAATGCATTGGTCTTGCATTGTAAATAGGACAGCTAATGTTAGAAGTTACATAATACCTTGCTAATTGGGGATGCAACGCTAAACCATGGGATGAACACAAGCAGCCCCATTCCAACCAGATCAGAAACCATGTGGTCTCAGCTCTTTGCCAGCCCCAGTGAGCCTCCTATCCCTCTGTCTGGCGGTATGAGGCTCAAGCCCCTTCCCTGCCAAGGACCTGTGCCATCTCAGGCAAGTTACATGCCTTCTCTGAGTCACCGCAGGCTCTGAAGAGCAGACAACACATGATGAAAGCCTGCCTCTGCACTCCTCCTTATTCTGGTTATAAATGCTTTGGTTTTAAAAAGTTCCCCACCTATGATTATCTGTCACATCTACAAACGTGAAAACCCAATACACATGGCTTCAAGCCAACTGTAAGCAGAAAGTTTGGAACAGTAACTAACATATGATTGCTATGACATTGCTGTCGGGAGGGAGTAGAGGAAGAGGTGGATGAGCAGCCTGGGTGGGAAGAACTGTTCCTTTTTTGACACATTTGGAGAAATATATGTATGTATATTTCAGTGTGCTATATCAGAGGAGTGACTCTGTCCCAGACAATTGATATGGCCTTTGGAAACCTCCACATGACCAAATCCCCAACCTTCTTCCTCTCCTGGGTGTCACCTTTGCACACTGTCCTTCCTTCGACCCCATCCTACCCTTTTTGCTTCCCCTCTCTTTCCTACCGCTCACTCCCATTTCCCCTTTAAGCATGCCTGGGGCCTGACCTCACACCACACTGAAAAGCAGCTCATGCTTTGCAGCCTCTCTCCTCCATTTTTGGCTAAGGGAAGGCTGATGTAGGTGGGACACGACAGCAGTACACTTCACTTTCAGTTTCCAGAGCAAAATGCTGGGAATGAGGTACTTTGCCTTTGCCCTGTTACCTAGTGGCTGTCAGGTGGCATTGGCGAGAGCAGGCTGGCGTGTGAACTCAGCTCTTCGTTTTGGAGGAACATAAGAGCAGCACCCTAGATCACACCACTGACCGTTGCCCCCTACCCTGCCTCCTTCAGCGGTCACCATCGAATTAGAAGGGGAACAGAAAAACAGAGCAAACACTTAGCAATACTGCCTCAGTGTACTCTCTTCTAGTTTCCAGGAATTTGTAGTTCAAGGGTTTTTCCCAGTCAAACAGGCTATTTTTGGCTGTATATATAGGAAATCAGCACACAGGGCAATGCACCCTGCTTACTTTTCTCCCAGCTGTGAATCCTGGCTCCAACCTAACTCCAAGGCAACGCTGTAGCCGTCCCCCAGCTCCTCCACCCTGGCGCTCCAGCCACCCCAGAGGCTCCCCAGTCTGTGCTGTGCAGCCACTCTCTCCCTCTCCCCACGACCTGCAAACACAGCTCGTGGGCTCACATGGCAGCGGACACGCAACCAGGCAGCGTAGGATGCCCTACAGCCCTTGAACACACTGACTGACTTACAGGACAGACCTCTCCTCGATTTTTCTTCCATTACTTAAAGTAAAAACTGTTCATAAGCTAGAGAAGCCATGACCACACTGCATCTCCTCTGTTCTTCACACTGCTTTTTTAAATGAAGTGGCTTAAGGATTTCCCGTTGGTCGTCAAAGAAGGAAGCCTAGATTATGTACAAGCTTTTATTATGTGTCAGGACTGATACACCGACAACACGAAACACCAGTGTGGTTCAGTGCTACGTCTCATGCCAGGCTTGTGCTGCTTGCACAGATCACGCCCCTCCAAATACACACCATCGGGGGGGGGGGGGGGGGGGGGGAATCACTTTAAGTGATTTTAATCTATAAACCATAGTGTGAAACTTCTATCCAACACACAGCACAAAAATGTAATAGGTAAAACTAAAGGAACTATAACACAACTATAAAAATATAAAGTATGTGGGATGATGGCAAACAAGACAAACTGAGACTAAATCAGATGAAACAGTTTAAGTAAACTTGCCCTCTTCATTAGGAACTTTATTCTTTCAGCTTTTTGGCTATTTAAATTGTTTTTCTGATCACAGCAGGAAATAAAAGACATTAGAGCCTTCTTTGTATTGTAAGCATTTCAATAATATACATATAATAGGAAAAAAAACTTTGAAAACAAGTTCTTTCTCTAACACACAGATATAGAGTCCTTCGCTGCTACCAACAGATAACAAGAGGCTTCCAAACAGTCTAAATATATATGAGTAGAAACTAAGCATGAAGCGATCTGGACTTAACAAGTAAGTGCTTTATAAATTAAATACGCATTTGTGATAGAAGTTTTTTGCTGTTACTTAAACTGTCATGAGTGGAATAATGTTTTAACTCACACTTCTGCCACAAAAACAAAGCAAAACCCCAATACCCTCACCCTTCCCAGGGGACAACTTCAGATCTTCAGTTTTGTCACATATACATGGAATTGTCACCTGTAGTACATAAAAAGTCATACAGACCCTTCTAGTAAGAAAAGGTCCCATTTTTAAATGCTTGCCTCTAATAAGTAAAGCAATGAAAAAACAATAATTCGAATCTCGTAAGGCAGAGCTGCAATAGTGCAGCATAGCAGATGAAATAAGAAGCAACTGAAAATGTGAAAAAAGGGAAACTTCTGCTTTTTATGCTCTCTTTTCATCAACAATTCAACTAATGTTTTTACTAAATTTCTGGAACAAAGAAATCAGCCTAACATGATACATATGAGAAACAAGATTCTCAAAATATCAGGTGCAGAAAATCACCATGTATCAGTCTAATCCATAAAATGGAGTTTACTTATTTTATAAATAAATTGCTCTGAAATCTTCTGATAAACAGCATAAAAATACAGTCTTTTTCACTGGGATTTGAGTGAGCTGGATTTTGAATAAAGAATTTAAAAAGGAAAAAAAAAATCTGTATTGAAAGGTTAATAATCAAAAGGCTCAGGACGAGAATGAAAGTATCAAAAATAATACAATTTCTTCCCTTCAAGTGAAGAAAATGGAAAGAAAAAGAAAACAGGGTTTTGAAAAATCCCGTTAAATAAATTTTTACGTGTAAAGGAAGATACTTAACTGACAACCAAGAAATTTCTTTCCAGTCCTGGTTCATATTAAGTAACTTGAAAAATAACCAACCTCTTAACCGAAGTCCCTATTAAAATCCATTTAGAATCTTAAAGGTTTAAAGAAACTGATTTAAAAATATTTTATTGCTTCTATGTTTCCATATACAGTACATACACAACTGGTAACAAGATGAGAATAGAAATGAAAAATAATTTATAGTTCAACTGAATGACATATAAAAGCATAGTGTCCCCAGTCTTCATCTTAAAACATGAGTAAATCCTCACTTTCTCCCTTTCTCCTCCCTGTCTATTCCAGAGCCCAAAGAAATGAAATATTGGTCCTCATTCCAAATCAACTGGCAATTTCCCTCAAGTTCATTACCTAAAAGTTAGTTAATCTGTTATCAAAAAAATTAAATCTAATTAATCTAAAAGGGAGAGGTTCTACCAGAAGGTGATTAGACATCTTTGCTAACAGCAGCCCTGTTCTCTTTCCCTCAATTGTCAAAACATTCAAAAAAAAAATGTTCTTCTCTATCTGTTCTTGGTAGCTAACAGCGATATAAAGTTGCCGTTGAAGAGCAGTGGTGAACACTACAACATTCAGAGAAGAAACATGCCACGACAACACTTTCACACATGATATAGCTTTGTGAGGAAAACCAAATGGTTAGTCCACAAATTAAGTAGTTTCCTTCAAAGCAAAAGTTTGAAGTCTTATTTTCATTAACATTATTTGGATAGATTTGTTATTCAGCATGAAAGCCTTATACTCTACCTATTTTAAAAAACACACCTGGAAAAGATGAAAGGTCATTTTGCATTGTGGTGGTTTACCTTCCCAGACCTGAATTGGTGTGGTCTCTTTTTAGCAGAGGATAAATTTCCATTAACTTATTAAAGTAAGAAATAATCACCTAAAGCTAATGTATGGACAGATACTATGTGAGGCAGTTGTCAGTAGGAACTGGCAAATTGGACCTCCTTAATTCTGATTTGAAAAGCTAAGAATAAATGCTATTTCAGTGTTTGCAACTCCTCCAGCCATTTTTAAACATTTTAAAATTGCTAAGTATATAGATGGATGCTACTGATGACTTGTACATGCTAAAAGCATTTACATTTGTTTTTAAAACAGTTCTCAGTTGTCCTTTAGAATGAAGGAAACAAAAAACACTGTTCCTGTAGCTGGTAGCATTAGCTCTCTTGGGGCTCCAGCAATAAGAGCACAATCTTCCTAACATAGCAGCAAACCTGGCAGAGAGTAAAACATTTCTAATATGAAGACATTTCAATTATTCCATTCTGTGCAACCTACCAATTTGCCTTATTAATCTTCTCAGTTTGCTCACAAAGTCTCAACTTTCATATTCTCCTTAAGCATGATGAGCTTCTTCAGAAGCACTCCACTACTGTTCTGACACATTTCTCAGTAAAGCCACTGGTAAAGGCTACCTTTGGCCTGAGCAGGACCAGAAATACGACAATATGGAACACTTCTCTGCTGTTTAATTTGTGGGCTGAATTTAATCAAAACTTTGTTTTCAAAGCGCTATTAGTTAAAACTATAGATGGGCTCAATCAAATTAGCAGCAGAAAACACCATGCCAAGAGGCCCAAGAGCCACCAGCTTTCACACCAGCAAAACCACAAATATTTACCAAGCATCTGTATGGAGGGTAACCCTGTGTGTGTTTGGCTTCTGGGTGCGATGTTTTTGACCTTTTATATTGGCAGCAGTGAAGCTCATGAATAAATGATAAAACTGCCAAACATAGAAGGGACATCATTGCACGGCCTTGACACCAGTGTGTGCCAGTTACTGTTACCCATTGCCAAACATCGTCAGGCGCATTCAGATCACTTGGCTTCTCCATACAGACACAATGCATGAACGATGTACAAGAGTAATGATCAGAAGCCCAGCTTTGCAAGAGCGTAACGGAACAGTTTTATCTTACAGGGAAGGGAAACACTTTCATTAGTGAGAGCTTCAAGCTTCAAGTAGGCAAGCCTGCAACTTGAACTTGCAGAAATTGCCTGAGACAGTGTCTTCACTGAGGTCATAATATACACGTTTCTCCATTACAGACAAATCAAGAAGTAGACAGTGTATTAAAGCTCAGAAGAGATTCAGTAGTACAGGAAACCAAACTAAAATACTGGCTATTTGCATTATTTAGCAGCCGTCTTTAAACACCAAGGGTGCCTAACTAGTGTGCTCTATTGAATTTCAGCAAATTCTTGATGACTTAATACTATAGATATTTTGATTGTGCTTCCTTGATTGATATTAGAGATTTTGGTACACTCCCTTCGTATTTCTAATTAGGACTTTGAAACAAGAACAGATGCTGCGCCTCTCTGACATACAACTGGAGGGGATGTCCCTCAAACTCTGCAACGTTGAGAGGAAGACCACTCCCAAAATTTTTCCCAGGTTTCACACACAGTTCTGAGCAGCAAGACCCTGGCAACAGAATCAGTGTCATATGGATTAAATTAAGCATACAGTGCAGACAACTAGTAAAGCTAATAACCCATATAATTTCTTATTGAATCCTGTCAATTTAATTTAAGGTGCTCTCTAATAATCTCAGATACGAATGATAAGGTTGGAAGGAATCAACCTTGCAGGAAGATATGGCCTGAACAGTCAACTCCTCTTTACCACCTTTCACAGCTACCCAGAGCTAAGGCCACCCCGCTTATACTGCATGCAAGTACAATAACCAGAGTTCTTCCATACCATCCAGCATAACTCGATAGCTCTGACAAAGAGCAACTTTCCTTCGGCTATAGCAAAAGATGATGACATAGGGATACCCACTTGTGCTAAGTTTGCAGAGGGCACACGTAAGATAAAAATGCATCTATTTGATTCTTAACAATGACTTCTTTTGGGTGCAAGCTATGTGGCAAGTAATGAGCCAGAGACATCTCCCAAGCATCCACAAAGTGCACAGCAATTCCTGAGAACATTTTCCTCATGACAGAATCAAGCTGAAAGGAATACCAGTCACTGTTAAAGAGGCTCACTTCTGGCCCAAGCTCCTGAACATTAGCCGTTCTGATGATGATTAAAGTCTTGGGGCTGCGATCCAGCAGTTGAATAATTGATCTCCGAATGTTCCTCAGCCGCCGGATATACACTTCCACAGGGAAAGTGCTGAAGTGGGACCATATGGTTATGGCTATCACCGTGTTTCTCCCACCCACTATGCCATTCAGTTCGTTGGCAACGTAGCGCAGTTCACTGCTGAAGACTGTTGAAAAGCGAATGGGTGGGCCATGACAGCGGAACTTCAGTAGGATATTGTGCTTCAGGTCCACAGACATGAAAGGGCCCACATTCTTAGGACTCCCCAGGTTAAATTCCACTAGATCTGAAAATCCAAGAGCAAGCATTAGTGAAAGATGGCATAAGAGATTAAAACTATCAACAAGATGCTAGGACCACAGGACAAAAGTAGCAGTAGATAAGGAAATCTGAACATAATTCTAAGAACTCTAAAATGAAACAGAAGGTGAGCATCATACATGTGCTAGCTGCATATTTCAGAGTGGAGTTTATGGGTGTTGAAATTTGCAAGACAGCACACTTCAGCTTCACAAGGCTGTTAATGCCTTTTCCAAGTTTCCCAAACTATTTTCTTCTCTCTCTCATAAAAAAGAAATTTTCCAAATAGACTCCTTCAGTCACTGTTGCCCTATGAATCCAGTGTTCATGGGAACCCTTCTGGCAACTTTAGGACTCCATTAAATTGGAAGATGACTTCAACTTGTAGGTATGAAGGAGTCTCAAAGTCTGTGTTCCAACACAATTTAACTGCTTTAGGGGTAAGGGAGGAATATCTAATTGGCTACTGAAATTCTGTTATGTAAGTTAAAATAAATACAAGAAAGGGCCCAAAACCAATCAACAGTAACGGAAGTCATTTGCTACTTCATTCCAAAGTCACTCGTGTGACTGGGATGCTGCAAGGCCTTATGCAGGCACCCTAAGTGACTTCTGCCGTGCCCCCCAGGTGGCCACCTTAACTCACAGCCACAGCAGCGGTCCTCACTGGTGAAACATTTTACAAGGACAACTTTGCAGATACCTTGTGGCCCCATTTCCAAGGCCTATATGTTTCCAGTGTCTGCTCAAACATTTGACTAACTGCCTTTCTGCCAAGACTTCTGATGATGTTTTCTTTCCTCTTGCTTTGTTTTGTCATTGTCATTCAGTAAGATCAGCTCTGTGTCTGAGGTGTGAGAAATAAAGCTTTGCAAAGGTCTTTAAGGACAAAACCAAATTAAAAAAAATAACCTGGAACAAATGCTGTCAGATATTCAAACCACTGCCTTATTGTAGAGTCTCCAAACAAGTGGATTACTTTTCCCTGTAAGCATTTGGTTATATCATCTGACTTGTTAAAATGATGGATCCAGTGTGTTGTAGACCTCCACTGGTCTTCATAATAATAACCAGAAGGGGAAACTGTGGGATCTTCAGCTCTGTCCATACTGCTTGAATCTGGAAGAGAAAAGTTCTTTGAAATTAATATACAACAAAACCAGCCTCCATAACCTTCATGGACATATAGCCAGTGATGTATGAGCATCTGCCCTAGTTGAAAGCAAAAGAGTGTGATGTACCACGTAGACTGAAAAGCTCGATGCATCACACTTCTATAAGCCCAAGTATTTCACCGCCTATTTCTGCAGCAAAACCTGCAACTACTGACAGAGCTGGTTGAACAGTTACAGTTTCACTTGGTTTAAATTCAACGGTATCTCCGATGATAAAGCGAAAAATAGTAAGCATCTGACGTCTTTCGCACTTAGACAGAAGTGCTCAATCGTGGATGCTTGCGAAAGGTACAGAGGAGCACAGGCAGAGAGATCAGCAGAGCACCTTCTTCCTCCAGCCTGGGCCGGATCCCAGGGTCCCCAGGCCCCGCCACCCCTCGGCTGTCAGCGCCCGGCGCCGGCAACGCTCGGTGCCGAAGCGCACTGCTCCCCTCTGGCGGCCAGCCTGCCCACGGCGGGGATGCTGCGGCTGCTCCGCGCACCGACCCGGCCCCGCCGCACCAGCCCCGGCCGCTGCAGCACGGGACACCGACACCAACCCCCCCCAAGGTGACAACCTGGCACTACTCAGAGGGGGAAAGGGAAAGAAAAAAAAAAAAAAAATCCGTCTATGGAGTAACACGCACACCGACACCCCTGCTCCAGCCACGCATGCTAGAAGGGCGAAGTCTGAATCATAAGGACTCCAAAACTAGGAAATGCCAGAGTTAAAGCCATGACCAAGAATTTTATATGTGCCCTTTGAATGTATGAATTATGAGAGTCTCTAATTCCATGGATTTCATACTTTCTCTCTGCTATCTAGCCCCTTCCCCTTTTACTGCCTGGGATAGGCGGGCCCCTGAGGAGTAATTAGACTACACCAGGGAAGCTCTGTTCCGTAGGATGCCTATCTAACTTGAAGAAGTTGGACGATACGTTGCAAGTGAGGGCCAGAGATTACAGGAAGAGAAGCTCCAATCTCATGGTTATGTTAGTCAAACATTGCCATATTTCTCTTAGTATCCAGCGTGATACTAGTACATTGAACTTCCGTGAGGTCATTACAGGTTCCTCCTCTCTCACATGTGTCTTCAAATACCTAAACTGAACAAGCACGGAGCTGTTCCCTGACACAAACACCAGCTGCGTGCAGCAGCCACGTCCAGCTGTTTAAACACTTTTAGTCACCTTGGTGTGGAGACTACCTGTTAAGAACAGTCCCTGGCCTGTCCTAACTTGCAGCTGTTTGGGAAAGCACACAGTGCCATGGCCAAAATCATGCCAGGGACCGTTCTAACTATGTAAAAGGACAGGCAGTGGAATTCTAGGGCCCAGAAGCATCCTCTGGTAGATGCTTCATTATAACACAGGTGTAACCAAACTCTAAACACTCAAAAAAAAAAAATTAGACCATAAGCATCTTTAAACACCCATTCCTAATAGGCATTTTTGGCCTCACTGTTTCTATACAATCTTCTCTGGGTCTTGCATTAGTAGATGTTAACCTCCTTTGACCTCACAGGAACACTTACTATTATGTTTGTATAACACAAAGACTATAATCACGAGTACCACAGAAAAAGCCATTAGAAAATTTTATCTTTGGATGATTCTTTAAATCAGGCAACAGGGAAAATGAAGGAAGAGAAAAAAAAACAACTAGTAATGTTGACTCATACAGTATGTATGAAACAGGAATCCTACAAAGAAAAGGAAAAATCCCTTCATATGGTCATGTAATTAAAGACTAATTCATAATGTGAATTCACAACTTCAGTTCGTTTGTTTCTTAAGTTTTGATGTAAAAACATTTCCATTTTTTACCTTTTAAATTGATTCTTAGACTACACATATATATAAAAATGGTACTAGAACAACTTTTTGGTGCCTCACACTAAACCTAACACCAGCATTTCAAATCTGTGTATAGTATCATACCAATTTGGCTCCAGAATTCAGAAAGCCATTATTTTTGCATTTTATAGAAGAGAGTAAAAGCTCCAATCTGAATAGTTACAAACCAAGAATAGAAATAAAAGGTTGTATTTCAGAAAAATAAAGTTTTAAGAATCAATTTGATCTACATTTATCCCCAAACAGAAAGGGATGTGCAAAAACAACAGCAGAACAATTAAATTTAAGCGTGCCATCAATCCTAACAAATCCCTACATCCACAATCATTATACCAACGTATTAAGTTTGTTTATTCAGAGACTGTTCTTCTTAGAAGGAATTTCCCTGAGGAATACTGTGCTACTCCTATCAACCCTTTCTAACTCAGCATTAAACCTCAGGAAATGCAGGCAGGCTTTGATCACCTGTAACTCCTGAAAGAAGGGCGATATAATAAAATTTCAAATTTGCAGCAGTTTCTGCGAGGAAATATATAAGATTAAAAAAGCAACAAAAAACATGTCATCTAAAGGATCTGGAGAAAGAAAGGGGGGAAAGCGCTGCTGACTTAATAGAAGCACTCTATTTTTTTGTGAACAGCAAAACTAAAAGGAAGAAATGCTGTAAGGTTGTTTTCTGTTAAGACTTTATTGCTCAGGTCAGGAACTCTACTTTTAAAGTCTTCTACAGCCTTACAGAAAAAAAAAATCTGAAAAGCTTTCAATTAAGAAGTAATTCTCTGTATATCACATTTTATGCAGGCTTTTTAGAGGCATAAAAAGCGTGCACATGGATATGAATGAGATAAAACCTCTAAGTTTAACTTAGTACGGACTGTCTCTTTGTTTTGTTTTTAGACATGGTACAGAACAATTAGGTTCTGGTCCACAACTGTAGGTTCTGACATCCTGTGGTAACACAAATTATAGTAATACTTAAATGCAAATTGTCAAAATCTGTTAGACAAAATTCTTAACAAAGAAAGAAATTAAGAAACACCACACAGCTGGTTTTGCTAGATTAACTTGAGAGTTTGGTGAGCAGTTACTATAAGACATTTTACATCTCTGAGTAAATGCTAGAAAAAAAGACACTTTTGGCAAGAGAACAAACTTTTTTAATTATTTTTTGCTAAAAATCCCATTTATGTATGTAATTTTAGGCAATTTTGTTATTAGTACTGAACTTATATTACAGTTAACACCCAAAAGCCTTCATCTTCCTAATACAAATTTAAAAGTTAATTTCTATTCCATGCTATGAAAACAAACAAATCAATTATTACCTCATGCCTGTTGTTCTTTTTATAAATTTAATTATGAATTACAAACAAGAATCTTATAAAGTTCACTTTACCTGTAAATGCCTTGGGCTTTACCATCACTGAATCAGGTCCACTGGAGAGCAGCGGCCTTTTGATATTCACATCACTTGAACAAAAACAAAAAAATAATAATTATATCTGTAAAATTTGAAGGTAATATTAAGCTCATTTTTTCTTAATCCACTTCAAATAAGTACATAGGACTCACACTAAGAATTTTTTACTTTAAGTTTACTCTGCTTCTGTCGTGGTTTAACCCCAGCCGGCAACTAAGCACCACGCAGCTGCTCGCTCACTCCCCCCACGCAGTGGGATGGGGGAGAGAATAAAAAAGAAAAACCTCATAGGTAGAGATAAAGACAGTTTAATAGGACAGAAAGGAATGAAAAACAATGATAATGATAATAATAATATGACAATAGTAATACTAAAAGAATTAAACTATACAAAACAAGTGATGCACAATGCAATTGCTCACCACTCGCCGAGCGATGCCCAGTTAGTTCCCGAGCAGTGATCTGCCCCTCCCAGCCAACTCCCCCCAGTTTATATACTGGGCATGATGTCATATGGTGTGGAATATCCCTTTGGCCAGTTTGGGTCAGCTGTCCTGGCTGTGTTCCCTCCCAACTTCTTGTGCCCCTCCAGCCTTCTTGCTGGCTGGGCATGCAAAGCTGAAAAATCCTTGACTTAGTATAAACACTACTTAGCAACAACTAAAACCATCAGTGTGTTATCAACATTATTTTCCTACTAAATCCAAAACCCAGCACTATACCAGCTACTAGGAAGAAAATTAACTCTATTCTAGCCGAAACCAGGACAACTTCCTGTAGCTGAATTCATTCTGTATTAATTTCCTCGAGACCACTATCACTATTCTGAATCAGAATTCAAAATTTCATAGCACTAGGACACAAATCTTGTGGACATTTTTACTGGCACAAACCTAGATAAAGCTATCAAGCTATCACAGGCCTGCAAGAAGCTTTGGGGGATTTACCACAAAGATAGGAAGTTCCCAGCTTGTGGTACGTGTACCACTGCCAGGAGACAAACCACTGAAAGGGTACGCTGCAGCAGCAGCTCCCAGCTCTACCAGCTCTCTATAGGTGCTTATCACAGTAAATACCTCTGTTGAGGTAGTGTCCCGGTTTCGGCTGGGATAGAGTTAATTTTCTTCCTAGTAATTGGTATGGTGCTGTGTTTTGGATTTAGTCTGAGAATAATGTTGATAACACACTGATGTTTTAGTTGTTGCAGACGAGTGCTTACACTAAGTTAAGGATTTTGTTTCCCACGCTCTGCCAGCAAGCAGGTGTGCAAGAAGCTGGGAGGGAGCATAGCCGGGGCAGCTGACCTGAACTAGCCAACGGGATATTCCATACCATAGGACATCATGCTCAGTATATAAATGGGGGGGAGTTGGCCTGGAGGGGTGGATCGCTGCCAGGGCATCAGTCAGCAGGTGGTGAGCAACTGCATTGTGCATCACTGGGTTTTTTTTTCCTTGGGTTTTATTTCTTTTTTTCTTTTTTTGTTATCTTCCTTGTCATTACAGTTATTATTATATTTTTAGTAGTAGTAGTATTATATTTTATTTTACTTTAGTTATTAAACTGTTCTTACGTCAACCCATGAGTTTTACTTTTTTTCAATTCTCCTCCCCATCCCACTGGGAGGGGGGAGGAGTGAGCGAGCAGCTGCGTGGTGCTTAGTTGCTGGCTGGGGTTAAACCACAGGTAGTTACTGCTTTCAGCCCCTGTAATCCCACAGCCTGCTCCGCAGTACATAGCCGAGCTGGTGGCAGTCCAGCACCACCACCACCTGCAGATCTAGCCCTAGACTAGGCTAGCAGTGGTATGTCCTGCCTCTGGGGAGATGGTAGTACCAGCCAATGTCCAACCAACTTCAGAGATCCCCAGCAATAAGGTCTTCCAGTAGGACAGCAATTTGCTGAATACAGAAACAAAGCGCATCCCCCTAAACAGCAAGAGACCTCAGAAGTACTTGTTTGTGGACATCAGTGAATTCTGATCATTTTGTGTTGGACACATCTCACTACTGTGCAGCTGTGACAGATGCAGAGGTTTAATACTAAGCTCTTGTTCTGTTTTTGTTGCTGTTTTGAAGAGAATCCCTGTCTAATGTTTTTCTCCATTTCAGAAATAAATTATTTGGAATTTCTATAAGCCATTTCAGTCAAGGATCTCAGAGCTGAACGAAACAAAAAACAACAAGCAAAAAAAGTTTCCCACTCCCATTTGGAAACATCACCAATCAATATCAGCCATATTTTACAGGTGAACTGCCTGAGGCACAGAAAGTCAAAAGACCCAGTTACAAACTTGATAAGGAATAGCTAAAAAACAATTCCACTGATATTTACTTTTGATTTCTGGTCTTCAGTTACTAACATGCACACACACTTTCCTAATTAAACTATTTGGAGCTGCTACTCTAAAAATCTTTCCCAATTTAAGCCTCAAGTGGACGTACTGCTGAAACACTTCCCTTCAACACCTTTTTTGGAAAGCAAGGCAGTAGCCTACAACCACTATTCTGACACTACACAGTAGCTAACTTTGTCTAATTTCAGCTGAGGGTATATACAGAAGCAGTTCTGTCACATCTACCCATGCACTAAGAGATGGGGTTTTTTTCAAATGCTGAACGCAGAAAAAAAAAAAGATGACTGTAAAGCTAGATTAGTTTGACACTTTATATAACATGCACAGATCATTTCCACTTGCACAGGTATTGCTCAGCAGTTTGTTCTACCAGCTGTTTTCTTTATGACTGACTTAAAATTATTCCTAAGATTTGAAAGTCGTACTGAGCAACAAGGAACACTTTGCATTACATGTAAGACGACTTATGCTGAGGATAAAAACAACTGGTATTTTGTGTAAAAATAAGTCTAAAACCTGGACCTTTTTTAGGTAGTTCAGACTTGGCCAAAAAATACATCTCAAAACATTGTTATTGGTATTGCAAGCATAGGTGTGGAAACAAAAAAATAAGGAAACAGTCCCCCAAACCACCACTAGATTTAGACAGTATGCTCTTGTAAAATTTAGCAGGTGCACCAGTGTTGAATTCAAAGCATAGAGGGAGAACTACACTCCAAATATCTTTAGTTTAAGATTACTGTGTTCTTGCATGGCTGAATGGAGGGAAAGAGAATATTCAACAACTCACATCAAACACCTGCTCCTGCAGATACACACCTCCTCTAAGGCAATCTGTCGTATTTGACCAATAACCTAAAGTTTGCCTTTAAAAAAAAAAAAAAAATTACTTGACTAAGTATGTATAAATTCAACAACATACCTTTGGAAAAAGAGGCTTTCCTCTTGTGTCAGAAGACCTTTTTGATATCCACCCTTGGCATGGCTGATTCGGCTGGCACAGGACAGTTTTCGAGGCTTGTAACAGAACCACGGCTCACCCGTGTAGAGGTCTGTGAAGTTACAGACCGGGAGGTCTCCAGGCAAGCAAACATTGCATTCAGTAGTTTCCGAATACCTCCCAGACTTGAATGAGCTTTTGAAATAGACCCTGTCTGGCCTTTCTTCTCGTAAACGCAGGAGGACTTGGATTGCTTCACTTGGATGGACAAGCGACACAGAAACTTTGACCTCTCCTGGCCAAAGCAAGGTAAAGAAGACTTTGTAAAGGCCATTATGGCAATCTACAATCCTTCCCGTTGCTCCAGCTTTCAGCAGAGGAGAGTGAATTCGTGCCTGTAGATAGTCTCCGCCATACTGCTTGGGTTTTCCGTGGAAATCCTTCATACGAACAAGCACCTCTAACTGATCACCCACCTTGAAGAACCTGCTGGGTTTCACAATCACAAAGTCACTATGTGTGGGATCAGTGCTTTGTACAAAGGCAATTTTGCCATCAGGGGGTTTTGGCCACTGTATTGCAGCAAGCAATGATGCCTGTTCCGCTTGTTCTCTTTTGGACAAAGTCTGCTGCTTATAACCACAGTAAGGCTTCCTGGTAGTTTTGGTTGTGTGTGATAGAGAATGCTGGACATTGTTTTCTGTTATCCAATTTGATCCTGAAACTGTGTCATCATCCAGGTGCTGGGGAGGAAAAAAGATTACCTGAAACTGTGCTACTAAATGAAACACTATGAATAACGGACGCTTTGTCAGGAAACGATCCCAAGAACTGGGCTTTGCTTTACAGAGCTTTGAAGCCGACCAAATGAAGCAACTTTACTGGAAGACACAAATCTATTACTTTGACCATGGGCTTTCTAAAGAAACAGGTGGGCAACCTGTGGTTACCCTCCTCTGGCAAAGAGGCTTTTATATAAATCAGGCCCAATATTCTCTGTGGCAGTATTTTGGCTACCAGTGTATTCTGTAAATATCAGCAATGTGAAAAAAATTACAAAAGGTTGTATGATTAAATAATAATTTGTAACTCATGTTTAATTTTCTTACTGTAGTAACATTTTAGTCTTCAAGCACAATGAGGTCTAACAGCTGCCCAATATAATGCAAGGAAATAGGGTTTCTTTGAGACATTACACTGCAGATGAAGCTGATGCACCCCCTGCACATGCCTTTTAGTGAAGTCTGCTGCATGTGGCAGCTGCAGTCATTCATCTGGTCACACTCACATTGCTTCTTATCTAATTATCTGAAACGTGGGTTTCCCTGTAATGTACAGATTGAAAGAAATGGAAGAAAAGAAAGGAATGCTTCAGGGGCAATGAATTCATGAGCTGGTGGGCAAGTAAAATAGTCTAGGACAAGCTAGGACTAAATAGGCAAAAAAAATTATTTGTTTGTTTATTTTTAAGATTTTGAAATCTATATACAGCTGCTTCGAGAGCCAAATGAAACACAAGCAAAGCATCCCCTAATTCACACAAGAGTTTAAAAATTAGAAGTTAAATACAAAGCTAGACTAAGAGAGGGGACTTCTGCTGTGACTTGACATCATTTTCCAAAACTGTATTTTTATGCAAATGACTGCAGAGATACCATCTTCTTCATGACATCACACAATTTTGCAGGTTTGCATTAGGGAAATTTAAAAAATAGCACAGTCTAAGACTCCAGAGCTACCTGTGAGATTTCTAATCAGCAAATCCAAACTTACACCTCAAATATGCACAACATCAGCAGTTAATGAGTACTTAATTATCAGGTGTAAATAGCAGAACTTATCCATACTTGTATTTCCTAGAGAAGCAAAATCATTTTTCAAGCAAAGATTAAAATGATATAATGTACCATTCACATGGCATCAGCGAATATGCTAGTTTAGATTTGAAAGATTGCTAAAAAATTAAAACTATGCTATTTGAAATTTTTTAAAAGATCATTGTACTTACCAATATCCTAGTGTTTTCTGTTTACTTCCTCCATAATTAACTGCTCAGTAACGCACTAAAATTCCCAGCACTTACATTAAAGCCTTATTTATTGTTATAAACCTTTCTTAGTCCATTGAAATATCACCTAGAGTACGTGTACATACTAAGTTGTTTCCCCCCCTGCAACATTTTATTTGAATTTGCCAGTGTATTAAAGTCATTTGAACGACAGAGATTCAATATACTTTTTAAGAAGAAAGGTAAACCTAACAAGCAATAGAAACGCACAGGCTTTTGAAGCCTGTTACATAAGAAGCTGGTTTTGATCAGCTTAAGAGGATAACGAGCACACTAGGATGTAAGATGGATACACAGAATCTTCTCTGTTTGATATCCATGTTAACTATAAAACCTGAAATTGTAAATTGTTACATTTTAACTATAAAATGTAAATTGACACGTATCCACAGATACACAAAATGTTATTATCACAATAAAAGCTTTTGCTTCTGTTTTACATTTCCACCCAGGATTTAACACATTTTCCCTGAAGGCCATCTGAGGTAATTCATAATTATTTCTATTTTCCATCACAGCAGCCAAAAATGCAAATGTATCACTGCACATTACTTTTATTAATCCAGTAAATTTCAGGCAAAGCTAAGAATGTATCTCAGGCACAGTTCTACTTTAAATCTTGCCTACATGCATTCTTGAATTAAGGCAAGTTTCTATTTTTGGATACCTTCACAACTTCTTCCTTTCACTTGCTCATGCTTATACATAACACAGAAAATACTGCATGGAAATATTTTTAAAAGTTAGCTATATATTTTGATGCATCCAATAAGCTGGTAACCATGTCTCAGTCAGCAAAAATGTTTAATCATTTTCCTATGGAGGGGTGGAAAGGGACAATATGTGTGTTTGATTAATTCTTGTGTTCAGTGTAAGGTCTCAAGAGAAAGCTTCTATATTTCAGCTGGTTCTTCAATGGTTGGTACTTTGGGGCAGGGGGCGACATGGAAAAAAAAATCCTTTCAAATGAAGATGAGAGATGGTTACTTAAGAAGGCCTTAAAAACAGACCTATCACTGTTTTTAACCTCCTATAAATTTCTTCTGAGTTTTTAACTCAGTCTTTCTGTCAGAGATGTAGAAGATGTCATTTATGGCCTAGCTAGCCTTTCTGAAGTCTTTCCAAGGGCATACCTATATCTTTCAGTGGAAAAGGGTGCAGAGAACACCAAGCCAACAAACTCATACATTCAGAAAACAGAGCAGACAACATACTTCTATGTCTCTACAGCAGTCCACCTACACAGCCTTTTTAGCAAAGCACAAGGCCAAAACTCTTCACTTTGTATGCAGCTGAGGTCCTGGACAAGCACTGCCACTTCAACTCCGGCATCTCCAGGTTCTGACCTGGACCAAGCAGAATAGATCATACCACAAATATTTCCTCAGTCAATCTTCAAGGGGGTAGGGGGGCAGGGGGTGAAATCTCTGTGAAGATAAAACCAGAACTTCTTCAACATTCTGAAGGAACATTCTTTCTCTAACATCCTTGTTGATCTTTACAGCCCTCTCCCAAGCCCAAACAGGACCATACATTATTGCAGAATTATAAGCTTACATGTGAAAGTAAACCACACCATGTATGCTATTCACATGAGAAAATACTAGAGATTCCCTTTCCCAGTTAAGGCAGGGAAAGCTTCAGAGTCAATTAATATACCAAAGATCCTTGACTGGAATAGAAAAACTTTCCAAACTATCTTCCTTTCTCAAGTGCTTCCCACGCTCATCTCCAAACATGTGCTCAAGTTCTACTATCTCTATGGATATACGTGGCTTGCCCTGAGGCAGATTAATAGCTTAGTCTGTCCCCATTCCATTTCCTACCCCCTCTTTCACTGGCATTTCCAAATCTCTCTGGCTCCTGTATGTTAAGACGTCATACTGAGCCCATGCAGAACTGTGGGCTCTCTACTCTAGTTAGTAGCCAAAACAAAACAAAATCTCTTTAAGTAGGGCAGGTAAAGAGCGTTTCTCAAGATTTCTCAAGAGTCCTCTTCCTTTACAACACAGATTCTTTTAGTTTTTAATACAGTCTCCACGTTAAATAACACTTGCCCTGCTTTGCTTATTTCCATATATACTCCATTCAAGGTGTCTTGATTTTGAGTGCAATTCCCAAGGGGCTTTGTTTGTTTGTTGGGTTTGAGGTTTTTTTGGTTGGGGGTCGGGGGGGTGTTGTTTTTTGTTTGGGGTTTTTTTTAATTATTATTTTTTATTTGCTGCATTCTGAAGTTAACAAGAACCCAAATGTGACCACAAAGTAATTTAATGGATGTCTGCCAAGTAACGCAGGCAAGACAGAACAGATTACATGTCAATTAAGCACAAACAAATCCACAAGCTGTTCCTGGTGCATGAGAGATATCATAAAAACCTAAAAAAAGGAAGCTGTATTTTCAGGAGAACTAATGAAAGTTTCAGCTCAACTACTCAACTTTTAGCATTCTCACTGCCAGCTAAGCAAAAATTAGATATAACATACAGCCTCACCGAGGCAATCATGCTCTCAAACATATTCTGGAAGGGTCACAGGGTACTTGGTTAGACCTGCAATGAACACTTGTCCTCAGTTAAACGCAATAACATTGGTGGCTGATAAAAAATGTTGAGTATTTCAACTGCTGCTGAAAAGGTGGAACTCCATCTCAAAGCCCAATATCTTCCACCAGCTGTAACGGTTAGCTTGGCCTAGTACATTCAGAACAATTGCTGTAAACCTGCATATGTCACTAACATCAGAGCAGGAAACATCACAGGAGATTCCCAGGTGACAGGCATGGGGGCGTGTCCCGTTTGCCCAATAGAGAGTCTTAATTTATGCAGCAGACAATATTTGAAACTGAACAAATACCAATTACTGAAAGGTCAGTCATCTTATTTTCAGTAATTTTCCACTCCAGGTACTTTATCCCTATTTGTTGTCTAAGACAGGCATGAGATCAGTTCACTGTCTTTACTGTCTCACAGCACTGAGTGGGTGCTAAGTTACTCCAAATGTCAAAGCCAATGCTAAAAAGCCATCACCTGACAGACAAATGTTCCAGCAATAATCCGAGTAAGATGATGCAGTCATCTTTTGTAGACACCTGCAATTTAGCAGCAAGAATAAAGAAAACTTTGTTACATAGTTCTTTTGTTCAGTTTCAGCTGTTTGATTCCACACACCGTTCCCTCATCCTTGCAAGAAACTTCCCCTCTCCCCATACACTCTAATTGCTTTTAAATAAAAGAATGCTCACAACCAATCCTGAAGTGGTTCTCTCACTCTAAAGGCAATTGGTACAAATATACAAACTCTTCTGTATCCTAAAGGCATGATGTTGCTCCTCGGCAACAACTTGGTACTTCACCATGCAGGTTTATAGCAATTGTGCTGAATATACTAGGCCAAGCTAAGATTTACAGCTGGTGGAAGAACATTTTATCTATCTGGCTGTGTCTGGGAAAAAAAAAAAAAAACAAACCAAAACCCCCAAATCCCCCCCCCCCAAAAAACCAACACACTTCTGGTACTATAATGCAGTGGTCAGCTATGGACCTCAAGGGAGGGCTTACTCCATACTAAAAAGCAAATTAAACAATAAGCAGACTATCAAATGTTTTGTGGACAGCTTGATTTTTTTTTTTTTTTAATTTTTGTTTAACACAAGCTAAGAAAAGTAAAATTCTGACATGGGTAGGAATGTGGAGAGGGTATCATTAGTAGCTTAAGAAGTCAAGAGGGAAGATTCCAACATGAAAAAGTATAAAATCCTAAAGAGAAAAAGCAGAGAGGCTAGCTGGGGGCTAGCTGGTAATTGCCTTAGCTCTTTAGCTTTAGCCAGCGTCCTGGTTTCAGCTGGGACAGAGTTAACTCTCTTCTTAGTAGCTGGTACAGTGCTGTGTTTTGGATTTAGTGTGAGAATAATGTTGATAACACTCTGATGTTGTTGTTGTTAGTTGTTGTTAAGTAGTGCTTATCCTAAGCCAAGGACTTTTCAGTTTCCCATGCTCTGCCAGCAAGGAGGTGTGCAAGAAGCTGGGAGGGAGCATAGCCAGGGCAGCTGACCCCAACTAGCCAAAGGGGTATTCCATACCATGGAACGTCATGCCCAGTATATAAACAGGGGGGAGTTGGCCAGGAGGTGTGGATCATGGCTTGGGAACTAACTGGGCATCGGTCAGCAGGTGGTGAGCAACTGCATTGTGCATCGCTGGTTTTTTTCTTCCCCCCCTTCCTTTTTTTTGTTATATTCCTTTTCGTTACTATTATTATATTTCATTATTACTATTGTTGGTATTATATTTTACTTTAGTTATTAAACTGTTCTTATCTCATCCCACGAGTTTTACTTTCTTTTTTTTTTCCCCAGTCCTCCTCCCCACCCCACTGGGAGGGGGAAGGGGGAAGCGGCTGCGTGGTGCTTAGTTGCTGACTGGGGTTAAACCACGACAGCCAGCTAGATTAGAAGATTTGGGGATGAGAAGCATGTCTGATACATTTACAAACACGTTTTCAACAGTAACCAACAATAAGCCCTCCTTCCAGAGCCTGAACGGATTTGGTTATAGATATTCTGTGAAAGCTTTGTAAGACTTTTTCTGGCTTTGATCTCTGACTGAAAAGAATCAGCATAGATACCTATACTAGACTGCCTGGAAAGCTATGCCAAAGACAGAGTCAAATACCAGAGCAGGTCCATTCAGAAAAGTCAAGACAACAAAATGGGTTAGAGTTGCATGTTACGGCATAAAGATTTACCAGCAACACAATACTTAATTGAGTTTGGAATATCAGATACGTAAAGGTCAACAAAGCCACACAGATACTTATCATAAATAGTGGCAAGAAAAAGCACAGAGTGAACACCCGTACTGCATTTTTCATTTCACTCTCAAAGCTCTGCCAGAGCCCTTTTCTCTAAGAAATGTAATTTAAAAAAAAAAAAAAAAAAAAGAAAACAGTCTAAGATTCAAAATATCAACACTGTTCTTCATGCAACATCCTAGGCCAAAAAAACACGGAAAGAGACAACAAAAGAAAAGCCACCTTCTATGTTACACAAAAATGATCATGCTAACTCAAACCAAAGGTCCATCAAACACAGTATTTTTATTTCCAGTAGTTTCCAACAGCAGGTATGTGGGAAAAGAATACAGGCCAAACATGTTGTGATACTTCCTCTTGAAGACTTAATCCAGTTTCTAGCACTTTGTGGCTTAGAGACTTCTTAAACAGTAGGGCTGACATCTTTAAGATTTAGTATCCCCTAATGGATTTTTCTTCTATGAATTCATCCAGAGTTTTTGAAAATATGCTTTTAGCAGCTACACAGTCTTACTGCAAGGACTTTTGCAGCTTTGCTGCAATCCATAAAAAAACCACCCCTGCTTCCTTTGAATTCAGCATCTGCAGTTTTTATTTAATGTCTCCACTAGTACTGGAATAGGTAACAAACATTCGTTCTTTAGTTATTGATCCTGTGTCACTTGTGATTTTAGACCTCTCAAACATCTTCCTTGCCTTTAACTGAACCTCTTCCAATTCAACTATATCTTTTTCAGGGTGAGAGGGGATTTTACAGCTCCTCTTTTGGATCATTTCATTTGGACATCACTAGCCAGGAGGAAAAAAGACTCTGCAAGCAGGATACACAAAACTTAAAAGCATAAAGCAATTATTGATTGGCTAACATGCATAAAAAATAGCTATGATTTAACAAAGTATTAGGCTAAGCATTATTATGCTCACCCACCAAATGCCGCACTGGATGGTCTGGCCAGGCGGGCAGCCAACTGGGCAGGGTCAGCCTCCAAGGTTCCCTGGAACGGATCCTCGGTGATTTTATCTGTCTTGACTTTAGTCTGGGGTTACTGACTAATGCAGTTTGAAAGTACCTCTGCACTAAGGTGGTAAGTAAAATGAAGAAATGTGCAAGTCAGACACAGCAGAGGAAAAAAGGAAAAGGCAAAGAAAAGTTGCATCAGTACATGCTGGAGATCAACTAGCTAGCTAACAGCGCTGCAGAAAAAGACCTAGGGATTCCGATGGACAGCAAACTGACCACGTGCAAACAGCATAGCATTGTGGCAATGAATTAACAAAAGCATAACCAGCTGATGGAGCAAAGTGATAATTCCCCTCAATTTGACCTTGGTGAAGCCATACCTAGAACACTGTGTCTGGTTTTTGGACACCTCGTACCAGAGTCAAACTGGAGAGACCAGCTAAGAGCCCCTGAGATGATTAGGGGACTGGAGTACACGACAGAAAGGAGACACTAAGGGAACCTGACCTTTTTTTTTTTTTTTTTTTTTTAAAGTTGGAGAAGACCGAGAGGGGATCTAACTGCAGTCTTTCACTACCTAAAGGGGAGTTACAGAGGAACTGGAGTCAGAACTGCACAGTAGAAGGACAAGAGACAACTTCCACTGCACGTAAGAGAAACATTCTTCCCTATGAGAGGGGTGCAGCACTGCAACAGGCTGCCTAGGGAGGCTGTGAAATCTGACTGTCCTTGAAGACTGTCAAAACTCAACAATACCCTGCGCAATCCAAGCTGACTTTGAAGTTAGGCCTTTGAGGAGGGTGTTGGATTAAATACCTCCAGACATCCCTTCCAGTCTGAATTTTCTGTGATTCCAAGTTGTAGCTAAATGCTGTCAGTCAAAATTCTAACCTTACACTCAAAGAGGAATAAGGTTGCTCAAGCCCTCTTGGAGAAGAAACAGGCTCCACTTACCTCTAACTGAAAAAAGTTATGGACCAGCACCACAATAGCCAGTACTGCCATAAGCAGGCAGAAGAGCTGCAATCTGAACGAGTCACGCCACATTGTCCGTTCATGTCTTTCCCTCCCATGTTAGACGCTGCCATGACTTCCATTCACCACAAACATGAATGTCATTTCGTCTCAGTAGTGTACAAGAGAATTCAGGTGACTTCCACTTCATTCCTGCAAATGCATTTACAAAAATTATATTAAGTCCCCAAAATATTATTAGAAGTGAAGTCGAGTTTAACACTGAAAGCATATAAATGGCAGAACTTCGCATGGCAACAACTGGCACGATAAAACTGTTAAGACAGATTTTTGTGGCATTAATCTGAACAGTACTATCTGTTATGTTACTTCATTCTCTTGGGCATGTCAAGGCAAAACCTTATCATAAAGCCAGTCTCATCTGTATTTGATACAAAAAAAAAAAGCAAAAGAAGAGTGCAAGATTTCTTTCTGGCAACTAAAAAACCAAAACAACCAACCACCACCCTATTTATCCATTAGGCCACACTATCACCATCCAGCCATTGTGAGCCCAAGACTTCTAGCAGAAACTTGTGTTTTTAGACATCTCCCTAGTTACCTGATTAGAGATTCCAGTAAGTTGTTATTAAAGACTAAGGTCTGAAGCAAGTCTGGATAAGCAAGATAAAAGATATTTTCTCCAGTTTTCTGCTGGGGAGAGGAGAAAAAAAATAGCTGTAACACCTATCAGTTAAACAGGAGATATCTAACAGAGTTGAATGCACTAAAATTGAACTTCAGGAATCTTCTATAACCTTAGACTACATCCTCCCTGTTCATTGTTTTTTATCATTCCTTTTACATCATGTACTCCTATGCAGCTCTAATGGTAAAAAAAGTGAACTTCTGGGAAGAATGCAAGGTGTTGGGTTTTGGTTTTGTTGTTTATGATTTCTTTTTAAATAAAATAGAACAGTAGTCATGTTTTTAATAAAATTTAACTTTCATGAAATATATTGTTTCTTTGAGGTTGCTTGATAGCTGATCCGTTATAAAATCACAGACTTAACAACCATTGATAAACAGTTCTCACAGCTTAATTCTTGTTCAGTTTGACTCATATCTTCCTTCTTTTTTAGAGGGACAATTTTAAGGCAGTCATTTTGCAAGCAAAAAGGGTACTACGTTCTTGCAGAAGGAGAAGCTCTAAACTTGGAAACAGACAACAGATGGCAAGGAGAGACAGTCAAAAGACACCAGTCTCTTCAAGCCTAATATTCTCAAAGCAGTGTTACTCATACAACCATCCAAGTGCAACAATATAATCAAATGATTAGATAAACTTCGTATAACTTCCTATAAATAGCGTAACTGAGAAGTTATACTATTTATTAAGACTATATGAAGAATGCTGTGTAAATTTAAATTAAACATAATGATACCTTAAATATCAAAATTAGATAATTAAATCATCCATTAAATGAATATAGACTAGAAAACTGAAATATATTACTGGTATAACCAGGACAGTCTCAAAATAGACCGCACATGAAATTGCTTTACAAGGATTATAGGGATTATAACTTCAAATGCTTTGCTTAGAATTACAGAGATTTTATTTCTGACTGATGAACAAGCATTGAAAGAGTAAGACGTCTATTAAAGTATCAAACTGACAAAATGCAACAAAAATGCAGCTTTGTTGGAATAGTTCTGTGCTAATATAAAGTATTAAATTTGTCTAAAATATCAACTCGAGTTTTAAACAATAACTGATAATGAATATACCTAAATACATTAAAATGCTAATTTAAGGCCATATTGAGGAACAGAAACAAATACATTAGAGAAAAAGGGAATTTCCAATTTTGTTGCTGTGAATTCTCTTCAAATCACTGAAAAGCACGAGACACTGAAAATTAATAGAATGTAATTTCATACACCTAAAAAGGCCACGGAGGCTACTCCAATGTAGTTTTGTTCAAAATTTTCCATATTTCTGTAAATGTCACAAGTTCTAAAACATTCAAATGTACACGTTCAGAGCTTTCTTTATATAAAGGCCTTAACATACTTCCAGTTTCATCATCCCTGAATAATTGATCTAGTTCATTTTTTATGTAACAGAAGCACATAAATATGCCAAAAAGCCTTAGATTCTCACCCTATTCTTGGAGCGTTCTCTGAAGCCATCCACACAAAAGGCCAAAAATAATCCATATATACACACACATAAATATTCTTTAATAAAATCTCATATATTGGTGGTTTGCTTGCAGTGACACAAAATAACATGGTAGTTAAGACTCCTTACCCATAAAATTAATTTTGTTTCTACAATAATCCAAGGATTTTTTAAAAAGTATTTTAATTTTTTTTTAACTTCAGTCCTACACCTTTGAATTTTCTGCTATTTATTGTTAAGTGTTACTCCTCTCAGCTTTGTTCCGTCTTATTACACACCCCATCTTGCCCAAGGTTAAAAACAAAAACCAGCTCAGTGATATTTTTATGACCAGTCTTCAAGTTCTCTCATGCTCAATCACAGGAGTGGGGTTTTTTTTCCAAGTCGTTAAATATTGTCAGCTCTCTATCCCAATACTTCCCTAAGCCAGTAGCGTTGCAAAAGCACGTATTAGCTCAACTACTTCAAAGAACTGTCATGCAAATCGCTAAGGCAGACGAGCCCCTAACTCTGGCGATGCCAAAACCATTTCACTGAGGCGCAAGGTTTCTAGGCTGGACGCTTGCGCTGCCGCAGTCACAGAAAATCAGATTTGCTACTGGTTTTCCTAATTCAGCCTCGCTCCCCAAAGAGCGGGGCTAACAGCCCCTACCGTGGCTGACATTCAGAGGTCAGCACAGATCACTCCCAGGAGCTCGGCTTTGCTGCAGCTCCCTGCAGCAGTTCTGGTCTAGGAAAACAAGCTTGCTCCCACAGCGCGGTATGAGCGCTGCCTAACTCCACGGCTAAGGAATATGCACCCGCAAGTGAGGGACGGGAGGGAAGCAAGCAGGAAGCACTGCTGCCGGCAATGTAAATTTTAAAGCTGCCTTTTACTGCTTTGAAGGTACTTTTTATCGCGCTCTTCCGAGCCGCAGCACACCTTCGCCTGCGGCTCGGCAAGCCCCACGCAGCAGCCCGGGCACACGCCGCGGGGCCGGCCGGCCGCCTTCCGGCTGCCACGGCGGCTCGCACCGCTCGGGGGAGCGGCACAAGAGGCTGCCAGCGGGAGGGAGCCGGCAGCCCCTGCACCGGCAGGAAGCACCTTCAGCCGCCGCCGAGATAAAGCCCGAGCGACGCAGGCAGCGCGCCCGTGAGGGCAGGCGGGCCCGGCAGCGGGGCGCAGCGGCGTGGGGACGGAGGGGGGGATCTAAGCAGGACCCCCGCCAGCCCTGGGAGCCCTCACTTCAGCCGGGCACCCGCCCCCGCCACGGCGCCCCGCGCCCGAGGCCGAGGCCGCCGGGCCTCCCTACAACGGCCCCGGCCCCGCCGCCGCCCCTCCCCAGCGCCGCTCCGCCTTCCCCCGCCAGAGCTTCCCCCTCCCTCCGACAAGCCCGCACACCGCAGCCGCAGGCCCCGCCGCCGAGCACCCCACGTCCCCTCACCGCAGCCCCAGCCGTTCCCCCGGGCCAGGCGGCGCCCTCGCCCCCGGCCCGGAGGCGGCTCGCCGTATATCTATCGGCCCTGCCGCCCCGCCTTCCTCCCCGCCCCCGGCGCGCACGGCAGCTGCCATCGCACCACCTCCCGGTCCCGCCCCGCCCCGCCGATGGTGGCCCCTAACGGCCGCCGCCTCGCCCGGGCTGCGGCACCGCGGCCCCGGCCTGGGCAGCGAGGGCAGGCCGCTGCTGAAGGGCCTAGCCCCGGCGGGGGAAGCTCCTGGCTCAACTGCGCTGAAAACTGTGGTCCTAAGGGGAAGAGAAACCGTAAAACCGCACGCACTCGTTTCTGGGCATCCCTTTGGCTGAGAAGGGCACCGGATAATGAGGGGGGGGAAAAAAAAGTCCCTGTAATTTTTGAGTCACAGTAGGTGAAGCCAAAGAAACCAGGATGTGGGGAGGCTGGTGCGGAGCCCAGGTTCATGGCCCGGGTGGCATTACCTGGCTCCTGTCCAGGGCCCACCCAGCTGCACCCCCAGTCAAGAAATAAGGCTCTGACAGGCACCATCATAGTTCAAATATTGCTGAGCCTGGATCTGAAGGTGAATATGGGAGGGAGCTGGAGAGGCGGCGTCTTGAACCGCGAGAAGATTATGAAGGGGGGAGAGGCTAGCCCACAGGCCAGCTGCAGGGCTGAGCTAGGGAGACAGGTAAGGACCGCAGAATCGGGCAAAACCAGCTGCGTTAAAGGCAGGACTTCAAAATGCTTGAGGAGATGCACGCAGTCAGTGCTGAGTTGAGCACCCTGCACCAGAGCTGTGTGGCACTTTCAGTGTGTTAACAGGACGTCTGCAAGTGGACTTGCCATCACTTGTAAACGCTGCGTAAGTTTGGGAATGCCTCTTTCCAAAACATTCACCTGCTAGCAGTTGTTTGCATGAGTACAGGTTAAAGGCTCAATCTTATTTCTACTAAGGAATACTTGGCTTGCTTAAAACCAGGAACAGAGACAGAGCAGCTGAAATATTCCTGCGAACATAATACTTTAGCCATTATAAATATTAAATGCCTGCTCTTGTCTCCTGCCCTCACCCCCATCAGCCGTAGCTATATTGAATGAGTTAAGTGACCTCACTTCCACTTTTCTCCTCCTTTCCCCACATTACAATGGTGATTACCCAGTAGAGATGGAAAGCAAAAGTCTCAGCAGGCACCAGCTTTTATTGGTATTATACACTGTCGGTCAAGAATTGAAAGCCATCTGGCTGTGTAAGCAGAGCGCTAAAAAGACAGTATCTTGAAAGATGCTTGGTATTGATTTTTTTTTTCCTCTCAATATATAAAGTCTTATCAATTTTATAGCAGTCTCATTTCTCTTCACTCTTCCTTCATGAAGGAAGTGTGTCAAATTCTCCTACAGACTCTTCAGTCCAAAGTGAGACCCAAGGCAAAACTACCTAATTCGTGTGCTAAATGCCAGGCATAAGCCCATCTCTGTAATATAACTGGACTGACGTTGGGGGTGAGGGGACGGAAGACGACAACAATGACAAAACCTGTGCTCTTCACAGGAAATAGGTACTGCTGTGCTATTCTCTGCCACATTTTACATTTCACCATCCCTCAATGACGGGAAGGGATCCTCAGACTACTGTTTCTTCATAAATTCTTCAGTTATTATTGTAGTTAGTCTTGATGAAGACCTAATAATGAATCAAATGTGCTTTTCTAATCTTTAACGTGGTAAGCCCTTGTGCATAAAAAGGCCATAAACTGATCACTAAACATTTGCCTCCATACTCTGTATAAAGGCCCTTGTAAAAGGCTGTTTTGTTTTAAGTTATTTGAATGTCAATGGCTTTGGTGAGGTCTGTTCCACATGCAACATCTCAACGTCAGTAGACCCAAAAAACTACAGCTTCAGCAGCTGTCACTCACCTTATATCCCTCCTGGTTTATCACACCAGAAGCACTTGGCAATTATTTTGAGATGAGTACGGAAACATAGATAGTGAAAAAGAATCAATCTTTCCTTATTTCTTTTTCCAGAATTACATGCAGTAAGGTGAAGTTATGCTGGGCCCTTGGCCCCATTGCCCTTCTCTCCCTTACCTGCAAATAATCATCAATCATACACAGTATATTAGATAATGCATCTGGGATTACTGAACTGATTCTTAATTATAGACAAGTGTTGGGGAATGTTTTGGTTTGCCCCTTGGGGCAAACCAAACACGTGTTTGTGCTCAAGTATGATGACATTTAACAGACAATTCATTGGACAGAGTCCTGGACAGAGTCTGCAAAGAGCACAACCCACCCTGTTCCCTTTCTATACACATCTTCCACCAGTCCCCTTTCGCCACATTACCCCTGTATCGCTTCTCCAGCCATTTTTCACGTACACAACCATCTGGTGGTGTCCCCCCGCAGTTCTGAGAACAGCGAGTTTCACTCTGACCTTGCACACAAGTTCAGCATGCCCCCTGGTTTCAGGCATAGCAACAACTAAGGTATATTTGACTTGGTTGGAAAAAGGCTTTTGCCGATCTGGTGCTGCCCAGACCCTTTTCACCTCATCTAATGCTTGTGAAGGGATAGAGCTTTTGCCAGAAGAATCCTCTTCCAGCTTCCTCAAGTCCTTTCCCAAAAGGTTACAGAGAAGCTCACCTACAGGCACCAAGCAGCCTTTCCACTTCCCTTCTGCGCCAGCAAGTCTGCTGCAGACCCTCCCTCAGGCAGCTGTGCTGCGTTCCCCGCTCCAGGGACAGGCAGGAGCACAGCTTCCCGTTGCCCCCAGGCAGTTCTGTTCCCCTTTGGGACTAACAGAAGCTCTTCCAGGGCTCCCTTTCCATTCCTCCACCAGACAATGGATGTGGCCACGGCCATCTCAGCCAAGGGCTGTCTGAAGCATATCCAGCGAGTTTAACATCGACACTGCTACTCCAAAGAAGGGAAAGCATCAGGCAAGCATGAATATGAAAAAGCAAGCGAGAAAGGTAGCTTACCTGTCCTGCTAGCAAAAGAATAGCTACTTCATGTGCTTAAGACTCTTGGTATCTGTGAGTAAAGCCAGGGAATCAAAGACCAAAAGGACAGCCAATCTACCGTAGAAAAAAGTATCGAAATTGGGAACAAGCAAGCTGCAATGAGAGGACAAGTGAATGAACTCCACCCTGGAGAGCTCAGCACTACAAGACAGCTGTGGAGTGGATCTTGAAAATACGGGCTCCAATAGCACATGCATTTGCCTTTAACTTCAAGTTGAAGGGGCTGTAGGAGCTAATGATGGAAAGAAAAAACGAGAATTCAGGCTGTAGAGTTTCTCAGTGTCTCCCGTTTCTCCTCAGGTCCCACAGCCTCTACACACATAAGCAGTGGTGACCTCCTCAGCTCGTTTTCCATGGACTTCCCACACCAGAAAACGTGCTGCGAGTTCTCAAGGGACTGGAGAACTTCAGCTGGTGTAACAAAAATGGACAGGAAGAGACATCACAAAGGCTGCTGCTTGAATGCAATTTAACACAATACTAACAAAACAGCCCTGGCTGCTAGACTGCTGTTCCTCACAACCCTACATTGTTTGAGAATTGTTTAGGCTTTTGTAATGGTTTATCGCTTTCTGCCCAATACATGAACAATTTCAACACAATATGCCACAGATTTTACATTTTCTAGGGCATCCTTCATAATCATGGGCTTCCTGGTTTTCACAGACAAATTAAAGAGCCTTGGAAGTCAAAGGCTGTAACTGGTTTCATCTGGGCATCCTGTACACAATTTTCTGCTGTTTCTTCCCTTAGTCATTGTTGTCTTGCACATATCAGAAAGAGCAGCCGTGCTGGTTTTAGCTGGGGTAGAGTTAATTTTCCTTCGTAGTAGCTAGTAGGGGGCTATGTTTTGGATTTGTGCTGAAAACAGTGCTGATAATACAGGGATGTTTTAGTTACTGCTGAGCAGTGCTTACACAGAGTCAAGGCCTTTTCTGCTTCTCACCCCACCCCACCAGCGAGGAGGCTGGGGGTGCACAAGAAGCTGGGAGGGGACACAGCCGGGACAGCTGACCCCAACTGACCAAAGGGATATTCCATACCATATGACATCATGCTCAGCATATAAAGCTGGAGGAAGAAGAAGGAAGGGGGGGACGTTCAGAGTGATGACGTTTTGTCTTCCCAAGTCACCTTTACACGTGATGGAGCCCTGCTTTCCTGGAGATGGCTGAACACCTGCCTGCCGATGGGAACTGGTGAATGAATTCCTTGTTTTGCTTTGCTTGTGTGCGTGGCTTTTGCTTTACCTATTAAACTAGATAGTCTCAACCCATGAGTTTTCTCACTTTTACTCTTCTCATTCTCTCCCCCATCCCACTGGGTGGGGGGAGTGAGCAAGCGGCTGTGTGGGGCTTAGCTGCCAGCTGGGGTTAAACCATGACAGCAGGCAAAGAGGATCTTGGCCAGGAAAAAGGGGATAGACTTGAGCAATCCAAAAGCCCTCACATTCACAGATTCTACCTGAAATGACTTGGGCTGTACCTGACAAGGTCCTAGCAATCCTCAAGAATTCCCCACTGGGACAACAGGCACAATTGCGCAGGGTGGCATGTTAACTCCATTGGTCTTGACGGTCCTAGACCGAGGAACATGCTGGATTACTTGCAAGACTCGTGGCAGTCACATGCACCTTTCCAGACCCACAAGTTGTGATGGAGTGTCACAGGGGACATGTCTGAAAATAGCCTTACGTATAGGCAAAACCTGTGCCAAGCTATAGACAGAAAATGAGAATGAGCTCCACCAGTGACATGGATACAGTTGAGGAAGCCCATGTATTAAAGTCTGTCAAGATCTCTATGTGCTGTCCCATGTGGGCCAAAGTAATAATTCCTTCAACCTATACCCCAAATTGATGCATTATAATGCCACAGATCCTTCACAAATGGAGTACTATGGCTTGAAATTAATGATGTACTGATGCAAGCTATATTTGAACATAATGGTTTGTTCTTTTGCAACTGTATCAATACAGTAGAGAAAAATTAGTTTTCCACCCTAACATCTGAGTGAAGGGGAAAAATACCTCACCTACAACCTGGACATAATGTTATATAGAATTAACAGGAGTTTTTCAAACCACCCCGTCACACACAAAAGAAACTCAGCTCCTAGCATATGTAAGGATTTCAGCCCATAAAATTAAAAGTAATTATTTCCATTTGAACAAAATTGGGTCTGTCCACTACATATATTTATCCCTTTATTTTCCAACTCTAGCCAAAGATTTTAGTGTCCGATCTTATTACAAGTATGAATCAAAAACAGGGACAAGAGGGACCTTCAGCCTGAACTCCTAAAGTGTTATGGTTACTATCCCTACAACACACAGCATTTAAACTTAATAGTATAGCTTTAAGGTCTCTACTCCATGAGAAAACAGCACTGCTCTTCTCTTTTAAGACCTGAAGTGAAGTCACTTTAGCTATGCCTATTTCTGTCTTTCAAATATCTTCACAGAAGAGCAAGAAGAGTCTCACCTAAAAGCCTCAGCTCATTTCTTCAGTGTCATGAAGTGGAAACACATAGTAAAGAGTTAAAAAACACCCACTAACCTCCATGTGCAAAATGAGAGTTAAGCAAAAAAAAGTTATTTTGGGGTTGGTTTTTTTTTTTTGCTTGTTTGTTTTTTTACTTTTGGGATGACTCTCCTGCAGTAAAACATGACTTTCATATATGTCTGAGCTCCCGGACTGTTTGTCTGGTAAAGCCTGGATGATGTTTAATTAGTCTTCATTTATTTACCTGCACACAGCAGGTATCTGACCAAACCAAATTAGTAGGAAAGGGAACAACATGCTTTGCAATTGTATTTCTCTTGATAAGGCCATAGCCTTAACTCTCCTTCTAGAAAGCTCTGTACAGAATACTGCCACATCTTTTAATTAAACACAGTAGGGAACAGGAACATGAAAGAGAGGGCCAGTGATAGAAACAAAGGCCTGCAAATCATGAATATCAATTTCAGTGGCAGCTACTAATCAACTGGTGCATAAATTTTGAGTACACTACCACACTCTTACTGTCTTCAACACTGAAACAGTGGGCCATTAGATGCCTCAGCTGTACCAAGTCATGAATGCGAATGCTTACCTCGTTATCACTGTTTTGTATTCCTACACTTTCTGTCTCCAAAAGAGCCCTCCAGTCATAAGACAATGACTATTCGCCGTAAGAGTCAGGATCAAGTAACAAATTAACATTTTCAATAAACATACAAATCATTTATTTAAAATTCAAAACTCAGAGGTACAAACAAAATATTTAAGAAACAATAAATCCAGAAATGTAAACACTTATAGAAAATATACGAACTGTACCAATTTAACCACCCACCATTCTTCACAGAAAATGGTGAGAAGTAGAAAGACAAATCAATGCCTAATTGTTTTTCAGATTCTAGTTTAGAGGTAGAATACTACTGTGAAAGACTCAACAAAATTCAGTTCAGTAGAATTATGCTACAAGTGAATTTGGCCCATATACTGATAAATGTAATGAAGCCAGAAAAGAAGTTTCTTATTGAGAGCTCTTACACAACAAAATTTGGCGTGGCACTTCCCAAGAGATAAAGCACCTTTCCTGATAAATACTGTTTTATACTTTTGCAAGTAAAGGATGCTGTGCTTCTTCCATTACTGGCATAAAGAAAGCATTTAAAAATAGAAAGTCCCAACTTTTTGGCAGGTGTATAGAAAACAAGTGTTTCTCAGTAACTTGTCCTAGAAAGCCAAACTGGGGAAAAAAACCCTGTAACTATGAAAAAAGACTTTTTGAAAGACTTCATGAATACTTGATGCTTACTTATTTGGATGGCACAGTCCTCAAGGGGGAAAACAAAAGTTAATACAACAGGAAAAAAAAAAAAAAAGTCTCTTTTCCACTAGCTAAAAGCAGGGGAACTGACCAGCTTTTACGTATTACCATCATTCAGGGAGTCTCCACTAAATGCTACAATTCTATCCTTTCAGGAAAAAGTGTATCTGTGTGAGACACGCTGTAACTTCAAGTCCAGTAAAAAGTACCCAGGTAGTCTCAAAGGAATGTATCTTCCACTTTTGTTCAACCAACCTGCTACAAGTAGAAATTAAGATTGGAGTTCTTCAGACAATATATACAAATTCATAAAAACCAGGAACAATTTGCAAGCTCAATGACGTACAAACATTATTCAGAAAAAAAACAAACTTGTTTTTTTATATACAGACAGACTGGCTGCTAAGTGTATTATTTAAATTGCTGCATGCAAATAGCAAAATCTATGGTTGGTTAAGGAACTTCACTATAAACAAACTGTTAGGCTTCCACAATTTAGTTTAACAAGGACTTTCTCAAGTATTTGCTGAAAGATATTCGTGTTTTAGAAGCAACAAAATAAAATTTGCAGTCTTAATGCCTTCACGTTGTGTGGTATAAGAACAATTCTGGAGATGTAAATATGATAAAAACCCAATTTAGACAGCCAGTTCACAAGGACTCAACTTAAGCATGACCCTGCTTCCTTTAAGGAAATTAAAGCAGAGTAAGGCCAATGTTCAGCACCTTTTAAAAATCCCATCCTTGCCACACATACTTTGTTTACAAAATAGCACCACACACGAATAGTCATCACAAAAAAAAAACCCAACCCAAGTACTTTACAGGTGCTGCATTCATTCAGCAGCTAAATCTCCCATTCATTTAAATGACAGTTTTAGGTACTAAAAACACAGTTGTGACCATTAAGCTCATTTCATGGAAGAAGGCGGAAACAGAAATTCACTTACTGTCATTAATGAGGCATTGCCTTGTGATTTTCTTTCGTAAAAAAGTTATCTAACAGAGAAGAATAAATACAATCCAAATACCTTAAAAAACCCTTGAAATGTAAAATGTGAACAGGCCTGCTTTCATGATATTCTTCTACCTTTCCAAATACCATCCAGAACAGTGTCTATCAAATATTACATGCAGTAGAAAAAATGCATTCTTGATTACTGAAATGTGTAAACTATAAAATATAAACTATAAAAATAATTGGGAGAAAACTGAAACAGCAATCATAAAAGAGCTGGTGTTACCATCACAGACTAAACCTGAAGACATATGTAAATGCATTTCCACCTTCCTCCTTGTCCCTACCTTTGGAAAAGCAGGCAAAAGAGTAATTTCTGCCATAGACTAGCTGAAAAAGGTTTGCATGTGCCAACCACCTCATTTGGGGCAAAACTACTTGTGTGGCACAGTTTAAACAGTTAGTCTGAGCTATGTTTAGCTGATTTTTCTGAAGCAAATTAAAGAAGTGCTTGAACTGTACTCACGGCAGAGCTGACAATATTGCCTGACAAATAACCATTAGGAATCTCTTCCATCAATACTGGAGGATCAGCCCAGGACAAAGTATAACAGACAAGCTTTCCTTCTACAAAGTACTTTCTTCTGTTGAATACGAAGTCTTGCAAAAGGAAAATGCTGAAGGACGTACAATATTAACACAGGAAAATTTCAGACATGGATTTTCATATATTAGGCCTTCTGATTCCTTTATGAAACTTTGATCATCTCCAAAGGGAGCCATGCATCCCTATCCAGGTAAAAGAATATTACATACCTAGATTAAGAAAACTTTTACAAAGAAGAGTAAATGTTAAGCCATATATTAAACTATGATATTTCCATATCATGATTCTCTGAGAGCTCAAAATGGACTGAAAGAAGACATTTTTCAGTATACATCCAGTTTGATTCCTTATTTTTCCACTCTATCCCCCATTATGTCTTTCCCTGTATGTATTTTAATGGTCAGGATGAAAATATTTTGTGTATATACAAACTAATTACATTTAACCCTGCAAAAACTAATCCAAAACTTCACCATTCTTTGTGATTTCCGTATATTTAGGCAACTCATCTTCTATACATGCAAGATACTTTTCAGAACATCAAAGAAAAAAAATCTTTCATATTTCACAGCTTCCTCAAGAGTAAGATAAAGCTGATTATATGTAGGTACACACTTTGCTGCACCTTCATAAAATCACTTTTGGATATACAGGTTACAAGTTAAAAAAAGCCACCAGTTGACCTAGGCATTAGCTAAAACAAGCCATCCTGTGTTTGTGTTTGCAAGCCCCAATAACAGAGGAAATGTCAAGAAACATCTAGGCCTTCCATGAAAAATTAAGTTTCACCAAGTTTTCCCCCTTTCACACCTCCAAAATTAAAGTTGTATCTCCTCTTTCTAATTCTGCAGCAAAAGTGACAATAATACAAAATAGAAAAATATATATGGTCCCTCAGTGTCTTTAGTAAGTGAAACATTTTTACCAAGACAGTGGTCTAGTTTCTCCCAGGTCTTGCATATGCTAATACAGCACTCTGCCACGAAAGAGAACTTACTGTTTTATTAGACCTAACCACTGCCTCCAGAGCGTAAGGTCCAACAACTGTTTCAGAGAGAGAAATAATTTCTCTCTCAAACCCAAAGAAAGTCTCTTTAAAGGTTTACATGAGATTTTTTTTTTTTTTTTAAATAACAGATTGATAGTCGAAGGGCCAAATCCTATGAACTGTGGAGATCTCCAAGCATGGCAAGTTTAAATTCAAGTTGAGAACCTCCAGAGGACAAGGGTATGATCATGTAGACTACATACCTCTTTGCACAGTTAATGAGATGTGGGGATACATTAATGGACCTGTACCACTTCCAATATCCAAGCACACTCATGCTCTAAGATCTAATTATGAATATGGTTATGCTACAAACGTGCTGTAACTAGACTGAGTTAATAAGACAGCACATTAAGAATCTACCACCTCAGCTGTTGGTTTTGTTTCATTTTTTTTTTTAAACACTCTCATGTATGCAAGGCACAGTTAAATGTCAGCTTGACTGCAGTTACAGCTCTTTTGAGAAGTTAGTACCCTAGAACTTATTTTCTGCGGGGTGAGGAAAAAAAAAAAGAGATGGTGGCCACTCTATACACAGAAGCAAGCTTTATTCTTCCAAGGTGAACTTCACCTCTGGGCAGATGGCTGGTACAAGTCCAATACACCATTTATATTCTAAATAAAGGCTATTTTGAGGCCTCAAGTGGATACTGGCCTCATGCCAAACTCCTGAGTAGTGGTAAATTTCAGCTCAGAACCTAAAGCAGACAAGCAAACAAAGCTTTTAGAAAAATTAAGTTATTTTACATGGTAACACAGCCATAAGAGTCACTTTAAAACAGCACTAGTTGATTTTAATGACACCACAGCACCAGAAGTTAACCTGTGGATTCAGAGAATTATAAAATACATGTGTCTTTATATCTGAGAAGTTAATATTAGCAAACTACTGAAACACTGGCCTTCCAGTACACGTTGCAAAATGCCGTATTAGCAAACTGAACTGACCCCTAGAAGCCACAACATCAACTTTTATTTTACTAGTGTCCATCACAAATCACATGGCAAAACAGATTTCCCTTGCCACTTTTGCGGTACACTAAGATACCTGATCTTTTTCCATTAAAGAAACATCGTAATGGCTAGGCAAGATACAAACCCTACTGCTTGCCCAGTGTTTAAGTGGAAAGCACAGCCTAGGTAACTTAGCACATTTACCAACAGGGAAGAAATACAGCTTTTTATCCACATCTAATTAGAATGTCAAATACTGGACATACAGAGAACAAACAAACAAAAACCCCAGAGATGTCACGAAATAGTTTTAAGTCATGGCATTTGCTTTTAGTATTTATACCTGTAGATAGAAGTAGTCATGATCCATCAAATGCACTAATGTCTTGAAAGCCACGCAGATCCAAATCCCACAATGACATTAGTATCCTTGTGGAGGCAAAACATATGTCACCAAGTCTGCTGCTGTAACCCAGCAGTACAGGCTTGGAAACGACGTTCCCAAATCACATGCCCTTTTGAAATTCTTATTTAGTAAAGGCTGCTACTGGTTCTACTTTGAGTCTTACCTGAGAAAGCAGGGAAATTCAACCCCAGGGCAAACAAAGGTCAAAGTTTGTTTGAAGCTCCCTAAGGTCTCACTCCTGTAAGCCCTTATTTCAGTGCCTATGTAAATGACCTAATTCCTTGCCAGCAGCTTCAAGTAAATGACAAAAAGAAGTCACTGACTTGGACAGTGGTTTCATGGAATGCATCTTTGAAACACTGACCAAACTACTTTTGTTAAAGTCAAAAGAAGTCTGAAAGGCAACGGCTTTCATCTTTCTCATCAGGCTGTATCCATACACACACACTGCCTATATTGACTCTGTTTCTTCTCATATTGTTTCCTTCTCTTTGCAAAGTAAGAACTCAATCCTGCTTTTTAGAAAAAAATTTCAAAGACTAACACATTCACTGAAGTGAATTTACAGCAAACACCACCACCCCCAACACCCCCAACGTTCAGAATTAATTTAATGGAAGCCAGTTATTAGGATATCAGTTTTATGTTTGAAAATAAAGTGCATAATGACTGTCACCGAGAACTTTGCTGATTTCAGGTTAGCATAGTTAGTGTCAGTCCTCAGTAACATGAATAAAATACTAATTAAAACATAAATTGGTAACATGAGTCAAAATCTGAAACAGCACACATGAAAATGAGTTTTGTATAAATGGGAAAAAGGAGGAGAAAGGAAAGTGAAATGGAATCCCTAGTCCTTTGTGGAACTGAGCCTACTATACAGCTATCCCAACATGCAGCATCTGAAATGAAGAATCGCAGTCCGTTTGCTTCCCTTCTGCTATTCCTGAATTCAGTTTGCAGCTTTCTGGTGTCTGACTGATTTCACCTCGGGCAGGGGAAGATGTACCTTGAGGGAGATCTACAGAGACAGTGTCAGATGAAGAATCTTGGCTTTCTGCTGAAACAATGACTTGTGGCCAGCTACCCTCTGTTTCATCATTGCAATTTGTCCCTTCATCAGCCTCTTCCAGCTGCTGAACAGATTTCAAATACTGTTGTATTAGTCTGTCGTCCTGCTCGTTACTAGAGCTCTCTTTACTTTGCCCACATCCCCCATGGCCATCTTCTACATCTGAAGAATACGCTGAAACAGAATTGCCACATTGTTTGACAGTTTCCACTGAAAGAGAGCTCTCAGTTCCTTCTGTTAAACTCTTTTCAGAGCTACAGAGGTCCCCGGCATGAGTCTGATCAGCCATGGAAGAATGAAAACCAGAATCTGGGAACTGCAACAAAGACTTTTCCTGAAGAACATCACTAGCTGGAACTAACCAAGCAGAACTAACATCTGGTGGGGTTTCTTGCTCAAGTGTGGATGATCGAATAGATGGTTCGGATGGACAGAAAGTACTGGCTGAAGGGATACCAGGTTGCCAAGTGGCACCTAAATTTTGTGTCACTGAAAGCTGCCATTGTTGAAGGGATTTAACCTGTAAAGTATAGAGAGAATTCCATTATGAAACACAACTAAGAAAGTACTTTGATTTCCAGAGTATTTCTTGCAATCAGCAAAGCAGCTCTAGTATAAAATTTAAGACCGAGTGAACCAACCAAAGGTTCGCTATACCTTTAGGGAAAATAAGTTCTTCCCACTGTTAAATAATGGCCTTTAAACCTAGATGCCCAACACTGACAGAGCACACAAGCCTCCCAGTTCAAGTGCCTGAAGAAGGAATCTGCTCTTAAAAACAGAAAGGATGGGGAACCTTTATGAAATAACCCATGCTTAAGAAAACAGTCAAGCTATTCTTCCAAAAATAAGACTATTAGAAGATGCATTAATAACTTTTCAACTTTAGAAATGAGTTGCTTACAAGCAACATAGCTTGACACCATTTCATTTGCCCCAGGCATCTAGCAGCGACATCAATCTTCACACTTCTGCTACATTTATTTAGCTTCCCTTGCATTTTGTCCTCCTCCTCACACCATGCTGTAATTCAGCCTTTTGTAACAAAACCAGTGTTCTTGCACTAATACTTCTGAATGTTATTTTTCTCCAGAATACCAATATAGCAAACAACATGGCAATTAGATTCTAATAAGCCACCCAAGTCATCATTGGAAAAAAAACCATATTGACTATCTCTTCAGGATCTACAGTATGAAATAATGCCTTTCAAATTCATATGTAAGCAGAAAAATAAGAGGACTAAAACCACGTACCTGGTTCCAAAGAAATCTGACAGCTTCTTCCTGTACAAGCCTCTGAATCTTATCTTCCTCTCTTGCTTTTCTTAGTCTGCAAGAACACGCATCCAAATTTATGCAGCTTAAATAAGCAACATTTGGGTAACAAGATCAACAAGAATACATAAAAATGCCTACTTATGTAACAGCACTCTTGAAAGATACAACAGAGCCTAACGTTAAGACATTACTGCAGTCTGGCTTGCCATCAATACCCAGCTGCTGACTTCAAGTTTCTTTTTCAGAGTTACATTAAGATTCTGCTTCCTTTTGCTGCAGCACATTTATCGACTTGCCAATACTTTAAGTGTCTTTTTGTAAACTGAACCTGAACTCTTCATTTTAGGTAGACGTGCTTCTTTTTCCTGCACAAAAAAACCCCTAAAACAGTGCTTCTTCATTTCAAATTATGCTCTCCCTAACCGATATCGCCCAGATGTAGGTATGATGTGTAAGCATTAGGAGTTTCTAGAGGTTCACCGAGGACTTGATACAGAGAACTTTTGTCACTTGTGATAGTAAAGGAAGAGCCTGTCAGACTGCTAGTTACCAGGCTGATCCAGAAAGATATTAACTAAGTCCGCAATTTATATCTTACGAATTGAGGAACTCTGATAATTATCTCCCCCAAACATGGATTCATAGGATCAAAAAAACAGAACCAAGCACAGAATCACATTTTAAAATTGTATCATGCAAGGCAGAGAGAATTCTTCTTTTCACCAGTAACAGAGGAATGACTCAATATGGACACTTCATTTATAGACTCTATAATTGCTAGGAGACAAGTTAAAAAAAAAAAAAAATCACACTTAGCAATTTCTGTTTTGGTTATGCAGTGAAACATGCAAGTCCTGCTAATAGAGTGTCCTGGTTTCAGTTGGGATAGAGTTAATTTTCTTCTTAGTAGCTGGTACAGTGCTGTGTTTTGGATTTACTGTGAGAGTAATGTTGATAACACTCTGATGTTTTAGTTGTTGCAGAGGACTGCTTACACTAAGTTAAGGATTTTCAGTTTCCCATGCTCTGCCAGCAAGCAGGTGTGCAAGAAGCTGGGAGGGAGCATAGCCAGGACAGCTGACCCAAACTAGCCAAAGGGACATTCCATACCATGGAACATCATGCCCAGTATATAAACAGGGGGGAGGTGGCTGGGAGGGGCAGATCACTGCTCAGGCATTGGTCAGCGGGTGGTAAGGAATTGCATTGTGCATCACGTGTCTTTTCTTGGGTGTTATTTCTCTTTTTTTGTTATATTCCTTTTAATTACAATTATTACATTATTATTAGTAGTAGTATATTTTATTTTACTTTAGTTATTAAACTGCTCTTATCTCAACTCACAAGTGTTACCTTTTTTTTTTTTTTGTTCCAATCCTCCTCCCCATCCCACTGGGAGGGGGAAGCGGCTGCATGGTGCTTAGTTACTGGCTGGGGTTAAACCACGATGTAGAGGAACTGAAAAATGTATTCTAACCCAACCCACTCATAGAAGGCACTTCAAGAGTATAAACAGCTATGTGCATAACTGTGCTTATCTTACAGGAAGCAATCCTCTACTGTAATCACAGTTTTATATTATCAATGCTAGATTCTACTGTGAGTAGTTATATCAAGACCCATTTATACTTGTTCTGAAATATCCTGGAACCATGGTTATATTCATTCAGATTTGAAAATACACAGCATGACCTCAACTTACTTTTCTATTTCATCAGTTAAGCAAATGATGTGCTCCTGCATTCTGTTTAGTCGAATTTCATACCGCACTTCCTTGGCTCGGGGATGGTAGTTCCTCGTGTAAAATCCTCTCCAGCAGGCTTGAAGCTTGGTAGCTGCTTTAGTCATTCTTTGCAGTTCAGCTGCACCTTCATCGACAACAGCTAATGAATCAGAACTTTCTCCTGTCACCTGGTCAGGACAGAGAGTTGTACCTCCCGATTCAGCACCTACTGAGCTGCTGGGGTGGCTATGCAGAACTTGGTCTTCAGAGGATGCTGAACAGTTGCTAGCATTATCAGTCAGGCTAGCTGTTACTGGATCAGGCAACAGCATACTCTCTTTGATATTCCCTTGGGTTTCCACACTTCCCACTGCTCTGTTTGAGTGCTCTCTCGTAACACATGAAGCTTCTTGCTTGTTAGCTGTTTCTCCGCTATTAACATCTCTCACACATTCAATCACTGTATCATCGTCATCTTCTAGGCCCAAATTGATTCCGTGTAGCTTCAGGTCTGAAGTAGGAGACACTGGAGACAATCCTGAAGCAACTGGCATGAAAGTAGACTCTGAGGATAAAAGGCTGCTGTTTAGTTTGTCTTCGTCTGTCTGTATATCTTCAAGGTATAGCTCCTTGCGAAAACTTCTTTCAAGAAGAAAAGTGTTCTTTACTGCATAGGAATGATCATCGTTTGCACTTGGTCCAACCCAAGAATTCTTCTGGATGATAGGTTCTAGATAGGCAGAAAGCCATATTCAAAAGTGTCATAGTATTTCAATAACATATCTTCATTTAATTCATAGGGATTCACAATTTGTTTTAGATAGTTAGAACCTGGTTGTGTAAGACGATCTAAAATGCTAGTAATGATAAGCATTATTTCTACATAACAATAAGAACAAAACTACTTATCACACTAACATCCACAAACTTTGCAAATACTGGGTACAGTGAATTGCATAAACTGCCTCCCCCTGGAGAGGTTACACTTTTATCAGATGGAACAGTCAAAGTAATAACTCTTTAGTTTATTGGATTGTGGTTTTCACCTAACAATCTTACTAGCATTTCAAGACATGAATAAGCATGGAGTGTATTTTTAGAAAACAAAGTATAACTTCAGTTGAAAATCTCCAAAAATCAATAGAATAAAATAGTAACAGGGTCTTGTTCTGAAATTCTCTCCACAAAGTTATCTAGGTTCAAAAAAAAAAAAATTTATTTCCACAGGTTAGATCACAGGTGCAGATTAGCTTCTTACCACTTTCAAAAACTATCTGTGGTGGCTGGGCTGGACTGCTGTGTTCATAAGTAACTGGCAGTGTTTTGTTGGGAGTAGAAGATGCAGGTGGTCCTTCGTTTTCGTTTTGATGCATCAGCTGCCTCTGGTGGAGCCTAAGCACAGAGTTCCAACAGATTTTATATTTCTTTTGAACTTTTTTGGTACAGAAGACATCTAAAAGAAACTATCAACTACTTTAAAGGAAACAAGTGATCAAATCATTCTAAACAAGAGGCTAGTTATGCAGATCCCTACACCTACAAGACACTAACAGGACTACTCACAAAGTAGGGGATTGCACAGACTGCTCCTGTTCCCCTTCCTCCTGCCCCTTTTTCTTCGTTACATGTATCAAAAAAAAAAAAAAAGAAAAAATCCAACATGCAATTCTGACTATAGATTGAAAACCATGACATATTTCTACACACAAGGAAGGTATGCAGATATTTTAAGCGTCTACTGCAGGATACATTATGCTTGTATGTGTAGAGGAGTTTGAGGAATGGCGGGAGTGTCTTTTACATTTGAAAATGACTGAACCAAGGAAAGGGTGTCCCTGTTACTAAAGGGACAAAATCCTACTACAAATCAACAAACATTGCCACAAACATAAAATCATCCCTTACAAACCGAGAAAACACACAGGTTGTTTCAGCCCAGCTAAATTCAAAGATCATGAGGTAGAGGTCAGAAAGTCAAACTGCCTTATAAATGTGTGTGCATATATATATGTTTATGGGGGGGATTTTGGGGGGTTGTTTTTTTGGTGAGGGTTTTTGTTGTTTTGGAGGTTTTTTTGAAGAGTTATATTTTGCAAGCCAACTTCCTGAATTTTCCTCAGAAACATCATGTGAATGTCAGAGCACTTAATTGGAAATTCCAATGTCAATATGCTTTTATTGTACCTTCTTCTCTGAAATTGCCTCAACATTTCTATAATTTCCTCCTGGAGATCAATCTACACTGACAAAGTGTGCAGTAGCTCCTTCCAGACACTCCCAAGTTTCCAGCCCTTTTGATGAGATGCTGCCCTTCTGCTTACCACACCACCTTTGTTGCCCAACTTTCTACCCACACTATGCCACTTACGTAGCCTGCTCCTTTGAGCTGAGTCTTCTGCTCTCATCTTTCTGCAAAAAGTTTGCAATAGGTCCTGTGGAATAGGGATACCTGTATTGTTACATTTTCTGGCTTTTAATCCCAATTAGTTCACCTTTTAATGGGAGGAAAGTGCACCACGGTAACTCTCCTCATCTGCTCGCATGGGCCTCAACAAAACAGCTACTGCTGGCAGAACCAGCAGGCTCTGTAAAGGTCTCTGCTGACAAACCCACGGTGACAGATGCAGAGATTGTCAAGTACATCACTGGGAGCAGCGTCCCTCAAAGAACAACCTTAACTTTAAAACCAAGAAAGAAGAAGCTAACAACAAAAAAGTGGCTAATACACCAGTGTACCACAATAGTCTTCATTTACAATTAGAACAAAAATTAATCTAAGCTCGTTTTTGAGGTTTTCCTCACTTTCTCCATGGCAAAAAATCTCAGTAGGTAGTTTATTTTAACCACAGTCCTAACACAAATCACCTTCAATGTCCTACAGAGCACAGACTGAAAAATATAGAGAATTTGCCCCTAGATGGCCCAGCAAGCAGGAAAACACTCCTGCTGCTGCTGTCTTGCCTCTCATTCCCCTCTAGGACACATCCTGTACCTCCACTACTCTTCCCATCTCCATCCCTCACTGTTGGTTTGAAATACTTAAAAGGAAATCTTATTATATCTAACACATAATAAGACATATAATTATGTTCTCAATTACATTCTCTAACAACAGAGAAACAAGAAATTCTCACCTTTGCTTACTCAGTATTTTTTCCAGTTTGGCATCCTCTTCAGTCTGGAGACCGTACGTAGATATAAGAGGACAAACAGTAGCCAAGTACTGGACTAGCTGAACATGCTGCCCAGGTCGATATGATCTTCCTTTACCTTGACTGTAGAGCCATTCTGCTTTCAAACTGTTAGGAAGGGGAAAAATGGTCACCATTAAAGCATGGCATAAAAACCCTAACTCTCCTTTGACTACTGGTCTTCTAGTGGGTTATCTAAGAGCTAATCTAGAAATCTAATCAAAACTTGGAACATGTGCAGTGCCCAGAGGAACTGGGAATTTCATTACCAGAATAATGAATAAAAGTATCCCTCACATAAGCATCGATGAAACAAAAAAAACCTCTGACCAAAACTGTGCATTCTCTGCTTTATCTGTGTGTAGTCTTTGAGTACTGAAAACACATTTGTGTCCATGAATTTATCACCAAAGCTTGCACAGAAACAGAAAAGTTCACACAAACATGCAGAATAAGCACATAGAGCAAATCTTGCTGAAAGTATTCAACAACTGAAATCTGTTTTTAAATTAAATGCTCTTCAGTCTGAGAAGATTTAATATAACATATCTATATATAATAATACAGTTAATACAGAAAACCCCATTAGTCATGAAAAACATTTCTAGAATTCTTACAGGCAACTTTTTGGGAAAGTCATATGTTATGGTGAAACAGAATTGGTTTACCTTTGAGCAAAAAGGAAGCTTTTTATTTTAGTAACAGGGAAAAAAGACATTAATGTCCTAGAATACATTAATGTATTGGACTAGAATGTGTTTATACTGGATAATATTTATGCTTGGACTGTTCTGATGTCAAGAACTTCAAGAAGACATCTCTACTGTCATACAGATACAGGGATATAATGACCACAATGATACAGTAACAAGTGATTTGAGCAAAATAATATTTGACTAATTGATACAAAAAATGCCAAATCTAGAAACGCACATGCAAATCAGGCCCTTTATAAAAGGGCACATTTGAGCTTCCCCCAAGACAATAGCTTTAATATCTGCCGATTGTCTCATTCTGCAAAGTCAAAGAGGCTGTAAGCTTGGAAGTGGTAACAGACCATTGATAAATTGCTACCACAGTTTTGCTTTGTAAAAGTGCTACTGTGAGTTGAGTAACAAAACAAAAGCTTAACTTTGTACTTCTACTTAAATAAACTTGTGATCTTACATAGTAATTCCAGTGTAACAGATGAAAAATTTAGCAAAAGCAACAATGTTAATTGGCTTGTATCTCATATGGCCATTAGCAAGACAAACAGAATTTCAGATCATTAGCACTTCTCCATATTGTTATATAAAAATGCAATTTCAGCTTAGCCAAACTTATTTAATAAATTTTAGAGATTTAATACTATTATGTCACCTTTCCTTCTGAGAAATCACATATCCATCAAGAACTTTAAGGTTCAGACACCAGCTGACAATATACGGCCTGTAGTCAAAGCCAGGGATAGAAGGTGTGGCCATCACACAAGGATTGTTCATAATTGACAACTGTTCCAACTGATGAAGAGAGGCCAGGAAAGAAACCTTGAAAAAACAAGATATTTGTTAACTGAACAGAACCCATTAAATGCTTACGGAACGTACCACATTTCTCCTAGTTACAGCTAGACATCTCACGCAAAACATAATTACAAATACATTGAAAATCACATTTGCTTTTTGAACATGAACATCTTTTAAGGACCTTCTATCAACTATGGCCATTTTCACATTAATTCTCCTGTAAGTACTATAGACCTTGGAAAGTATTAGCTTCTCTTAAAATCTGGGAATGGGGCTTGTCCTGGTTTCGGCTGGGATAGAGTTAATTTTTCTTCTTAGTAGCCGATACAGCGCTGTGTTTTGGATTTACTGTGAGAATGTTGATAACATGTTGATGTTTTAGTTGTTACTAAGTAGTGCTTATCTTAAGCCAAGGATTTTTCAGTTTCCTATGCTCTGCCAGCAAGCAGGTGCACAAGAAGCTGGGAGGGAGCAGAGCCAGGACAGGTGACCCAAACTAGGCAAAGGGATATTCCATACCATAGAACGTCATGCCCAGTATATAAACAGGGGGGAGTTGGCTGGGAGGGGCGGATCACTGCCCAGGCATCAGTCAGCAGGTGGTGACCAATTGCATTGTGCATCACTTGTCTTGTCTTGGGTGTTATTTCCTTTTTTTTTTGTTATATTCCTTTTCATTACAATTATCATTATTATATTATTATTATTAGTTAGTAGTGTATTTTATTCTTACTTTAGTTATTAAACTGTTCTTATCTCAACCCATGAGTTTTACTTTTTTTTTTTTTCCCCCTCCTCCCCACCCCACTGGGAGGGGGGAAGGAGAAGCAGCTGTGTGGTGCTTAGTTGCTGGCTGGGGTTAAAACCATGACAGGCTTTATGTATAGAAAGGTATAGTATTTCTATGATTCCAGTTCACTACAACAGGCATTGAGATTTTGACAAAATAAATGGCAAGTAAAAATCTGGAGAAACACTGTCCTGTTTTGAAGAGAAATGTATTACCAAAATAAGATTTTTCTTCCAACATGGAAGTCCAACTGACAGTTTTGGCTGCTACTTGTATTTAAAAAGACCGAAACAAAACAATAAAGATAAAAATCACAGGCAGAATATTTGTTTCTCTTACACGGTGTTTGAGAAATAGCTGAAATAAGACATGGGCCCAAAAATGTTCAGTTGAAACAAGGGCAATTCAAACCTCTGTTTTAAACACAGCAGCTGCAGAAGCCCTCTGCAGCAGTTATTCAGCTCAGCTTTCAACCTTCAGACAATCATGAAAAGCTCTCTATGAATTTAGTCCTTAAAGTATACTTCTGACATCCTTGAATAATATAAGAACATAAAATAAAAAAAGGCAAAGCTCTTTCAAGGATAAATTTTAAAAGGTAGCACCTAGCTTGTGCAGCTAACACAAACATAGTTATTAATATAAACTATTAAAAGTTACTTCTATCAACATGGGCTGTTTCAAAGGAGAGATCCCACTTTCAGTTACATCAAAAGAATTACCCAACTATATGCTTTCAGTCTACCTAAAGACAAGGTGATATATCTTCTACATCTTACCTCATTTAAGTCTCTGATTTCATTTTCTGCCAAAGAAAACACAGTCAGATTCTGAGGTAGGCAAACAGGTGCAGTGCGAAGTGAAGTTATAATATTTCCATGTAGCAAAAGAGTCTATAAAATAAAAATACAGTGGTGAAATGTATGTTTGATCAAAACCCCCATATTTGTTCAGGCAATACCTGCACAATACACTCAAAAGAACTATAATTAAGGCTTTCTGGTATCATCAAAATTATTTTTGTTTATTCCAGCAAGGGAAAACTAATTTTTATATTTTAGAGCAAAACCTTCTTATTTTCAAATGCAGAAATAAACTACAGTAACAGTTACAAAAAAATGTATTTGGAAACATTTTTTCTCTACAGTGTTCACGCTGAAAGAGTTAACACTATTTTTTGTCTTGATTCATGACATGAGACAAGAGAACCGAGAGCTATAAACAAGATCTCACCATGTTATCTTTATCAAAATCATTAGAGCGGTTATAGAAAAATCACTGCCTTGGTTCCTGCAACTTGAAAACAAGGAAAAGAATTCTTGCATACTTCCCTCTAGAAATTATAGTGATTAATTAAAATGCTTTAAGAGCTAGTGTTTGAATAATGAATGCTTTAAAAGGCAGCAATTTTCAAAGCAAATTTCTTTATGCAAAGAACGTAACAAAACCAGAGATAAAATAGCATCTACCTTCAGCGATGTAAGCTTGGAGAGATCGCCTAATTGGGCTATGTTATTGTCTGACAAATCAAGATGCTGAAGAGAGAGACAGGAACTGATTTGTTCAATGGCCTACAAAAATAAAGAAGTCAATTACTCACAGTAACTCTTTTTTAGTCATTAAATAAAACCAGGTATCTATAATTATAAATTATTTTGACAGCTAAAAAACACGGGATAAGTAACCCAAAATGAAAACCATGTTTTTATACAGTTTCATTTTAAAGATGATAATTCTTTTCCTATTTTGGGGACTATTTCCCAATTCTCATTACATTTTGATATCAAACGTTTTATCTTTTTCCTAGACAATTCTTGTCCAAAAAGTTGCCCTCTTCTACTTCATAAATGAGCAGATGCAAAACTTCAACATGTGTTCCAATCAAAAGCAGAAACATATTCAGATTTCTTTGCAGCATTTTCCAAATTTCAACACTAGATTCTGGAAAATGTATAAAGACTAAATACTTTACCTTAAGGTTATTTCCTGCCAAGTTCAGCCATTCCAGGTGCACCAAATCCTTCAGCCCTTCCACATACCCAATACTATTATGAGGCAAGTTTAGCACCCGGAGCTTAGTCAGTTTTGCTACACCCATCATTCGCACCAAACGATTGTTGGCTACAGAGAGCTGCAGATTGACACACGAATAAAAGAAACAGTTTTAACTATTAAACTGCACAGACAGAATAGGCTTTTATTTTTAGTGGTTAAAAAAATCTAATCCAACAGGAACTTCTTCAATCTACGTATTCCATTTTCAAGCAAATAACACAGACACAAAAAACTGCAAGAGCCAGGAAATAAATTACTGATCAAAGAAAGTAGTCTTCACAACTCACTCTGCAAACTTAAGAGGAAATCCTCCTAGCAATAGCTAAATAAAGCAGAATGAATACGGAATTGTGTCATATGAAAATAAGATTTTAAAATCAGAATTCCCAAATCATTATGCAAATTGTTGCACCATTCCTGGTGTAAAATCATACTTACTGTCAATATGGCAGAGGACAAAATATATTTCAAATGATTCTCAAAGGTCTTGTGCTAACAGGACTGTAAATCACAAACTTTTTAAAGGATAAATCCTGATTAGACATACACGTTAATAACATGACCACCAAGCTGGCAGACTGGTGAAGGTTTGTTGTAGCAACAAACCCTACCTCTCCTATCTCAGTTTAGCTTGTCTCTAGAAGCTATTAGGTGACTTCAAGTCTATCTGGAGGCACTTTCAGTGATAATTAACATAGACTTGTACAGCTTTGCCCCAGAGGGATTAATACTCTGATTTTTGCAAGCACCATGCACAGATGTCCTGGGTTCGGCTGGGACAGAGTTAATTTTCTTCCTAGTACCTGGTATAGTGCTGTGTTTTGGATTCAGTAGGAAAATAATGTTGATAACACACTGATGTTTTTAGTTGTTGCTAAGCAGTGTTTATACTAAGTCAAGGATTTTTGAGTTTCCCATGCCCAGCCAGCAAGAAGGCTGGAGGGGCACAAGAAACTGGGAGGGGACACCGCCAGGACAGCTGACCCAAACTGGCCAAAGGAATATTCCATAGCACATGACAGCAGGCTTAACATTGTTATCACTAATACCCTCATGAACTTAAATGGACTGCTGCAGTATTAAAATTAAGGATAAGCACTAGCAACATCAGGGCCTACATGAATCGATATGTTAACAAGACTACATAGATCCCTCCCACTTCACATTTTTTATTTGCTATTTCTATTTTAACCTCATCCACATGGCTTTTTTTCTTCTTGTAAATTAAGGCTACTAATCTTCTTCCTCTGTGAAGGGTTCTGAAACCCAAATGGAGAGGAGAGTCCTGTATGTATGTATGTCTGCATGTTTACAATTACACAGAGGAAAGATAAAACAAAGTTATTTTTAAGTTTACAAAGCTCAAGTATTCAAAAGCTAAGAAGTACCAAAATTTGGGTTATCAGTAACTTTTCTAAGTGTTCTTATGACACAGACCCCCCCCCTTAAGATTTATTTAGTTCATTTTTAATTACCTAGGTAACCAGCAAAACAGCCTCCCCCACTATCAACTGTAGAGCTACACTGAAAACAAAGTTTTTATTTTAGTTAGCCATCATTTATTTTCCTATGAAGACAGTAACTACTAACTTACTTCAATTATATAATATGGCCTTAAAGCAGAAGTATTTTAATTAGCATCACAGTACCATTATTTTGTAGTAAATTCAAGTCAAGTAACACTGACCTGCATCAGATTCTTGCATTTCTCCAAGTGTTCCAATTTAATTATCTGGTTTTTGTCCAGAATCAGAGTGTGAGTATCAGCATCACAGGGTAAGGTTGGACCCAGTTTTTGCAGCCCTTGACCTGACCAGTTGACTACCAAACCTAAGAAGAAAAAAAAAGAGAAGAAAAAAAAAAAGCCCCAAAGTCAACACTTTATATATGAGAACATGTACTGAAAAAGCAAAGCAAGATGAACGGATTTGCTTTATAATGCATGCAGCTCATTTGCAAATACAAATTAACTTTCTTTTCCATGTAAAACTGAAACAAATTACTTCAGACCAAACACATTAGAGTAACTGATCCAGTTACTGGAAGATATGCATTTCAGGCCCCATCCAAATAAAGAATTCTGATAGAATTCTGGGAAAGTCAGTAACAGATCCTCTGAAGTGGGCAGCAGAGCAAAATTTCGGTAGCTAAATTTAAAGGTGTGATCCTCAAAACCCCAAATTTCAAAAGCCCCTAGATTTTTAAATTCTTCAAAGATTTCAAGTTTTCAGCAGCTTGACAACTACCTATCTATGTGTAGGCACTCTATCTAAATTCCTGCTTGTAGGCAAACCCAGAACATGCCTAGCACACATCTGTAGGATCACACTCCACAAACAACAGCGATCATACCTGCCACTAAAAAAAAAAAAATTTTTTTAAAGGGGAGGAGTCTGGAAAAAGGGTAAGCAGCATCCATCCTTTCATCAAGCAGAATGTGGGAAACCTGATAAGGATGCAAACCTACGAACTTCACCTTCCTGTAGCATTCCATCAAACACCCTGCTAAAGTATTTGAAGATCAGGGCACTTAACTCATAAATGTGAAACACCCATGTGATAGTCCTCAGCCAGAGGAAAATAAACAGCCTTATCATGAACAAGTCCTCAAAAAGCTAGACCACTGAATAAAAGCCTGCAGTTTTCTCTTTTTCCTTTTTCCCCTCTCTGTATTTCAAAGGAAAAATGTTATTAGCCTACACTTTTTTTTTTTTTTTGGAAAATGCACTCTAGGTGCAAACTCATAGCAGAGGTTTCAGCCTGTGAAACCAAAACTGACACCTCTCTATTGTCAGAATTTGGATGCTTAAACTTCAGAAAAGAAACAAACTTAAGATTTAACTCTCCCTTCAGAACTTCCTATCAGATATTTTAAGACTTGCTCCCTTTTAGCAGTTTGGCTGCTGCAGAACCTAATCTTAAGTATTTAACTACCTTAACTTATTGGGTAGGGAATGTGTCTAATTCAGAGTCAAAGATTCCACTCTAGGACTTCACTGGCCAAATCCTTGAGTGCATCTTGCCTTAGGATTTTAGTGCTTGTGTCCCCAAATTGTATTGATAGGCTAAATGTCCCATATTCCAGCAAAGTACCTAGTGAAAAGTCAGAACAAAGAACCCATTCATATAGCCATACTACAGTACTGGTGACATTTGAGCAGGAGCAAATTGTAAATAGGCTAGCATATCATTTAATTAGTGGAACACACAACTAAAATGTTCCATGCAAAAACTGTTACTATATAAAGTTAAAAGGAAAATATTTGCCATCTACAGGGAACGTGAATCACTGGGTACCCACGGTGACACCTGCTAATAATAATTTTCATACATTAAGCCTCTGCTGTGTTTTACATACGTACACCATTCTAGTGCTTGCTCTTCTCTTACTATCTGCTCAGTAAATAATGTCGCCTTTTTCAGCAGCATGTTCCAGAATAGTGTTCGTACCCTAACATGCACTATATATTAATATTCTTACAGTTTGCAGGCTTTTAGGGTTTAGTTATGCTAAGGATGGAGACAAACATTTTTGTGTACCATTTTGTCAGCTGAGAATATGCTTTTCTAAGAAGCATCTCTGATGACATTTCTTACATTTCCATCGCTTCTCAAATCCACAGCCACCCGAAGAGCTCTGCAGCTCCAGCAGTACCAGAAACAGTCACACTCCTGTCTTTGCACATTCTGGAAGAAGGTACCACATGTTTCTTGCTTAAGTAGCCACCTCTGCAACCACTTGGTCACTTTAACTAAACAGAAATTTTGCATCTGCCCGTTTATCCAAGGGCTTGTTACGAAAATTCACAACTGGCCCATGCCAAACGAGGAGAGAGGCTAGGACCCACAGTAGAGAATTACAATAGTAATCCTTTTATTCATGCACATGAGGTGTCCCATTCAAACTCAGGCACCCAGAATGTGGTTTTACACATGGTTCTTATACCTTTCAAGCATTCAGGTACAACACGATTTGACTCATAGCCACTTAACACACACTACCATTTGCAAAGAAACTATTTCTATGGCATCATCATCCACCTGCTTCTCTATTGATCTAGATGTCCCTGGAGTCAGTCTTGTTATAGTTACTCATCTATGATGCCAGACAATGGGAGGGTTTCACAGAGGTGTTAGAGAAGCTAGGATGCTGGTGCTATCTTGGTTGTCCAAGGGTATCCTTTACCCTTTGTGGGCAGCTTTAAGATTCAGAGAAGCAAAGGTCCCTATTTCAAGGCGGGTCTATCCTTCTCCTCTTTGCGACGAGCTGGTGCCCTTTAGTTTGCTTGCTAAAGCATGACCATTCAGTATACAATGTGAACTATACATATATATATATATATATATATCTATATCTTAAGAAAGTTAATACTACTTCATGCTATAAAGACTCATTGGTATAATACTTCAGGAATGAGATTTTCCTAACAGGCTCTCAGTACCCAGGAAACATTTCAGAATTGCATATTACTCGTTTGGCAGCGATGTACATTAATAGACCTCAGAAGCTCACAATTTTTGCTCAGGCCTCTGCTCACTCACTGAGCCCTTAAGCCTTCAAAGCCAGACTTGCGTTATTATAACGCACCATCCTTTCAGACGGAGGCAGGAAGCAAGAAACTGCATCCTCAGAGTACACGGTGTCTCCCAAGACCTCTCTGCCCTCCACTGTAGGAAAAAGGGGCCTTATTTCAACTGCTGGCCTACCTTCTACGAGGCTGCAGACAAATCCCTCCTCAGGGGCCCGGGCCCCAGCAGGATGGACAGCCCCTCTCCGCGCACCCCCCGCCCATGCCCAGAGCCAAACTCGCTGCTGGGCGGCGACCCTCACTCCTCAGGGCGGGCTGCCCGAGCGCGGGAAGCCGCGCCGCCGCCGGTCTCCTCGCCGACCCCCCCCCCCGACCGATTCCAGCCCCACTTGGGGACCTCAGGTGCCGGCCGTAAGCGGGGAGGAGCGCGGAGAGCGAAGAGGGGGGCAGCCAGGCCGCCCCCTCACCCTCGACAGGAGAGGGCGCGCCCCCACCCCCCCAGTGCCGCCCCAGTTCCCCCTCAGCCGAGCCCCCCCGCGCCCCACATCAAGGGCCGCAGGGGTTTCGGGACTTGTAGTCCGAACCCTGCGCCCGCGGCGAGCGCACAGCCCTCCCGGCACTACAGCTCCCAGGGTGCGCTGCGCGCCCCCGCCTCTCAGCAGCACACAACGGAGACACAAACAGACCTCTCTCCCCACGCCAACCTCCCCCCCCCCCCCCGCCGGCGCAACGCCCGGCCGGCCCCCAACACCTGCAACCCGGCGGCGCAGCCCCCGGTAGGCTCGCTGCCTCCGGTGCTCCCCTTACCCCCTGCAGCCGGCGAGACCGCCTCGGCCCTGGCCGCAACCCCCGTCGCCGCCATGCTTCCCGCTTGCCAACGCCGCCAGGCAACCGAGCGGCGGACGCCGATTGGCTGCCTTGCTCCGCGACGGGAAAATCGTGTCTTTTATTCTCGGTAGGGCGGAAGGTGCCGCGCGTGGAGCCGCCCGGCGGGACTGTAACCGAGCAGCGCAAAGCCCGGCCGCCGTGAGCGCTGCCGCGGGGCGCCCACCCGCCCCTCCAGCCGGGGAGGCGCTGCCCGCCGCCGCCCCTCTCCCCTCCCGTCAGGCCCTGCGCGGGGGGACGGGGGGAAGCGTCCCGGCGTGCTGCGCGCGGCGCACAGAACGCCGTTTCCCGTCATCCTCTCTTCCTCTTCGCCCCGGCCGCCGCCCGCCTCGGAGCTGCCGCCATCATGAAGTAAGAGCCGTGGCGGCTCCCCGCCGCCCCATCCGGGGCCATCCGCCGCGGGGAGGCCGCTGGAGGGCCGCGCCTTCCTCCTCCGCTAACCCGCTCTCTCCCCTAACTCTTCTCTCCCGCGCAGGGTCGAGCTGTGCAGCTTCAGCGGGTACAAGATCTACCCGGGCCATGGGCGCCGCTACGCCCGCACCGACGGCAAGGTGAGGCCGGGGGCGGGCGGGGAGGCTAGGGCGAGCCCCGCGGGGAGGGGGCAGCCGCGGTGCCGGGCGGCAGGGGCTAGCAGGAGCGGGTCCTGCAGAAGGGGGAGGGCGGTAGGCCTGAGAGAGAGGCCGGCGCGGTGCTGTGGGAAGCGAAGGCCTCGCAGTTGACGCGCAGTGGGGAAGTCGGCGTTGCCCGGCGTCTGCGGTGGCGTTGCTGTAGCGTCTGCCGGAGTCGCTTGTATTGAGCGGTATGAGAATAGCATCGCTGTGCTTCCGTCGGTGTCCACATGTCGCGACTACCGTCAGACCTGGTCCGCGGGAGAACCGTGCTTGTGCTGTAGCTTGGGATTTTGAGTCGTGTTTCAGGTTGTGGTTTGGGAAGGGTGTCTTAAAGCATCTGGTCTAAAGTACCAAAGTTCTGTAGAAAGTGCTGTTTAGACATACTGCATCTAATGTTGAGATTTGCTGAAGCAAACAACTGGACTTGCAGATAAGTTGGGTACAGATCATTGGGGTAAAATAGGGAGGAGAGCCCTTTCAGGCTCTCATATCTCATACAGCTGGAACTGTCATAAATAGAAATATGCTATTCATATCTACAGAAGGAGGGTTTGGGTTTTGGACATCCCAGTACAGTCATCTTGCTGTACAGAATCTTCTGGGAAATGACAGCTAAGTAAATAGACTGACTGAATCCTCAGGTGCTCTCCTGGGAATTAGTTTATACTTTAAATTGAATTGTATACCTAATAACAAATCAGCCTGCTAATTCTGCCTGTTATTCTAGGCAAGAAGGTTAGTGTAACTATGCAAGAAGGAATTGGGCAGAGTATTGGTCTCCATGTGTTCCTTAGGCCAAGTTTTGACTCGCTTACACATCCAGGAAGTGCATAGTTACTTGAGGACAGGCACTTGAAAAGTATGGTGCTGGATATGGCTATTCGTGCTGTGCCTAGAATACAGTGCAGCAGTGGATGCAAGTGGTAATTTGAGCTTTCCTCAGAAAAATTAAGAGGTCAGTTTGATCAATGGAACAAAATTGCAAACTTTAAATTTTTGAAATTATCTTCTAAAATTTTTAATTGTCAGAGCTGTGTAAAGAAATACAAAAGCATCATTGTTGAAAAACACTGAACCAAAGAATTACTTGATATCTTAACGTAAACTGTGATAATGTCTTTCATAGAAACAAAGCTTACACAAAATACTTTACCTTCCCAGGTTTTTCAGTTCTTGAATGCAAAATGTGAGTCTGCATTCCTTTCCAAGAGAAACCCCCGTCAAATCAACTGGACTGTTCTGTATAGGCGTAAACACAAGAAAGGACAGTCAGTAAGTATATACCAACTAATGGCACTCTATAAAATTTTCTACCAAAAGATGTGGCCACTGGTCTGTTAGAATAGAGGTAACTTCAGTATGCTGGTGTTTAGCAGAAGCACGACCCATATAACCAGGATGAAGACTGGCCAATAGTGAAAATATGAGTGCATTTACGTGAGTTTATATGCTGCTTTATGTTTGGAAGGCAACCCGTTCAGCAACAGCATTGTATTTGTATTGTATCACTTCTTTGAGGGACTACTCAGAACCACAGTAGGTTCAGTAGATTTTAACAAGTATGTTTTTAAAAATTAGTTTTAGAGAAGGTGGGTAATGCTGTTTAATATGCAGACTTTCTAAAAGTTTGGACTTGTAAACTTCCAGAGTGGTGATAGCATAGATAGCTGATGTGGGGGTTAAAGGGTGGGGGAACTTTTCTTGTACCCTTCTTGAAACCTTTGGGCTGTAACTTAGTAGGAGGTCTTTCCTGTGTAGTTGTCATTGCATGAAAAAGATAAATTAATAAGGCATGTAGCATGAGGTATTTTCAGTGCTCTTGTTTAAACTTGCACAGCAAAAGAGCATTTAGAAAGGCTTACATATGTGTTACAAGTCAATGCGTAGCAGTTTGTTTGGAGAAGGAAAGTTGATGCTCAATGGCTTACACTGCTGCCCAACACTGTGATCCCACTTGAAACAGCTGGGAAGTGTCTTCCTTTCAGACGATTCCATCAAAGCGGACTTTATCCCTCCCCGCTTTTTTTTCCTGGGAGTTACAGAAGGCTGAACTTCTGACATTCTTCCAAAAGAATTTTTTTATACCTTGTGAAGAAGAATACATTGTTCTTTTTTAGCTATTCATCTCAAGAAATCAGTTATGTCCAAAGTGAGGAGTAAAATTCTGCTTCTGTATACAGTTTTATAATAGCTTCAATCTTAATAGCAGCTTGTTTCTATAATTGTCTTTAGCCTTTTATTTAATGTCTTGTGATACTAATTGTCTGTCTTCATCTTCTGCCATTCTAGGAAGAGATACAAAAGAAGCGCACACGTCGTGCTGTTAAGTTTCAGAGAGCTATCACTGGTGCATCTTTAGCTGAGATTATGGCTAAACGAAATCAGAAGCCCGAAGTACGAAAGGCGCAGAGGGAACAAGCTATTAGGTGAGAAATCAGAGATAAGTGGAGCTATCCCAGGCTTTTCAGAGATTATTAATGCTTTTCATACAAGAGCTTAAACTCTAGATGAGCTCCGTGTTTTGTAAGCTTTTTTGTGTTTTTTTTTTTAATCAGTATATTTGGAGGGAATACTGAATAATCTCAGCAAGAGATAGCAGCAGCAGAGAAGGGTCTCTTCTTGCCCTCTCCCTTTGTGGAAATACCACTTTTGTCACACACCGTTCTGCTGTCTCTGTAGTAGTCTCCCTGGAGGGTACTGAATGCAGGGGAGAAACCTGCAATGATGCATTCCTTTCTTGATGTTAGGGAGTTCTTACAGTGCTGAGACAAAGAAACAGTGAATGGCAGACATGGATAACTGTTACTCTTTTTCTGTGAATTAACAGGGCTGCAAAAGAAGCCAAGAAGGCTAAGCAGGCAACCAAGAAAACGGCTGTTTCTGCTGCAAAGGTACGATGCAATAGGTGGATAGAAATCATGAGCTGGAATTTACCGTGTTGTAACACAACATTCTGTTGCAGCACTTAATTGGAAATTCCCATTTGTGTTCGGAAGAAGCATTTGTTCATCTTTTTTGATCTGGAAGCACCTTGACCAAACTTTTGTACTAAAGTTAAACATGCCCAAACAGCTGAATAGAATGAACCTTTTTTACAGAAGAAATAAATATTACAGTAAAACAACTTTCTGACCATATATCAGAGATTCTTGATAGCTAAAAACTTGTTTGGACATCTTCTCTATCTAGAAACTTGGTAACAATATATTGATGAACGCTAGCATCTATTTCATTATTACTTACAAATTAATACTGTATGTTGGCATCATACATGTTGTAGGCTTACAGTGGTATGTGTGTAACCATCTGTTAACATGATTCTAATCTGATAGATTGTAATTCTAATCTAATTCTACTCTGATGTGATTTAAGTTGCCTAATTTCTGTCAAGAATTAAATACACAGGGACACTTTCAGGACTGCAGATAAATTGCTTCTTTTTGCTCATACTTTATTATTTCTCTACAGGCTCCTACAAAGGCAGCACCTAAGCAGAAGATTGTGAAACCAGTCAAGGTTTCTGCTCCCCGTGTTGGTGGAAAGCGCTAACTTGCCAAACTGTTAGTCATGCTGAATAAACATCTGACTAACTTGCATAACTTGTGCCATGTTCTCTTCAACTGTGTGAGATATACTGAAGAGAATTAATCTGTGAAGTAACCATGTCTGTTTCTGCAGACTGAAAAAATCATCTTGCCATAAAAAAAATTGGTTTCTTAGACAATCTGCTGTATTAGCACACATTTCATAAGTCTTTAAAGAATGACTCAGGTGGCAGGGAAGATGGAGCTGATGTTTGAGGAGCTGTTCTTGCCTGAAGGACAAAACAGCACATAAGTACAAGTTTATTCCGCATCTATGACAAATGGCATGAAAAGAGGCTTCTAAGCTCAGCGATGCAAACTAAAGGGGGTGTGAAGCAGTACTGTCTGTAAGTGACTTAAAAAGCCTAATGCACTTCTTGTGTTGTGGAACACATGTAGCAAGCTGCTGTAGAGGATCAAAGGAGGAATAGGTTGAAAAAAGGGAATGGATAGTTTCACGGACTGCATGGCTGTGACGCACAAAGGTTCAGATGCAACTGGATCAGGAAGTAACAAAATGATGGATTGCTGGAAGCTGTTGTCAGGAAAAGGATGGCTGTGAATGTTGAATGAGCTTCAAATGCAGCTGATGGTATACACTTACTTCAAGCCCATTTAGGTTCATATTTAACTTCCAGAATGCAGATAGGGGTTCCCTTCCTAATTCCCCACCCTCCCACCCCTAGAGGGAGTAGCCATTTGTTAAATTCTTCATGTGAAGTATGTATCTGTCTGCTTTAGTAATTACACTACGTAGACAGCGTGCCCAAACTTTGCCATAGTTCTCATGGACAGTAATAGCCTCGGCAAAGCAATGTCCTCTGACTTAGTAGAAGCACAGGAGAAAATGAACCTTCTCTATTTTCTGGATCAGCTACTTCTCAATGCGTTGATGCCACATCTTAATGCCCGTTAACTTTGAGGGCTTGCTTTGTTATCTTACTACGCTAGACAAGAAAGCAGCTGTCTTCAGTTTTGCTTCCTGCAGTTCTTTTGGGCTTCAAAAACAATGGCTGTAATGGGCACTTTGGGTTATATTTTGAGTTATATCATACTTTGTTTTGGGTTTATTAATAAAATAGATACAGGTCTGGATGAAGGTTGCAACCCGTTTAAAATAGGTCTAGCTTGATTACATGAGTGGAATTTGCACCATTATCTTCCAAACAATTATGCTTTTTGCTGTTAAAAAAAAAAAGCATAGGAGCTACTCATGTTTAGAATTAAATTGAAGGTTTTTAAACTGGTTAACACACTTGAAAGTGAAGGAGCCAGAAACTGGAGGGGGGAAGAGGGGAAGGAAAACTGCTTGTTGTTACAGGGAAAGGAATTTTTAATCATTTAAAACTGAAGGCTGAAAACACCACTGAAAGTTACCTATGCTAGTGATGACTACATAAAATCCTAATTATATCAGTGTCTTCTATAAAGCACCTGGCACACTGCATGCATGCTTGTGAAAGTTTTCAGCTAAAAAGCTGAAAGTGAACATGAGCTTTTACAATCTGCTTGAAATACTATTAATGATACATAGGAATTGATTGTCAGATGTGACTAATTACTAAGCCAGTATTTGTTAATGCTTTGAAGTTTGCAGGCTTTGGCTGCCTGGTGGTACTGCAGAGGTGCACAGAAACGCTTTAAGATTACTCTTCCTTGCTGCTTATTCATGAGTTCTGACTGATATGGTGAGGTGGAGTAAAGAGTAACAGCCCACCGGGTTACCTGTCTCACAAGCTATGCTTCAAGTGAGTGAGGCACGCTGTTCAGAGCAGGGTGTTAACCTGGTGTAACTGCACATTATTCAGCTCAAACATAATGCAATGAATTAACACGGAAATTAATAAATTAAAGTCCTTGTGTTTACCTAATGCAATGTAGTTGATCCTCTATTAAATATTTATCATGAAAAAATGGGATATTTAAATTTTCCATAGACCCACAGAATAATTTAGGTTGAAAAGGACCTCCAGAGGTCATCTAGTCCAACCCCTTCCTCAAAGCATGTCTATTTAGATCAGGTTGCTCAGCTGAGTATCCAGCTGAGTCTTGAACAACTCCAAAGACAGAGGTTCCACAACCACTTAGGGCAACCTGTTCCAGTATTTGAGCACCACCATGGTTTAAAAAAAAAAAAAATCAAAAAATCCTTACATATAACTAGAATTTCCTGTTTTCTAACCTGTGCCTGTTGCTTATTGCTATGCAACTCTGATGAGTTTGCCTCCCATCTTCTCTGTATCTTCTGGTGAGGTAGCTGCGGACAGCAGCAAGGTCCTCACAAAGCCCTCCTTTTTTACAGCTGAAAAAGCCCGGCTCTCGGACTCGCCTTGTCCCTCATGCTCTGATCCCTGACCGTCTTTGAGGCCTTCTGCCAGACTCGCTCCATCCAGTCGGTATCTTTGTATTTGGGGGGATCACAGTACTCCAGATGCCATCTTGCAAGTACTAAGCACAGGGGAAGGGTCGCTGCTGGCTACTCTCCTGCCTGGGCGCAGGCATCCTGCGGCTCCTGCATTTCGTGTTTCTGTTACGAGTGTAAAACAAAATCAGGTCAGAACTCGGACAAGGAAAACCAGCAGTTGAAGTTCAAAAGATTTTCTTTCTTTCCTTTTACAAATAAAGAGCAGACGCAATGCACCGAGACGTAGCCGCCGTGCCCCCTTGCCCGCGCTGGTGCAGCTGTCGCCAGTTGTGCTGCTCCTGATAGGTATGCTCACACTGCAACGTGAAATCACACTTCTAATTTTGCTGTAGCTCCTACTCCCGAGGCAACTGTGAAGTGGAGGTTGCTCGCTTCGGAGCTAGGGCTATAAAGGTATTTATTCAGGAGCGTCCCCGGTCTCCCTGCGCCATAGCCCTGCCTGCCCTCACAGGCTTTTCCCGGCTCTACGATGGCCGCCCTCAGCCTTCCGCCCAGCCTCCGCTTTGCCCGGTTCCAAGATGGCGGCTTTGTTCCCGCTACGAGCTGCGCTTTCCCTGCGCACACGCCCTTTCCCCGCCCCCTCCCATGCGCGCGGGCTTCTGACCTCACTTCCTCTTGTGCAGCAGCCATTTTGTCTTTCCGTCGCTGCTGCTGCCCGAGCTTCTCCCTCCCACCCGCCGCCGCTGGCTGCGAAACTCCAGTTCCCCCCCGGGCCTGGCTCCCGCCGGACCCGCCGCCCGCGGGCCGCGCTCTCCGGCCTCCCCGCCCCTGGGCGAGGGGCCGGCGGAGGCGCGGGAGGCCCCGATCCTCCTTCCCTCGGCAGCGCATGCTCTCCCTGCCCCGGGAGGCGCCTCCGCGGCCCCACGGAGCCCCCGGCGAGGGCCGGCGCGCCTCTCCCCCCACGGGCCCGCCGCATGTGACTGGCCCGGGCGGGGCCCGTCCCGCGCGGAGACGCTGCCCCGCAGCCGCCTCCGCCCCGGGGGCGACAGCCTGACCCTCCTCCCTCCACTCCGAGAGCGGCGTGCCCAGGACCGTGCCCTCGGCCGGCGGCGAGGGGGGAAGCCCGGCGCGGCTCCGAGGACGCGGGGGAGCCGCGCGGAGGCCGCCCCTTCACCCCCCCCGTCCTCCTCTTCCCCCTCGCCCCCGGCCCCGCCATGTCCAGCGAGGAGAGCTACCTGGCCATCCTGCGCTACCTGACCAACGAGCGGGAGCCCTACGCGCCGGGGACGGAGGGCAACGCCAAGCGGAAGATCCGCAAGGCGGCCGCCTGCTACGTGGTGCGCGGCGGCACCCTCTACTACCAGCGGCGGCAGCGGGACCAGCAGCGCTTCGCCGAGCTCGAGGTGGTGCTGCAGGCCGAGCGCCGCGCCCGCCTCATCCGCGCCGCCCACCTGGCGCCCGACGGCGCCCACCGCACCCGCCTGCAGACCTGGCAGGGCCTCTCGCAGAAGTACTGGTGGCGAGGTGAGCGGCGGCGGGGGGCGGCCGGTCAGCGGGAGAAGCCGCACCGGGGCGGGGAGAAGGCGGCTGGCGGAGCTGGGGTTACAGCCCCTTGCGGCGCTGGGTCGGTGGCCCGGGTTTGTGAGGAGGATGGCTGCGTACCCTCCCTGGAGAAAGCAGGAGGGGACTGGCGCGTCCTGACTGACGGGGTGGGTGCCTTTAAACGCTCCATCTCGAAGCACGTACTCTAGGCTGCGACTGTGGGTCGCGCCTTGAGAGGCGGGCTTCGCTGTGCGAGTTGCACCTGGGTCAGCAAATTGTCCTGTGACTTCTTGTTCAGTAGTGGTACTTGGAATGTACGGGCACACAGAGCATGGCTGTCCCCATTCAAGTGTTGCGTACAGCCCGCTTAAGGTAGCGATTTCTCAACTTGTACGCTTTGTATAGGGCGATAATCCATTCCATGTGACCTAGTTCAGCTTTTAACCTCGTAATACCTTTTCCAACTAGCATGTGGATGGTGTTCACGTTTAAATAGTAGAGCTGCCAGCGATGGTTCGTAGTCCTTGCACTCATTGTTATATTTGTCTCTTTCTTCCAATGAGAAACCGAAAAGACCAAACTAATTCTCACTTGGATCCTGAGTGGTGCCGTAGCCGTTAGAAACAGTAGTGTAGGAACATCAGTAATTCCCAGTTGGGGCCTTCTTTCAGCTGAGCCAATGACTTGGTACCTGCGTTCCCTTTGGATTTGGTGTTCTGCTTTTGCTCGGATGTATTCATTAAACAAATATCCTGCTTTTCTATTGCTCAGGGCCCAGTTTCTGTTTGTACTGCATCTCTCGTTCTGCTTTTTTCATCCATCAGTCAGCAAGTCTGTCATTTTAGTTTTCCCTGTCTTAATTTGGAGGCTTTTTGCTCTAGCTGCAGCCCATCCTTCCAGTCCAGGTCTCATTGACTTGAAGATCTTCGATGTGAAAAAGGATTTGGTGTCTCAAAGTTGATACATCCATTCTGGATGGTGGTCTCCTTGCCTTTACCTAGGTTCTCATCGTCTGCCCAATATTGGACTGTTCTAGCATCTACTGTCATCCTATGCTGGAAACTTCCTTAATGGACCTCAGTATATCTTCTGTTCGTAAGAAGAGGGCATTCCGTATTCTGCATCTTTTGATCTTATTGGTCACCTTTATTTGCACAACCTATATTCTCTTATTTCTCTTGCACTGAGAATACTAAAATTCATGCCCTGCTTTCAGTTCAAGCGTTATGCTTCTTATCTGTGTCTTCTTTAAAACGTTGGTTTCCCCTGTCATTATAATACTCTTCTGCTGCTAGTGGACAGAAGTTTTGACCCAGTCATCATCGTGAGATGGGTGCCAGTCTGTTGTGTCTGTCTGCTCTGTAACTGGGAAGCAATGGGCTGGAGTGTGGCCCAGTGGCCAGGGAGGGTGTTAGGTATGTGATTTGAAGACCAGAGACCTTCTGTCCTGAGAACTAGCCCTGGATTCAGTTGAAATCAAGGAAACGTAAAAATGTTTGAAATGGGCTTGAATGTCTTGGGTTGGAACATCTTGGGTTGCCTGAAGTCTGTGTTTTCCTGATCCTTACAGAGATATGTATGTAATGATGGTGCATCTCATGCTCTGAAAAGGTGTGAGCAGTGCAAGTCTAACTCTTATGTCAGCCAAGTTTTTGAGCTGTGCTAGATTTTGAACTATAGAGACACGGCTGTTGTTACGTATGCTTTTATATTGTCATAGTGAAGAAAATTAATTTGGGTTGAAAGCCATACACTGAAAATGCCTTGGTACCTAGAAGAGCTTAGGAACTACCCTGAGCTTAGGAACTATTGAGTATCCAAAATTATTTAATTACACCGGTTAAAGTACTGGTGGGAAATAAATTTCTTTAAATCCCCAAGTCATAAGCCATTGATTTAAATCGGTGTTAATAATACGTATCAGTGTCATTGCATATAACACAGTTGGTCCCAGTTTTGCAAAAGGCCTTAGGTGAGCCTGCCAATTGTTGTCCTCTTCAGTAGGGACAAGCTGAGATCCACTTGAGTGGGCTAAATGCAGGATTAGGTTACAGCTTTCGTTGTCTTGGGATTCTTAGGGTGAATGTATAAATGCAAATATTTTTTCTAGCCTTAAAAATCTTTCTAGGAGGGTCTGCTTGATATAGTGATGTTCTAAATGTTCTATCTCAAATTAACGATGGATTACAGTAGTGACATACAATGTCAAACAAGGGTGTGAGAGAAGCAGAACTGGTAAAAAGAAGTCAGAGAAGGAAAGTGTAGGTGGCACTTCATTTTTGTCAGTAAGTGTGTAATACTGTTTTGCTAATCACCTACATATTTAATTAGGTGTATAAGGTAAATTGAATGAAGATTAGAAGCCTAATTAAGCTCCATTAATTTTTCTTAGGTATTCTTAAGCAGGTTAAAGATTACATTAAAGAATGCAGCAAGTGCCAGGAAAAGCTAGATCGCTCTAGATCTCTGTCAGATCCTTCTGAAATGCTGGAGGAACTAGGACTGGATGCAAAATCTCATGAAGACAGTAATGAAACAGATGATGAATTGAGTAATACAGCATCAATCCCAGCTGCATCCCCAAAGCCTGTGAAGAAGAAGCCAATAGCAAAGCATGAGCTTGTATTTGTAAGTACCATTGTTTACATCTGAATGTATTTAAGATGTTTGTTAATGCATTCTTAGTCACATATTTATTTTCCATTGTTGTGGTAACCTTGTAATAATAAGACGACAAAAATTTTGCCAAAGATTCAATGTGTGGAAACGGTATATGTGGAAATGTGGAAATGGTATATGTGACATGAAATTAATTATAGTACATCATCTTTGGAAAATAAAATCACCCTGACTCCTATTTATGCATATAGGACCCACGGGAAAATAAATGGCAAAAGTATAAGTAGTAAAGCATCACGTATAAGATTGTAATGGAATCTATATCTGTTCCTTAATAAATGATGCTATATTTATATATAAAATTCTTGTTGATAACTGGGGGCTCATATGCATGTAAAGACTTTTGAATCTAGAAACCATTTCAGATTGTAGCATTGAAAAATACGGTTAAAGAACTGTTTGAATATCCATGTCTTCCCATTTTTCCAGTCGTCTGTTTTAACTGTGTTTGGAGGGAGGGTGAAACTTGACGCATTGAAAGAAAGAAAACAATAGTAAAGTTAAGCTGTATATTATACAGGCTTGAACTGATTGTATGGTTGCAGAAAATAATCCTTTTCTGTGTTTCAGTGTGAATGCTTTAAAAAGGCGCAGTCTAAATGTAATGAAGTTCTCATAATGTTGTTTATGACAGGTTGACAGTAAGGGCCTTGTGAAGCAGTCATCTTCCAAACATTGTCTGTCAGTCTTAAACCAACTGAATCAGCAGAGGCTTTCCAATCAGTTCTGTGATGTGACTCTGCTGATTGAAGGAGAGGAGTACAAAGCTCACAAATCTGTCTTGGCAGCCAACAGCGAGTACTTCCGAGAGCTCTTCATTGAAAAGGGAGCTGTCTCTAGTCATGAAGCTGTAGTGGATCTGTCAGGTGAATTGTTGTGGGTTTCAAAGCTAGAAATCATAATATCCTAAGTAAGGTGTACAGTATTTGATTCAGTCTTTTTTGAGTGTTCAAGACAACCGAATATTTTGTCTTGCTTTTTTCTCTCTTCTAATCTAAAAGTATTTTGTGTGGATTTTAATGCTAAAGTGATCACTGTGGTTTTGCATAATCTGATCTTCCATATTGAATGGACTATGGGATTTCATCTTAAAATTTCTGAGAAGCTTTGGATTGATCTTTACCTTGCTTAGGCATGTTTTCTCCTCATATTACTCACAAACATTAAAAAAGGGAGCATAATCAAATGCTTGAATACATCAAGAGGGGATGTTGACTAGCTTCTCAGAGCGCTGTTTGTTTAGCTGAACAAATACTAAATTGTTTCTTAGTCTGTGAAACACTATTATACATGTTTCTGCTTATTTCTCAAACCTTCTGGTACCTTAAAGATAGGAGAAGATCCTAAAATAAATGTTCTAAAAATAGCTTTGTAGTGATGAAGAATACTGTACAGAACATATGCCTACTGCGTTTCTTTCTCATTAGTTTCGTAACTGTGTCTGTCTCTGCATGAACAATAGACATGCATGAACGATAGATTTCTAGTATGATGGTCCAGAAGGTCCCCCAGATTAAATATTTGATTTATGATCTACAGAACTGTGGAAAATTATACCAAATGCTTATTTTTAAGCATTTCTATCTATATATCCGTACCTTTATTTTTGTCATTAGCCACTTTCTTGTCTTATTTTTCTGCCGCATCAGTTGTTACTTAAGTCCTGGCTACTTTCTGAATGTAGCAGGTCCAGAAAGACTTTGGTTAAATTAGGGTTAATCTGCTTCAAAAATGTTGTGGCTTTCCCAGCATCTTGAAACATTCTTCTAGAGAATTTTATTGTGAAACTACCTCAGTTCTACTTATTGGAAAAGTTGTCTGAGCTTACTTCCACTTAGAAAATACACAAGGAGGGTGCTTTTGCGTAAATGACAATTAATTGAGTCCCAGTGGAGGGGCTTCAGAGTTACTTGCAAGTGTGTTTTGCTCTAAATTTCAGACTGAACCATATCAAAGGTGAACGGTTGTATCCATCATGGGATATTTTGGTGTAATTTGGGGTCATCAGTGTTTGCTCTAATCTCTTGTTTTATTCCTGGTAGGGTTCTGCAAGTCCAGTTTTCTGCCTCTGTTGGAATTTGCTTATACTTCAGAATTAACTTTTGACTTCTGTAGTATGGCAGAAGTGGCCATGCTTGCCCGGCATCTCTTCATGTCAGAGGTCCTCGAAATCTGTGAAAATGTGCACAAACAGATGGAAGAGAAACAAATTACGGTGTATCAAAAGGGAGATATTCAAACAGTAGAGTCAACACAAAATTTAGCAGAGCAGACTGAAGTTGAGACACGGCCTGCGGATGGTGCTGAGCAACCTGAGCTCGCAGCCAGTGAAGTGCCAGTAGCTGTGAATGGAGCTCCTTCCTCTGCTGGGACAGAGGAGGCAGCAGCACCCCAGCCTGACCTCCTGCCCCCAGAGCCTGCGGAGGCCACTCCGGATGATCTTTCGAAGCCTGTGGAGCAGTGTGAAACAACTGGAAATTACGTGAAGATGCAGCTGCTGGAGGGCGTTTCAGATAGCACCGTGTCGGTCGTGGAGGCTGAGCCATCGGCTGTGGAAGCCATGGACACACAAAGTCAAACGGAAATTGAGACAGATCAAAATGAAGGTGGTAAAGCAAACGTGGACCCTGCTTCTGAAGACTCCTCAGAAACACTCAAGCAAAAACGTGGCAGGCAAAGTAAAGAACAGAGCGTTTCAGTTTCACAACCGGAAAGCCTAGCTTCCAGCCAAGATGATACTTACAAAAGCAAGCTTCGCCAGCGTTCTGTTAGTGAAGGGGGATATATCAGATTGCATAAAGGAATTGAAAAAAAACTGCAAAATAGAAAGACAAATCCTAAATCTGCAATACAGCAGGTATTCTATCTGTCTTTAGGCCTGTTGTCAGTAATCGTCCAGTGTTTCAAGACCAATCTGAAAAGACTGTTTCCTGATTCCAAGCACTGTCTGGCAAATGTTTTTCTTTTTTGAGCGATTAACATTACTGCAAACCAAAGTAACTTCTAAGATGTGACAGTTGTGCCAAAAAAAGCTAAACCATTGGCGTCAAAATTCCTTCCATGTTGAAGATCTTTAGATTGCTCAGTGACCTTAGCCCAGCTTGAGTATCTTCTCACAGCTTCTTATGGTTGGACAGAAGGTGTATCTTCTCCCTAAAATTCTTAATGATCTGGGATTTTAATTCTTAACTAGCATGTGTGTATGTCAGTCATAGACAAATGTATTTATCTATTAGAGAAGTGAGACCCTACATTTGTTAAGACTTGAAAACAGAGCATTGGGTATGAAAAATTTGACATCACAGGTAGATCTTAAGACATAGTCATAAGTCACAATAATGCAGTCCTGCTACCTTCAGATTGGGGTCAGTTCAAAACAAAAAGGTTCAAAGAGCACTGGTATTAAAAACTCTAGCATTTGGACATATTAAATGTTTAGTAATTGAAGTAGTTATTTCAATTTTTTTTTTTTTTTTTTTCCTAAATGAAACGGTCTTCTTACTCTTTCCCCTTCAGGAGCCTTTCCTCTTTTCGTGCCTGTGGACAGCTGACATTCACCTCACTGAGCATTAATACATTCGGTTTTGTGACAGAGTACACTTTGCCTTACTCATTGCACGTTGGCTAAATCTTATGAAGAACTGATAATTTCCAGAAGTGTTCTGTGAGACGTTCACATACTAGAGCCACCAGTCCCACACGCAGGGGGATAATTTGTTATCATTACAACACCCTGGTGTATAGAAATTGTAGCATTAGTCTCCTTTTACAGATGGACAACTTAAAGCCCAGATGTTAAAACTAGCACAATCAAAATATTTGAGCAACCTATTTAGGATGGTTGGAGAATGACAAGTTTTTGTTCTGTTTTGGGAGGGGGGGAATATCTACCTTCAGGAACAGCTCCTTTTAACTTACTTCGCAGTTTTTAAATCTGGCCCCTTGACAGATGAGGTCTACAGACAGTGGCCACCTATGGAAAAAAGAAATTGGTTTAGATAATTGCTCAGAATTGGACTCAGGAATAGGTTCCTGCCTTCCTAACTCATTTCATAGCTTTTAGCATTTTTGTCTCATGCATCTCTCCACTCCCCCCCCATTGGCACTGGATGTTGTATAAGCATAGGGAAGGAGACACTCCTTCCTGAGTTCCCAGTTTTGATGCTGGAAGAATAACAGGAAAGAGAGGTTGCAGGAAAAATGCTGCTGACTTTTGAATTAAAGTAATTGCAGTTGGCATGGAGATGTTGGGGATGAAGTATGCTTTGTATAAATGGATTATTTTCCAAGCTCTTACTAATCACCTACTGGCCAAAATTATTTTTGTGGCTTTGCATTCAGCCAAGTTTGCATAAGTTTTCAGAGCAACAGTAAAATTTAAAAAAAAAAAATTAAAATGTTGCCCCTGTGTTGAGTTTCAGTTTGTTTTTGAGAGACGTGGAAGGGCTAGCATGTTTTCAAAAACTGTTAGGTATCTCACTTGTTGAGAGAACAGGAAGAAGAAATGGGGATGCATTGTACTTTTTCCCCTTGCCTTATTCTCAGAAACCTGAAGGGGAGCTACCCAATAAAGGAAATTTCAGCCTGCTCACTTAGAATTTGGCTTTTAAAGAATTTGACTGCAAGTTTCTACAAAGGAGAATGAGATTATCAGCTCCAGGTAGCCCTGCCAATACGGCCTAACAAAAAACCACTAGTGCTTAACAAAAAAACCACTAGTAAAGCTGGAATGCTTTTAACCAGAAAGAACTTTGCTTAAATACCGTAAATTTTTTTTACAGGTTATTAATAACTGAGTTTTTGCTGGCTGGTAAAAATTAATTAGGCCACTGTTGTTTTTTTTTTTTTAATCTGATGACTTTTGTAGTAAAGCAAATGTAAATCTTGAAAAGGGAAGTTGGAGTTTAGGAAAGGGTTGGAAACATTTGGTAAAAGTTATGACTGGCAGTACTTTGTTGTTCCTCTGTAACTATCCCTTAGTTCCTACTAGGCAGTTACTCGGGGTTGAATAGTTAGTTGTCTCTGAACTGGTAAGTCATTATCTGCCTATAATTATAATCAGTTTATGGTTTTAAAACAAGACCAGTTTTTCACCCACCATGAGATCTGTAGTTTTGCAGTGAACTGAAAGGGGGCAACTTTCTAGCAGCTAAGTAAACTGAGCAAAATTAGGTGGTACTATAGTAATACCCAGAAACATCAGCTTTTAGTACTAACTTGCAGAGGAAGTATGAAATAAAGTATAGTAAAGTTCATTCAAGAGTTATGTTTTTCCAACTTAGGTTGCCATGAAGCTGGTACAAAGAGGGAAAAAAATGAAACAGCCCAAAAGAGAGACCACGGAAAATAACGAAGTAGAAGCTCAGCACAAATGCACTGAGTGTGGAATGGTGTTCCAGCGGCGCTATGCACTTATAATGCACACACTGAAACATGAAAGATCTAAAGACTATAAATGCCCAGTAAGTTGTGGGTTTTTTTTGTCTGTAAACCTCCCTTTTTAGGAAAATTCATTCAGTAATGACAATTATTTTTCTTGCCTCCTTTCGTACATGTATTTATTTTCCTTATGGATTTCAGAGACGGATGCAGCCCTGATCTGGATGGGGTGGGGTAAAATGTGCAGCCAGATGGCCTGACAGCACCGTGTGACATGGGAGTACGCTTGCTGCTCAAGACAGTGCTGGCGTGGGCTTTACTTTTAACCTTATCAGTAAATTTGCAACTGTGTTTAGATTAGCCTGGAAGTTGGCCTCATTGGGAAGTGATCAGCGGTTCTGTCAGTAGCCATAAAATTCAAAATTCACAACTATTAATAAGTCTGAGATAAAATGCCTATTGGAGTCAGGTTATAGACCTAGCTAATCATATTACTATACTTAAAACTTTTGATTACCTTTTTTTAAAAAATAATTTTGGAGTATTAAATGCAAAGTAAAGTTGTAATATTTTCTTTCTCAGTTGTGTAAAAAAGAATTCCAGTATGGTGCCTCTCTGCGAGCCCATCTTGTCCGGCACACGCGGAAGACCGAAGTGAACACTGCAGCTGCTAGTGTAGAAGAGACCGGCGTGTCTTTGGTGAAAGGGAGAACTAAACGGGAATTTATATGTGATATATGTGGGAGAACTCTACCTAAGCTGTATTCTCTCAGAATACATATGCTCAAACATACAGGTGTAAAACCACATGCATGCAAGGTAAAGAGAAAGTCCTTTTACTCTGTAATCAAATTAGTAATGTTTTCTTGATATTTTAGTATTGACACTCTGTCCTAAAATTTAGGTTAATTTAGGTGACTTCAGAATGGGGAAAACTACTGTAACATTCCTGATGAAAATTCTTGTAGTCCAAGACTGAGAAAACTAGAATGAAGGTGAATCATGAAAGTTCATATTCCTGTGTCTAGAAGGATGTCTTCCCTTGAGTATTCTTTTTTAACAGACCAGTCTGCCACTGGTGCGAAATCACAGGCTTGGCCATCCTGGTGCCCAAGAAATACAGGAGGTTTTGTTGTGTTTGAAGTTAAACACCTATTACATAATGAGTTTTATTTGTCCTATTCCACCGGATATGGATTTTTTTAGGTTTGTGGAAAGACCTTTACGTATAAGCATGGATTAAAAATGCATTTAGCTCTCCATGAAGTACAGAAACAGTTCAAGTGTGACTTGTGTGAAAAGTCTTTTGTCACAAAAAGAAGTCTTCAGGAACACATGAGCATTCATACAGGTAAGTGATGAGAAAGAGTATCCTTTTACTTTGGTTGGCTATTGTATGCTGCTGAACTTCAACATTGTTCTTCAGTGTCAAAGGAACTGTTTAAAAAAATAAATAGTAGTTTCTCCTTTTTCTTCTGCTGGTTAGGCAGCTGAGATGGAGGTAAGTAGTCATTTCACATTTTTTTTCTGGGCTTATTTTACCATAGCTTAATGTTGTTATGCAAATGTTCTATACAAGAACAGTGAGTCATGGTTGGTCTGTTCCCATTTTTTTATGTACGTATTTATGCCTGTATCATGTCAATTCAACAAAGATAGGCAAGAGGCTGGAATGTTCTGGAGCACTTGCACTTCCAGCCTATCCTTTCAGAGAAAAACATGCTAAGTTAAATCTCTGAGAATCTCCATATATGTTTTACAAGACTTGCTGTACTAATACTGAAGTTTTATAAAACCTGCTATCTTGAAAGATCTTAGCATGTGAAAGATGACAATATAATAATTTAATACAAGCGGAGTTTTAAAATTGTAATGTGTAGAAATTGTCTGTGTTTCTTGTTTCTCAAGTTGGGTGGAATCAAAAGTAAGAGACTGTTTCTGTTAAGACAATTTGTTCCAGAAATGAAGGAATTTATATTAGTACTCAGCACTCCTAAATTGATGAATTGGAGCGGAAAACTTTTATTTCAGGGTGGTGTTCCACAAATTCAAGGTGTAAGTCATCCGTCAGTAATGCTGCGTTGCTGGAGAAGTTACATATTATATGAACACAGGCAATTGTGTTTTGTTTTTTTTTTTTTTCCACACAAGAGGGCAATTTTTTAGGCTGTTCATCTTTCATGACTGATGAGTAGCTGCAGTGTTGTACCTGTGTTTAAAAACATGCAATAAAGTAATTAGAGTTGCTACTCCCCCCTCTGTGTATTATTACATTGGCACATACAAAATACACTTTAAAATTCCATCTGTGTTTAATTAAACAGACTTCTCTTTGTAGCACTGCTCTGATTACTTAAGATAAATTATATGAGAAGAAAGAAACACTCTCACAAAGCACTCCAGAGATATGGAGGCCTGGCTTCGTAACGTGTTTTGTTTTGGTTTTGTCAGGAGAATCCAAGTATCTCTGCTCCATCTGTGGAAAATCTTTCCACAGGGCATCAGGACTCAGTAAACACATAAAGAAACACCAGCCAAAGCCTGAAGTTCGTGGATATCAGTGTACTCAGTAAGTTGGTTGGTGGTTTTTTTTGGTGGGCTTTTTTTCTTAACATTAATGAACCTAGTAATTTTAAAGATTAAAAGCAGCTCCTTGTTGTAGCATAAAACTGTTCACTGGCCTGGAATAAGACTTTTAAAGCATCAGAGTAAAAAATGCACTTTGTTAATACATGCATTGGAGAGCAAAAGCTTGTCGTTTAACTGTTACCTAGCTCTGGTTTCATAGAGTTGTTTTCTAATGAGTGTGTTTGCACTTGTAGCTGTAACCAGTAGCTATGTGGTTTTAAAGCTCCCTTGTAGGACAGATAGAAGAGTGGTAAGCTTGTCAGAGGCGAAGGGCCTTCAGCCTGTTCTTGCCCTCTTTTACTCTGGTAGTTGATCTCAGTTTAATTTGAAAATTTCCTGTACAGTCTACGCTGTCATGTACTTGTGTGCACTGCAATACATGCTGTGTTTAGCAAACAGCTCTGCAGGAACATCATAAATTAAGACTCACTGACTATTGCAGTTAACTTGATTATAAAACTTATATGACCACTTAAATATCTTTCATTACGGACTTTAGTTTAGCAGAAACTCTGTAACTGGAAAGAGCGTGTCTCCTAGTGCATTAGCAAACCATGGATACTTTTTCCATGACCAAGCAGGCTATAGGAGAACCTTTCAAGTGACCCACAAAAGCACAAATGGTGCTTAATTTCCAAACTGTCAATTAGGTCACTGGAAAATTCTCTCAGGTATTAAGAGGAATTGTACAATTTATATGATTACCTGTATGCAACTCATGGTTTTAATGAAAGCTATAATCTAAAGTATTGTTTAAGGTATCTCTGGTAGTGCTGCTGCATGCTAGCAAAAATAATATTTTGTAACTGCTGAAAACTCACTTTAATTCTCTCAGCAATGTTTTTTAATGCTAAAAATAGCAATCTTAGCAACACAAAGAACAGAGCTAATAGGGTCCACAACAGGGACAGAACTGTTTAATGAAAGATACTAGGGAAGGCAATTTTGGTTTTGAAGGAGAAACATATTTAAAAAATAAAAATTTTTTACTCAAGGCAGTACAGTCATGGATACAAAAGATTACCTTGATAGAGAAGATATTTTGAGTCCCCAACTCCTTCAAAATAGACACAGTCCTTATTTCTTTTACAGTGAAGATCTCTACTAAGAATGTAATTCATGTTGTCACAAATGGTTTAGAGAGCTTCACTAAGCAATAACCAGACTTCAGTTTTCTAGTTCGGTGGCTTGGTATGTAAATCTCCCTGCCAGGCTTCAGTTTGAGCTTCTGGCCCAGTTAAAGAAAGCTGAACATGAGTTATTTTCCTAAAATGTTCGTGGAAGTTTTCCAGTGAAGTAGGTATTCGATTAAATTGCAGCAATGCATGAGAGTGTCAGAGGGTGGTGGTTGCTTGAGTTTTTTACCTCTCTAATTGCTTTTCCAAATATGCAGTCCTTGAGGGGAGAGCACCAAGTGCCAACCCCATTCAAGACCCTTAGGGGTCTTTGTGATACTTTTTGATGTGGATCTGCAAACCCAGGATGCCTGAGAGCCCCATTTGAACTGGAGCTGTCAGCTTTTCCAGCCTAGGAGGATGAGGTTGTTTGGGTGGCTCAGGGACCATCACCTCCCCCCTGCCCCCCACCCGCTTCCCCCCCCCCCACCCCCCCCCCAAAGCGAAGAAGGCTTTTTTCCTCTCCAGAATGCCCATTCTTCGGGAAATGTAATATTAAAAGTTTTGTTCCTGTATGGAAGCTTTTTTCAGATTCCACTGGAGGCTGGGAATTCTGAGATTCCCTCATTCCAGAGGTTGATGAGCTGTAGAAGGTGGATCCTCCACCTTTGCTTGCTGGCATTTCTCTGCCTCTGTCCCTTCTTGAGTCATACAGGTATATGATGTTACATGAGGAAGAGATGCAGATGATCACGCGAAGATGTCTGAAGAGCACAATTTCTTTCAAAGGGAGAAACCATGTCTTTGATTAGACTGACACCTAGTTTTCATACCAAGAGGAGCTAGTGATTTGTAATTTTATAGTCATACTATGGCAAGGTATAAATGAAGGAAAACTAGGAGTTTGCCTGGGTTTAGAGGTATACAAGCAGCAAGCTAAAGAATGAGTATCACTACTTTCAGATGCTTTCTTGTAGGATTCTGAATTTGTTTTTTAATTTCTAAAAAAAATACATTTGAGCATTACAAACAACAAATACTGGTTATCTTTGTATCAATAATTAATCCTCTTTGGTTAACGGAAGAAACAGCTGTTACTATCCTCATATGTTCATATGGTATAATACAAATTTCTGATGTCTTCCAGTCAGTTTGCCTTTGATTATTCCCCGTAAAAATAACAGAAAGAATATAGTTACCCATAACAAACAAAAGTGTTTCAGAGGTCCTCAAGTTATATTCCAGACTTTCAGATAAGCTGCTGTTCCTTTTAATTTTCCCTAGTTTGGAAAGGGATTGTGCTTTATATAGATATTGACAACGCAATAGGTGTTGTCTTCTCAGAGTCTTCAGTTGCCATTAAGGAGGAGGGTTCCAGTGCCTTTGAAATCAGGATCACCAAGATCTTTCTTATATGGGATGCTAAAACCTTTACTGTTACAGGTGTGAAAAGAGTTTCTATGAAGCTCGAGATCTTCGGCAGCATATGAATAAACATTTAGGTGTGAAGCCATTTCAGTGTCAGTTCTGTGGAAAATGTTATAGTTGGAAGAAAGACTGGTATTCTCATGTAAAGTCTCATTCTGTCACAGACCCTTATAGGTAAGAGGAAATTCATTTAATAACTGAAATGTACTAATCAATATGAGGTTATACAGATCCACAGCCAGCCAACAAGGAACTGCTTAGTCCGTTGTTAAAATACCAATTGATTGATGTTGACTGGGGTCTTGAGTACTTGAGAACAGATGGGTAACTTCAAATAGTGTGGTCCAACTGTTAACATGCTGGCACAATCCTGGAACTAATACCTGTGAAGTTGTAAGAGGATAAATATAATTGATGAAGTTAGAAATGCTTTGTATGTAATCTCACTTCTCTAGAATGGTAAGTGGAAGCTTTGTGGCTGTGAATAAGAGAAAATGTAGCTCAGTCCAACAATATTATTTCTAATTATGGAATTGCTTGTCATATGAGACAGTATTCCCATTAAACTTTGCCTACCATAATTAAAGTGCATTTTGGTTTAAAAAGCATAACAGGCATAGAATAATGGTTTCAATAGACTTCTCAACACATTTTAGGTGCAATATATGTGGTAAAGAATTTTATGAGAAAGCTTTGTACAGAAGACATGTAAAGAAAGCCACACATGGTAAAAAAGGAAGAGCAAAACAAAATCTGGAACGAGTTTGTGAGCACTGCGGAAGAAAATTCACACAACTCCGGGAATATAGGAGACACATGAACAACCATGAAGGTATGTAGAAAACAAGCAGTCATGACATCCCTCAACCCCTAAAAACATTGTGGAGAAAGGGGTAATTATTTCTTTGAGTCCATGTATGTCCTGTGTTGCAAGATGCGTGGAAGTTCTTACAGATTCTCCAGTTAGTTTTATGCTAGTCTGATTTGTTAACTTGCTTCCAGTGATTCCCAGAAGTGGCTGTTGGGATCTTCCTAAAACTGCAGTCACATGCAGGGACAGTGACAACTTGTCCTTCTCAGAACTTTAATGGAAGAGGAACTTTTTTAGAAGTGATTAAAAGATGTACATCTGGCAAAGAATTGGATGTAGTAAAACATTCTCCAGTTTGAAAGGTGCACACAGTTAACAAAATATTCTTCAAACAGGAGAGTGATTAGCCTGAATTTAAAAAAAGGACCACTGTTGGAAATTGGTCAACTTCTTGATTTATAACAAGCAGTAAACTCTATGATGTTTGGGGAAACTATGAAAACATTTTACAATTTAAAAAAAAAAAAAAAGTATGTGCATTTCTACTTTAGATGTGAAGTATGACATTGATTTTTGAGTATTTGGATGTTCCAGCTGTGTTGGAAGTCTATATATACTCCTATCTCAGGGCAAAAACCACTTTTTTGAAGTATGTCTCCTTTTAAAGAGCTGTTATGAGTAAATCTGATAGCTGTCTAACTATTGAAATAGAGATTTGGTGTTTGTTTCTAAACAGAGAAAGTGTCCTGTAATAGGTGCCTAGCCTAAATCTACAGTAACTGTTACAGAGGAAAAGCCAGTATTGAAATAGTGTTTGTCACCACCCACGTGCCCCATTAGATACTACGGACCACAGAACTCAGGTGTTACAAGGGAGAATAAGATTATACAAACATAAGGTGCAGTATTTGAACATATGCTGTGTGGTGGAGGAGGGAAAAAGCTGTAGGTGGCGTTAGAAGCTAACTAGAATAAGTGCTGGTTTGATGAGAGGTGTCTAGAAGGATTTACAGAAACAAAGGGTGACTAGAAATGTAAGTGACCAATTCTGAACTAAAACATGGTTTCAGAAAGGCATCGCTGGCAAAGAATAATTAGAATTTTATTAAGCGGTATGCACTTAAAATAGGGGAGAAGCTACATTAAAAGGAATTTTGAAAAGAAGAATTTTTTAAAAGTAAAATGTCAGATTGGGCAGAGCACTTGTGGAAAATCTTGCCATTGAATGTGTTATGCTTGCATTATATTGTAGTACAGAAAAGGTAAACAAGATCTCTTTCTTACATGGAAAAAGTTACTGTATTTCTTTTTGTTCTTTTATACTGCTGTTCTCCCTGTCTCTTCTCATCATCGCTCATGCATATTTACGAACACTGACATCTCGTCCTTGCTTTCCCTTTGAGAACAGGTGTGAAGCCATTTGAATGTCTAACTTGCGGAGTAGCCTGGGCTGATGCACGTTCGTTGAAGCGTCACGTGAGGACGCATACTGGAGAACGACCCTATGTCTGTCCAGTGTGCAACGAAGCTTACATAGATGCCCGGACACTACGGAAGCACATGACCAAGTTTCATAGGGACTATGTACCCTGCAAAATTATGCTGGAAAAAGATACTCTTCAGTTTCATAACCAGGGGACACAGGTGGAGCACGCCATCAGCATTTTAGCAGCAGACATGCAGGAGCAAGAAACCGAGATTAGCGTTGGTGGTGGTGAGATTGAGACTGTGGTAGTGACAGGAGAGACGCTTGAAGCCATTGAAGCAGTTGCAGCTACTGAGGAATGTACGTCAGTCTCTACTCTTTCTGACCAAAGCATCATGCAGGTGGTAAATTATGTATTGGCACAACAGCAAGGACAGAAAATGGCTGAAGTGACACAGGCCATTGAAACTGTAGAAGTCGAAGTGGCCCATGTTACAAAGACAGACTGAATATGAGAGAGCAAGAAGGGTGAGGTCTTACGGTCTGTGAGAGCTAAGTATTTAACTGGGTATCTGAGGCTTACAGTGATGCCTGTTTTCAAACAGTTAATCCCCAGTACTGAATGTCTTGGTGATGAAATTCTGCACCATGCATTACAGGGAAAAAGTTAAGATGCTTCAGTGTGGGCCAAGACTTTGAAGGCTAAGATTTCTGCACTGGCCATAACTGTAAAAAAAAAAAAAAAAAAAAAAAAAAAAAATTGGAATAATAATGTTTTCTGTGTTATGGAGTAAGTATCATGCTGTAACTTTTAAAAAACGAAAAGGAAAAAATATAAAGAGGCTGCACTAAAAACTAGAAATGCACAGCTATGGGTAGCTTTTTTTTACTTTTGTTTTTATGTGCATTTCATCAAGTTTGTGAGCAAATTACCTGTATTGGATTCTGCCTGTTTACTCCCCAAGACAAGGGGACGTTAGAACGCTTTGTGCAGCGTATGCTTCATGCAACAGACAGAAAATCTGAGGCTTTTTTCTTTGGGTAGGTGCACCATCGACAGTTAGTGAATCCCAGTTTTGAAGAACTTATTTAAATTCCAGGTCGGTGGGTGGCAGGTCCAAGGTTCAGCAGAACGCTGTAAAATGTTTTACAGATAATGGGCGGGGGTCCACTAAAGTCAGAGGAAGTGATTCTCTGAGACGGATTGTGAATTTAAGTTGACCAGAGGACAGCCCACTGCAGGGAGACTGCTTAGAGAAGTAAAGTGCTTTTTATTTGTAAGTGAGGAGCTTACACTTCAGCCTCTGTGCACAACCATGTTTCGTTTAATGATGTTTGGTTGCGTAAAGGAAGCTATCGCCTGCATTGTTGCATGTATCCAAAGCAGGCAACCTAGTGATGGATGTTTCTCATTTTGCATTACATTTGGTGTAGAAACTCTCAAGTGAAAAATGCCTAATGGCACACTTCTTCGGGAATATAAATATACTGAAGAAGTCCAGCTAGTTAGGATCTGATCTTGTCTTGTATCGTGTTGAAAGGAGGAGCTCTGATAATTCCCAAATGGGACACATAGCAATATCAGGATAGAGAACTATGAAAATCTTAGTACAGGGTGAAAATTAAATTTTTCTCAAAATACAAGTCTCCAGAAAACCTTATTGCTGCTGCTGTAAGAAACTACTTCTAGGGCAAGCTAATTCCCGGTATTACACCACATAGATGGAAAAATTCTTACTAGGTTTTCCTGTGAGTAAGCATGAATCACAGCCATGCTTGGCCCAAGTTTAAATGTCTCTGATTTAATACCACAAACAGTGCACATCTTAATCTGTACAAAGTGTGTGTTCTTTCATTGTTGTTTGTTTGGGTGTTTTTTAAGCAAGAAACATGTCTGTCAAAGTAACTGAATGTGCTACGCACATGAACAATCAGAACTGTATTCTTTAAATTGTTCTCAGTCTGTAGTATTATCAAATGTTTCCCAGGTTTTGACAGCAGCAAGATAGCCAAGGAGCCAGAAGCCTGTAATCGTGCAGGGTAAACTTCATAAATAGTTACATGCATGTAACTCTTTACTACCTGTGAAACAGATCCACTGAACAAAATTTAAGCAAAATCTGTGACAAAGTAACCACCTCATTTGAATTAGTTAAATAAGATGAAAGGTAGAAATACTGAATATCTCTGTCTACTAAGCTACAGAATGGACTGTTCTTTTTATACCTTGCAAGCATGTAGATAAGCAGTTGATGAAAATTTTTTAAGCAATATGTAGTTTGAGTTCCTGCCTTGGATCTGAATTAATCTGTAGATGACTGTTTCAAAGGTCAGGGTCTTCCTGCAGAGAAGTAATGTAGTTAGTTATACATCCTGCAGCCCTTTACAATTGTATTCTTTTCTAATTACCAAATGGAGTAAAACTAAAATGAATACTTTAAAAAAAACAAACAAAAAACTGCTAGCTGTAACTCTTGAATTTTTGTATGGTCAAGAATCTGGAGATAGCCATCCTGCTTAAAATTAAAATACTGCCATTGTGATGGAAAAAGATTTAAAAGAACGCTAGGTAAACTTAAAAATTTACTTCAATGTTTGTATCTTACAAATAATTATGTATTACTAAAGTGAGGAAATGTTCAAGGAAAAATAGCTGTAAATAGTGCTAGAACATTATTTGTATATTTAGTGTGTTACCTTACAAAAGGAGTATTACCAGCACCTTAGTTTAATCTTTGGTGCATTTATTTATTTGCCCAACCTATGGAAGAAACAGAAGTGAATCTGAATTTCAGAGCCTTGTTACCCACTGTAAAAATGCTTTAACTGACTTGATGGCCTGCGGTTTAAAGACAAACAAACAAACGAACAAAAAAATCACAAAAGGTTGTTTCCTAAACAAGACTCAGCCAGGAATGTCAAAGCTGAATGTTGCGGCACCCTTTTCCTAACGTGCTGTGCCTTACCTTTTCAGAACGGCATGAGGTAAGTAGGGAGTGTCACTCTTAGCTTTGCTGTTCCCCTATGTGTGAAGTTGCCTTATGTTTTTCTTTAGACTTCAGCTCTTAATTTAAGATGTTCACTACCCTTCTGCAATCTGTTTGAAGTCAGACTGCAAATACGCAGTTGATATTATTTAATTCGATTTTTTTTTAAATAAAGTTTATGAGAAGTGTCCATTTATAAAGTATTCCTAGTGAATTCCTGTAAATAATGAATTTGATTTGTACATTCTGCTGTTTTTATTTAGTGTTAGATGTATAAAGTTATGGTTATTTCTGTCATTAAATAAACTGAGCTTTGCCATGAATTATTCTTTCAAGCAACTTTTTCAGGGGGAAAAAAAGTGTGGCAGAATTATTTATTCCTCTTTAGTATTTCACCTTCCATGTATAGATAGATGTCTGGTCTGAATAGGTCTAGTAACACTTCTTGATTTTTGCTTAAGTCTCAAAAAATTAACTTGCATGAGGAAAGGAAACCCACTGCCCTCTTAAATTGTGTCAGAACATGGCTATACAAGAGCACAGCATTAACAAAACACAATGTGTATTTATACTGAAATCCCTTTGGCTGCAAGACCTCTTGGTGGATGAGGCATCCACTCAACCCCCCTCATACCCAGCTGTAACCATTTTAGTTTGTTTCAGATGTTATTTCTCTTGACTTGGGTTTCTGTACAATGCTGCCACCCTGAAGCAAGCATCATACAGCGCTTCTGTCTCGGCCTCTGCTCTGGGACAAATATTTGAGCAGGGGTTGTGGCTTGGAAGTTGTCCTCCAGCATCACTCTCCTGGCTGAAGAATGAGCTGTACAGCTGCCTCCTGGTCTGGGAACGAACGGCATCCTGTGCCTTTCCATTTGCTGTTACAGCAACTTTAAGGCAACGTCAATGTTGCAGAAAGGCTGATTACCTTTTGTGGTTCATCCCAATTCCTAGGGGAAATGCTAGGAGCTTTCTAGTGTATTAACTCGTCCGTGAGCCTGTACAGGTAACCAAGCTAAGCAGGGAAGTATTTAATTAAAAACAGGGGGTTCAAAAGGCTGAGTTCTGAAGGAGTAATGTGGCCTACCATTGAACAAATGCTGTTCAATAGGGATGCAAGTACAGATGAAAACCAGCAAAGTGATGTGTGGATAATTTTTCCCCCCTTTGTCTCTACTTGAGCTAGAACCATGTCATTCCTGGCTGTTAAAGGAAGAGCCATGAATTTCTACAGCATTGGAACCATGTTTACATTTAATACGGTAACATTCAGGAGCCAGTCTTACAGCTGCTGCTGACCATGCGGTGGGAACCTACCACCTCTCAAGCAATTATTTACTGAGACCTGTTGCCATGGAGAAGAGTTCCAGCTACCGAAGGCGAGAGGCCCCAGGCCACTTTGTTGCCACCCTCAGGCACAGGGCTGTTGGGGAATACGCTTACAGGCCTAGTGTGACTTTGAAGGGACTTTTCAGAAAGTAAGAGTTTGTCTTGTACCCCTATAAAAAGTTTTGTCCCGAGGGTAGTATTTCTTGTCTTGGGTAAAGTGCTCTGCCTTACAGATGGTAACATCAGTACTAACTTAGTGCTTTTAGATGTGTAGTAGCTCAAGCTCTTCTTGTCAGCCTTAGATTTTACACGTGAACAGGACCGTATTAAACAAGCATCTGAGTAACACAAATAAAGCACAGCTTAAGAGACATGCTAATTTTGCAGTTACTCTTTACACTACACTGCTCTATTCAGTGCCTGCAATTCTATATAGTGGAGGCTGGTGTAGGTATGAATATGAAAGGCTACCACAGTAACACTTCTTTCACAAAAGCAAAGGCAGAATTATGATTTTATAACACGCTACTGAGCATCAGCCAACACTTTACATGCAACTACTATGTTTACAAATTATGGGAAGCTGGGGGAGAAAAGGAGAGAGAAATACGTTTTTATTACAACTTGCATTACCTTAGATGAATAAACTTGTACTGCAAGGAAAACATAAACATAGGCTCATGACATCAAGTTTGTGGAGCTCTTGCTACAGAACCACAAAGACTTTATTTGTGCATCCGTCTCATCAGGAAATCCAATCCCAAGAACCAAATTTAAGAGCTAAGTCACAAGATTAGCAAAGGTTTTTAAGACTTTACTGTATGCCACTGAATCAAAAAGTTCATACTCTAATTGCTAGCTGTGACAGTCACCACCATTCTTACCTACTCTACCTCGCCTAAAGGGTAGCTGGCACATATGTATCTATACCACAAAAAGTGTGCACTGCAGAGTTCAAAGGTTTGCTTTGGTAACTAAATCTTGCTTGGACTCCCACCGCTCCACACTTTTAATGGGAAGTTCATAAACAGAAACTTAACACGCTATAGACAGAGTTCAAGTGTAACAGTTCATGTTTCATGCTTTTAATTCCATGGATAACTATGCATCTACCCTGAGGCAATGGCTCCAAATTATTAAACACAGCAGCTTTCCTCAGTAAGCACTATATAGTTTTTAAGATGCCAATATATCAAAATTAGAGAACAGTAGGAGATCCCTTCATTAATAGAAGAAATAAGGAAGGTGTTAATAGGATAAAGTAAAAAAGCAAATTGTTAATTGTCCAATTTTTATGGTGCTCTACTGCCTCTTGGCAGAGGAACTAGACAAATTATGGTGATTTCAGAATGTAACCTTTCCTTCTGTAGCTTAAGGGCAGAACTATTCAGCATTCCTCAATTTATAATTTTATAATGAATTAAAAAAACTCAACCTCTTTTTGCAGAACACCTTTTAAGACTACTAACTACACAGATAAAAAGCCTTCTTGAAATTCTGTTGCTTCTCCAGATTTATCTTATCTTATGGCAGCCTAGAAAGAGTTCTAGTTACACCAGTGATTTCCGACAGTTTAAAGCCTCAGTTTGCCTCTTCAGGAAGCAGAAGCCACCCTTTTCTCAAAAGCTGACTTTTCCTCCAAGTCTCCTCACGACAGCTTCGGTAAACCCACCCCCAGCACACAGGACTCAGCACAGCCCTGTGGGTTCTGACAAGGAGGTGCTCTACAAATCCGGCAGGCACAGAGATCAAGCACGACAGGCCTGAAGGCAGCTGTGGCTGCTGCTGCGGTCGTTGCGTTAGGACACGATAGTTGGTTTTGTAAAAGTTGGCTGAACACTGTAATTGGGTCATCTATGACATGGGAGTAAGCCCATGAAATTAAAATGGCATCCATCAGTTGACCTTACAGACAGGCTGGTTGGGTACTTCTTTCTGCTGATAAAATACAGATTCTCAGAATCTGGACAGTACACCTCCTATACTTTTAAAGGAATGAAACTAAGTGTGCAAGGGGCTACGCCCAGGATTGCCTGAAACACTGCCACTAGTAGTTGACTGCACTGGGGTTTTTTGGGGGGGTATTATTATTTTAATATAGTTAGCATTAGATGAGTCTGGATCCATTCACAACCCAGCAGGCTCAAAAGCAGCCTAGCTGCAGGGTAGCACAGAGAAGGTTACTGGGTAACGACTTGTATCTTCACCTCATGTCTTGAATGTTTTGCAAGCTGCTCAGGTGCTAAGTAAAGCTTTACTGCTAAGCAAGCATAAGCCTTCTGAGATAAAACTGCACAAGTTACATGGACAGACATGTCAACCACTGATAGGTATACATACCTTGCTATACTAAGCAGCTAAAGGTCTCAGCATATCTCCTGGAGGCACTTAAGATAGCTAAATCAGGTAGTTTACCATGAGTTTTAGGATTCCTGAATATTCTTAGAAAAAGAAAACACCCCCTCATCCCCCCCTAGACTATCTTCATGCGAAGACCATGACTATTTTAACAAAAGCCTAGAACTTCAAGCCTTGACAATACTTTTCAGATCAGTTCTTTCCTGCAAGCTTCAGACATTAAACACCATGTGTTTAATGAGTGTTGGGCACTCAGCCCTTGGTAGATTTAGGCCACCCTGATCGATTTTCTTCCATGAAGCACTGAGAAGGAACAGAGCTCCTACATTGAGTGAGGCAGGATCTCTGCTCACCTTCAGCTGAGATCTAGAAGCTGCTGCAGTCTCTCACAAGGTCTAGGATTACATTTATTGACCATGGGAGTAAGAAAGATAAATATAACTTTTGCTCTCTCATTTGCATGGAAGGTATTTCCTAGCGTGTCTGCTGTTCTGCCTAGCAATTTCCTAAAGGATTTTGAAGTACCAGGAAACTCTGTTGAAATGTAGGTCTACTTCAGCCAAAGATGCGGAAGACATTCTTGGTGGCAGGCTAACTAAAAAAGAATAGGTCTCAAAGTCATCCTCTTATTCTTACTCAAAGTTCCCTTTTGCTTTTTCCTAATACAAGTGACCGAGAGAGTATCAAGTAACTACTAAGGAGCAAGATAAAATAGTTATTCACTGTGAATTACCACTATCTTAAAAGGATTTATTTCGACAAACATAACCACATGTGATAAAAATAAGTGAAAAATAAAAGATTCATTTTGCCTTGCCTAGTTCCAGTAATGCCCAAATCAGTTTTGGAAGTCCTGAAAGTCAGTTTTGAAAGTGTGTTTTGTTATAAAGAAACCAGATTTCTGCTATGGAAAAAAAATAATGCATACGTTTTTATGTTACGTTTATAACAAGGCTTTTAAAGAAAATAGTTACAGGTATTCAACTGCATCAGACTTCAAAAGAAAAAAAGATTACACATACAATACAAAAATACAAAAAAATATTTTTTAGAACTTACAAACTCAAAAGTCTAAGTGGTCAGAGCTTTCCTAAAATAATAATTAAAAAAAATACACTTCAAGATGCACTTTCCTTTCTGCACTCACAGGTTCAACTTTAGCATGAAGAAAGGTTTTAGAAGCAGGATGAACGCAATTAACATATTGAATTCTATGACCAGTTCCAGGTTGAAATTAATTTAGTGGTCAACACTATCAGGTATTTGAGTTTAAAAAGAACCTTACGTCTGTTTGGGGAGGTGGTGGGGAGGGGGGGTGTTGCTGTTGATAAGTTTCTGTTTAAGCAGTTCTGCTACTAAAATGTTTTAACAATACGCAATCTAAATTAGACTGAAATTTAGACAGTCGTTACTAGGTTTGAAATCCTACAGCACTGTTCTGCAGTATGAAAGCTAGGAAATTAAACTGACCAGACTAATGTCATTGTTGAAAATTATTGCAAGAGGCAGCCAGGTAGGGAAAGGTCAAGTTTTATTTCTAAAGCTGACACTTGTTAGAAGCATTAGGACTGCAAATACAGTATTCTTCTTTAACCTGATAGTGTCCACTGAGGTCTCAGGCATCAAGGCATTTTGTTTTAAATGGCAAGACAGGGAAAGTGCATCTTAGATTTTTCATACTTAAGCAGTGAGTTACCAATTTTTGGTGTGGCTTTTATTCCTTCTAGGCATAGTAAAGAAAAATATTTCAACCAAATGTGAAGCTTAATGTACATTAGCTTGTCTTTTTGGTGGTGGCTTTTGTGTACAAGGAAATGCTAACAAGCACTACTCAAGGCTAATGATTTAAGAGGAGCACACTGAAAATACTAATTTACCTTTGTAGTGAATATTCTTTACAGACTGTATCTAATATACAGACAAGGCCCATTTCCTTAGGATGAAACAGGCCACAGAAGGTTACACATCCTACATGAAGTTTTAAACAAAATTAGAACTAAGTTACCAGAGCCACTCAAGAGCAACATAATTCCTAGTTTGCAGAGACTTAACAGAAGGTAACTGCAGGGAGAAAAAAAATCCAGGTTCTTACTATTTCCTGCATAAGTTTATATTCAAATTAATAGTCCAGTAACACTTCTAGCACAAGACAATGCTCACTCTCTTTAGCAGTATTCCTAGGAGTCAACTGTTTCTCCTGCTACGAAGAGGGAGCCAGAAGTGAGAATGTGACAGCATTCAATGTTAATCTGATTAAAGAGACAGTAACCTTTTTCATCCACCTTAATTAATCACTGACCAAAAAAAAAAAAAAAAAAAATCTTAAAAAGGTACCACTCCAATTTCTTTATTATCTGTAACCTTTTTAAACTAATCACATGGAACTACAAAATTAGCAAATGCCTTGAAATCTGTATACAAAACATAAATTACCTCTAATTTCAAACTCAGTTATTAGTGTACCACTCAAAATCTTAAAAAAGTGGCTCCAAAGATAGTCTTATACCATTCTTAAAAAAGGAAACTGTTCCTTTAACGTTACACCCTCCCCTCCCCCCAAACACCCAACTCTCAATCCACATCATTTAGTTATTTTCTTGGTCATGGACATTTCCAAGATGAGATTTTATATTTCGTTCCCATAGCTTCTGGTTGTCAGAAAACCCATGCTTTCCTTTATTGAAGGAATTTGGTCCTGCTGAGGTTGGTGTATCCCTGTGAAAAGTAAAACAACATCAGTTGAGAAAGTCAGCTTAACTATAGTAGTTTGTGCAACATGACACTGAAAACACCAATTTTATAGTCCAACCTGCCCCCAGAAACTAACACACATTTCTTTCCATTACATCAGGAGTCCTCACTATTAGCAACTGTAATTTGGCCACAGAACTGATCTCTCTGTAGCACGTCAAGACAGAGCAATGAGATGGGGCAGCAGAGGAGGTGGGAGTAGCAGTAACTGCTGCCAGTTGTGAAGAATTTGTTGCAAGGGCTACAAAATTGAGGATCCAAATTTGCTACTGGAGAAAAAACCCCACTGAACAGTAGCGAGCCTCCAGGGGACTGACTTTAAAAGCAGCCTATCATGATAAACATCTTTAAAATATACATGCTCAAAATTAATCCCTAACTTAAGTGAAGCCTTCTCTGAAAATGTCCCTATTTATTTTAGGATTGGCCCTATACTGTCTCAAATTTGTGGCAAGCAGAAGAATTATATATATTTGTTTTAAAAGTAAACAAGCAATTCTTTGTCTCTCTGAAAGAGATGATTCTCATCTTCCCCCTGCACGGGAGTTTAAAAATCTGACCAGACTATCCTACTTCAGGGCAATTTATAGAATGGAGAACGATACAAACTTTAGCAGCAAGCAGGAACTCCCACCTATTACCTTTCCAAGAAGAAAACGAGCTTCTACTTAATATAGAATCAATATCTTCCTGAGAAAGAAGGCAAAAGAGATTTAAAGTGCAAATGTAAATGTACTACTTTTAACCTACAGCTGAAATATTTGAAAATATCTGTATTAAAATTTTCTGGTTTCTGGAGAAAAACTTTTTGAACCTATTCTATCTTCCTATATTTCTAAACCATCGGCAAGATCTGAGCTGTGCTGGAGGAGGTATTCTCACGCACTCACCCTTCTCCAAATCATAGTTAAAAGCTGACCTACCTTCCAATGTTCTTCATGCGCATCTTGGCTTCTGGAGGCATTTCTTCTGGTTCACTCTACAGAGAGAAAGGAGGTTAGAGTGTGGCTGGGCACTATCCTTTGAACATTTGTGCCGGTTTTGGCTGGGATAGAGTTAATTTTCTTCATAGTACCTGGTATGGGCTATGTTTTGGATTTGTGCTGAAAACAGTGTTGATAATACAGGGATGTTTTCCTTATTGCTGAGCAGTGCTTACACAGAGCCAAGGCCTTTGCTGCTTCTCACACCACCCCACCAGCGAGGAGGCTGGGGGTGCACAAGAAGCTGGGAGGGGACACAGCCGGGACAGCTGACCCCAACTGACCAAAGGGGTATTCCGTACCATATGATGTCATGCTCAGCATATAAAGCTGGGGGAAGAAGGAAGGGGGGGACGTTCAGAGTGATGGCGTTTGTCTTCCCAAGTCACTGTTACACGTGATGGAGCCCTGCTTTCCTGGGGATGGCTGAACACCTGCCTGCTCATGGGAAGTGGTGAATGAATTCCTTGTATTGCTTTGCTTGCACGTGCGGCTTTTGCTTTACCTATTAAACTGTCTTTATCTCAACCCACAAGTTTTCTTACTTTTACCCTTCCGACGCCCTCTCCCATCCCAGCCAGGGGGGGAGTGAGCAAGCGGCTGTGTGGTGCTTAGTTGCCAGCTGGGGTTAAACCATGACAACATTTCAAATGCCTGACAAGATAAAGTATGGACTACAGCCCTACAGGAAAGCAAAGTGACTTAGGACAACACAGAGGTTCTACAAGGTTATAGAAAGAAATACAAATTCCTTTGTTCACCTCTGTGTAAGAAGGAGCAGTAACATGACAATAAAATATTTAGCAAACCAGAAGCGGCACAACTTTTCTTTGCCTCCGCTTTATCAAGCCCACAGAAAGCAACCATTAATTCAAATTATGTTGTGCATCTCATTTTCAGGGAAAAGTTATCAGCACTTTAATGATTTCTTGAACCAACACAGAGCTACAAAGTTGTACATTCTTAAACAGAAACACAAGAGATGTTTCTAGGTTGAAAATCCCTGACATTTACGTAAAGAACCTTAAACGACCCACTCTCTCTGCCTAACTCTAACCCACGCCAATGGTACTGTAAGTTGTGTTGATCACTGTTATTACTCACATCTTCATCTTCATTGAAAGCTGCTGCTACAGAAAGGGTTTTTGGAGCAAGGGTTGGAACAGGCTCTTTAGGCTTCTGAAAAAGACCAAATGCACAAGTAAAAGTCTACTAACTCAAAAAAGCTACCCTTGGTATTTTAAATATTTTGGTAAAATGAAGTCAAACATCCTCACTGACATGGGCAATGAGGGGCAAAAGTGTTTCTGTTTGAATCAAGCAGATAAAAGCTTCTCTCTAATGAAAAAGGAAAATGGCTGCTCATTTGTGCAAGATACACTCTGAAAAGCAAGCCGAGCCCTGTCATACTGCAATTTCCCACAAGCAAGTCTTAACTTTCTAGCACACTGCCGGGGTATGCAGCCACTGGTGCAGGACATTAACAATTAAATCAGAACCTGAACAAGTTGTGGTATTCAAAATTTTACTATGCCACTGTTTCCATTATTCTTTTGGAGTATTCTTATTCATCAATGCCAGGAAGATGAATATGTTTATTTTCTTGTCTTTTAACAACGTAACAGCTTTCTGGCTTAAAACAATTCAATACTTCTAAACTAGCATCAGTGTGCATCACACAGTCCAATTAATATACGGCTCCTTTAAAAAGTATTATTTTGATTTCCAATAAATACCTTCATTTAAAGTGTAAGAAGCTATCAAACTCACAACTGTTACATGTAATACAACAGAGATATCAAAAGTAACTTTGAGACCAGTAAGAAAGCATTGAGTCATCAGTAACAGTTTGCTTCTACAGTACTACCAATTATGTAAATCAATCATATACAGTGCTTCCTCCATTTTGACTTTATTGGTGATTATTTCATATACACTCATAGTTTCAAAGCTGATACTGCAGCAAGGTCCTTATGTGACTGACTACAGCTATTCCTCACCAACAGTGTATAACATATCGATATTGTGCCATTTTTTAAAGCATCAGCTCCACAGGAAGGGGTAACATACTAAGGGAGTAAAAATGGCTAAAAAGAAACAGGATAAGTTTCAGCACTGTCCAATCTGGTGCACTGTCAGTCACCCACTAAATTCAGTGAGCCAGAAATCCTGAGCCAAATTTATTGCCACTGGAAGTATCTTTCTACATGAGAAATCAGAGCTTGCTAGTGGCTCAGAGAAGGCAGCTTTATCAATTTTTCCAAAATCTGAGCTGACCTGATTGCATTTATACCGTAGAATGCTGGCAGCCCACATCTCCCTCTCATCTCAAAATGACAGAGCACTCTCTTCGTCTTTTGCAGATCTGTAAAATGCTGGCATTGCAGGTGCGAGCCTTTCATGATTACAGTTTTAATTTAATCCAGACAAGGATTTATAACATATCCATCACAGTGGTATGTGGGAAGTGTAAATAAACTGTATTAAATAGAGAGGCAGCATCTGGCTTGTCCTTGCCCAAGCTAGTAGAGGGCTACTTTGATAGTAAAGAGAAGCATCAGATTCACATCTGAACAAGCACAGGGATACCTTGTACTGGACAATAAAGGGGATCAGAATTCTTAGAAACCTATGTAACAAAGCCTCATCTCTTGCATATAGTACAAATGAATCACACTGACCTTGCAAAGAACAGGCAAAGTCATGAAAAATAAACTATACTTCCCCATGCTAAAATAAGATCTTTGGAGCGGAAGACGACCTATTAAGCCATCTATGAGAGTACTTGCTTTCTTGTGGCTTTAAGCATCCTATGCAATGAAGCTCCCAGCACTCATTTCAAAGTAGCCTGAACAGTTTAACAAGTCTGCTCATTTCCCTCAGGAAATTATTCCAGACTTATCAAATCTCATTACAAAATTATTCTCTATGTTCAAAGATCTACAGTTCATTTCAATCAAGTCTTATGCATCCTGAGACAAGTGACCTGATATTAATCACCTTGAAGTACTTACACATACACGACTAGCTGGCCCTGCAATGCTTTCTTAAACTTTGTCCAAGTTACCCTCATGTAATTCAAGGCTTTCCTTCTGCAAGGAAGCCTCCCCAAAGTACTTCCCCCTTTGCCTCACTTTCCCTAAAATTAAAAGCCCTCAGACAACTTACATTTGCTCCTAGTTTGATGGATATTGCAGATGCCTTCTTTGCTGTCTGACTGCCTATGGAAAATCCAAACTTGGACATTTTGGCAGGAGCAGGCTTTGTGGTGAAGTCTTCAGCTTCTTCATTAGCTGCCCGTTTCTCTGCGCTGCGACTCGAACTTTCTCCTCCATTACTGGAAGAAACAGTCTTAGTTTTCACAGGTTTTTCTGCCTCTTCTTCAGGTCCTGGTGAAGTCGAAACAACTTACCAAGATGAGCTATTTTTACTGAGCAGATTGATGGGAGCAGCAACCTCAAAAAGCATTATACTTTGGGTGCAATAGGTAAGGTGTTTTTAGTGACAGCAGTTTCCACCAATGTACATTTAGTGGACAGCAAAACACAAAGAGGAGAAGAAACTGCAAGCACTCCACTACTTGTAAAGAACTTCTTGATTATGAGCCAGGAAAACAATCTTGAAGCACGATCTCTTTATTTAGTATGGAAGTCAAAGTTCATGTAGTAAATTAAATGTAGATGACTAAATCTTTTTAGGGTTTAAGTTGCCATAGATAAGCTTTCATAATTGGAATCCCAATTCCAAATCTAGAGTAGATAATCTAAGTTAAAATTAATTCTACCAAATTTCTACAGAAACATGTCCATGCCAGTCTCTAGGCTTGTCTGGCACAACTCTAAAATCATGGAAGTGACTATAGTGTGGCCGGCTGTCTCAATCATGTTTCAAGTCACTGCTTGTCCGCATCTCATCTGTAATAAATCTGCCAAGCTCTGCTTGAGGAAGGAATCAGCACTAGAAAAACATATATATAGATTTCATCTTTTCTGGTTTTGTATAAAGTCATGGAAAACACAGCAGCTGAACAATGATCCACAGAGAAAAAACACTCAAATCACATTTTCATTCCTAGACACTCAGCTTCTTCAGCTACACCAAGAGACAAAGGTGTCCTTGGAAAACTCATACTGAACATAGTAAATGCTTCAGCAAAAATACATTTCTCTGCTGCTGCAATAAGCAAATCACTGCAGTAGCAGCAGGAAAAAAAAAAACAAACCCCATGCATTGGGGAATGGACAGGGAAGTGCTCATACTACCAGTCTAAGAAAAACTGGAGCTAGCACCAGTTCCTCATCATATCAAGTGGAGAACAGGACCCTCCATGCACAGCAAATTCAGACCATCAGGGAAGACACCTCTTTACACTGCTCTCTAACAGCAAAAAGCTATTAAGTAAGATAGAGCAATGGGAGAGAAGCTAGTCTGAACCATGGGTCAACAAGATCTGAGGAAAAAAAAAGGAAGCAAACAACATCAGGAGAAATAAAAACTAGGGACACCATCTATATATGTAATTCTGCTATTTCCCAAATCATAAGCAGCAAAATATACCTTTTCTACCCAACTCTTCTAGAGATCAAGATAATAAGTGATTGGAACAAAAATGGATTTATTATTCACCTTTGGAAACACTGCAGATCACAAAAAAAACCCCCCAAACTTAATAACTTCAATCAATTTCACTCTATTAAAAAATGGTAATAATCTGCACCACTAGAAATCTGATCCAGAAAATACAGATATAAAAGTGACAAACAAAAGAGGAAAGAGAAACAAGCAAAATTTACACAAGTGACCTTGGGTACTGGTTGTTGTCTTAGCACAGTTTCCCAAACAGCAGTCTGAAAGGCTATGAGAAGCTCTTTATAGCTAGTCCATGAAATCACATTAAACAGAATATTCAGTTACAGAGACTGTAAGGTGATTTTAGGTTAGGTAGAAGATTCATTGGCCTTAAAAGTGTTGGAACCGTGGGCCTAGAAGTCTTCTTTTTCATAAGATACAAAATCCACAGCAGCCCAAATCTCAGGGCACACGGGACCTGTCCAGGTTCCTAAGCTAATGCTGGCTTGAAGCTATTTACACTACAGCTTACTTCTTTGACTGCAAATTCTAGAATATTGCTAAGCACAGGATGAAGCCTAACACAATCTACCCACATCTGTCTTCTCACCGAAGTATTAAATAGCTTCTCTCTCAAAATTAGCTCCTATCACCACTACATTCTGAATGTTACTTCTACTAGGCTCCACTTAGGATGAACTGTAGACCGCTGAAAGAAATACTCTTACTTGCTGAAGGAGCTATAAGGGGCGTAGGACAATTGGGGTAGGTGGGGAGGGAGCTATTGTGCTGTTCTGTTTCTGCAGGAAACAGAAATGCAGATGTATATTATCCATTAAACAGGTCTCTCCCACCTCCCATACCAATGCATATATATATTTTTTTCAAGACATTAAGGCTTCTTCATTATTTCCTAGAGATGTCAAGGAGGTCATACTTCACCTATGGAAAGCACCAGTACTATTTCAAAAACTAGTCTGACCAGTGCTCTTTTCATGGACCACAGTAATACAAAGCTGTCCTACTTCACAGATGAGTTTTTCTCATGAGTATGTATCAACAACCTATGTAAGTGGACAACTTCCACCATCTAGGTGGTTTAAGTGACAAGACTGACAGTGCTAGTTGCACAGCATTTCAGGATCTCTTGCCCCTGGGAGTGCGACCATTGGTGGTGGTGGGAACAAACCAGTCACAACCAAGTTAACTTTAAGGTAAACCCCACTGATCTTGGCAAAAGCTAAAGACTCTACATTGCTTTCAAAAATAATCAGGGAGTAACTATCCTTCTTTAGGGCCAATGTACCATAACTCATTAAGATCATGTTCCAGCACATCAAACAGTACACAAGATGGTACGGATAACTGACACACAGATGTTATCCAATTACTGTATTACTAATACAAAAAAACCCCAAAATCCAACCAACCAACCAAAAAAAAAAAAAAAAAAACAACCCAACCAAAACAACAGAGAACCAAGAGTCAAGGAACTACCTAAAATCAAGTACTACTGTCCATATTTTAGTGATTATCAGAAATAACATTCACTGTTGAGACTATCCTAATTGGTTTACAAGCTTGATTTAATCTTTCAACAGATCAAAGAAATGCCCTCTGCCTACAGATATACTTAGACCAATAAAACAGGAAAGGGAAGCTTTATCTTTGCAAAGACACTGTCTTCTCAATTTTAAGTCAGGGTAGGAAAGAAGAAAAGAAACATACGACTAAAAATCTTAGGAGAACTGATAAGTAGTACAGAAGATGACAGGAATGTCCAGTCACAATATAAAAAATATAAAACCAAACAGAAAACTTGCAAACTGCTGCCAAGTAAAAAGCCCAGGATGCTTAAAACGGCAGGTAAGGATCATTCACTGAACCTGTTTTTAAAAAGTACCACAGCTGTTAAAAGCTAATCTTTAAGGCGTTGTCTTCATCCTTGCCAGCAGCAACAGTCAAATTTCTCTCAAGACACAGCAGAATTATTCCGCATATTTTTTACAGAGAGAGAAATAACGCATTTACGTGGACAAGGAGAAGCTGTTAGATTTTTAAAAAAGCTCCTGTAAGGCTGAGGCTAATCCTCAGGCGTGAGGACAGCGGCCTCGGCCTCTCCTCCAGCGCAGCCTCCTCAGGCCCGGGCCGCCCCCTCTCCCCGCAGGGCCGGGCACAGCACGGCCCGGCCCAGGCCTGCCCCATGCGGGGCGGCACCCCTGGACCCCCCACCCCGGGGGACCGGCCTGCACCCCCTGCCCACCCCGCAGCTACGCGGCGAGAGCGCTACATGTTCACCTCCTCCGGGCTGCGGCCGCTTCGCCTTCTCCCCCTCAGCTCTGCCGTCCGCCATTTTCCCCCGCCTCCGCCTCCCGCGCCGCGCATGCGCGCCGCTCCGCCGCGGTTCTTCCACCCCTCGGCCCGCCCCCGACCATAGAGAAAGCGCGGGCGGAGGCCAGAGCGGCAAGGCCACCCCGCCTCCTGCGGCGCAGCGGGAACGACGCAGCCGGAACGACGCAGCCGGAAGCTTTGCTCTCAGACCCGGCAGGGAAGGCAGGAAAGGTTTGAGCGACGCTGCTGTGACGCACGTCCGGCGGGTAGGCCCAGGCCCGAAGGACAAGTGAGAGGGCGCTGCGCACGCGGCCGCGGTGCGCACGTCGATACCGCTTCACTCCCGCGGGGTGGGGGCAGGAGGCTCAACGTCACCCCCCTACTTCCACCTGATACCACACGCAGAACCCCTCCGTCGCTGGTGTTCAGAAGAACTACGTCCACCCCCAGCGCTGGCGTCTGCCATGCTCACTGGCACACCCTCCCCACCGCTCATGGTTTAAAAATTATCTTCCGTGTTTTGCCAACACGAGCTCAAGTGAGCAATGACATCATTTTCCCCCCCTCCCCAAAGTGCAAACCAGTTCACAGATCAGAAGGGTGTGTTTTTAATGGAGAAACAGCAAATCCCATGAGGCACGCTCCAGCAGCACACGGCTCCCCCTTCCTCGCGTCAGGAAAAAGAGTCGCTGTCCCGAGTCGGGCAGCCGCACCCTCACGCAGCCGGTCTTGCACCCGAGGGCTCGACAGGCAGCTGGGAGGCTGCCTTCCTTCCGCCGTGCCTGAAGCACTACCCCAGGGCGAAGCTTTGCGTACTACCCAGCCACGGGCAGCCGAAAGGAAGCAGGTCTTTCTCCAAACCAGGGGGCTCTCCATGCCCACAGGCCCCCGCAGTTCACAGGCGGCGAAGCGCAGCATTGGGGTAGCGCATCCTCTGCCTTCCAACCCCTCCTTGCAGCAGCGTGTAGTAGGAGGCGAGAGAGGGAGTGGATCACCACCAGCCCCTGGTATATTTGAAGTCTACTCTTTGAAATTACACTCCCCGCTCCTAGTTTTTGAATTTTCAGGACAAAACCCACCACCCGCCATCACTGACTTTAAGCATCAGGGTAGTCAACTAGCCTAAATCAAAAAGATTTAAGCACCCGTAAAGAAAGACCTCCTCGTCCTACAGACAGCAGAAAGAACTGTATTTAACAACATGCCTGTTATAGCTCTGCAGCCAGAACACAGACTTTCACAGAGAGACCAATCAATACATTTTCAGCTGTGAGAAATATTAAAAGGCTCTCTGCTCCTGTAAGTATTTACTAATGGGACTGTTTATCATCTCAAAAGTTCCAGCACTGTGGGAAATCTACATTACATGGACTGAAAACACAGGCACTCGGGATAAAAGTCTTACACAAAAGTACATAAGGTATTTTTCTTGCAGGGTCAAGAAATTTGGCTTATTCCTTCCAAACAGGAACTTGATTCATGCCAGATAGAACACCCAGAAACAAACTGTGCAACTCCCCAAACTCATGCTATGTTTTAACCATTTGTTTTTACTTCAGCTATCAAAAGTCAATTCATCTACCTGCCAAAAGAGGACTCAGGAGGTAACAGGGGAAGGTCTCTTCTATTTCATCTTAGCTAACCTTTCAGAATAAAGACTGTGGATGGCCCCCACCCACTGCAAACCCAAAGCACTGAGGTGTTCGCTGAAGAACAACCTTCACATTCAGTTACAATCACCCTTATCCCAGCATGGTTCAACTGAAGAGACTGATATTCTTTGTACAGAGTAATTTTTTAGAACAGATTATCTCATTTCTCTTACTTAATTTCAATAATGTGTGAATAAATTTAAGCAGCTGGAATACTAAGGTAATTTAAAAAAAAAATCCCTAACAACAGTCCTTTCAAACTTAACCAACAAAGGCATGTTTAGAGATAAAGAGCTGAATACAGTTCCAAAAGTCCCGAGAAACTGGAACATTCAAGGGCACAGTTTGCCCATTAAAAAAAAAAACAAAACCAAAAACATTCTCTTCCCCATCACTCTATTTTTGCGTTAGCTTCTTAGAGTAGTTCTTGGCAAATTGCTTTCGTACTTCTTCCTGTCTCTTTCCAAGTTTAAGTGTGTTGATCAGGTTTAAGGTTTTTTTCAGTTCATGTACAGGCTTGCTTACAAAGCCACAATATTTCCTTTTCGGAACAAATTCCAGAGCCGCCTTCCAGTCTCCAGTATCTTTCAAGGTTAATAAAATATGCATCATTTGATCCAGTGTGAGATTTTTGGCACCAGTATTCCAAAGCAAGTACTTCTCCAATGGAAGGGCTGCAGTCTCCAGCCCCAATCGCTTTGCCCGTGCTAAAGAGACTCCTGTTTTTATGCTCCTGTCAACCATTGACCCAACAATATAGATTTTATTGTGATCAAATGTTTTCATTACTTTGGGAGAATCAGCAGTCAGATAGATAAGCTTATCCTTTGGGAAGACTTCTGTGTAGCACTGGTCTGTCACAGTGATAAGCAATTTGCCCCATGCCTCTCTATAATGCTTGATAAATTCCTTATGATAGAGGCTATCATCTTTGAAGTTACAGAAGTGGATATGGAACGGATCCACAGATCTGCGATTGCAGCCTTCGCTTAATACTATCTGTCTCACTGTATTTGCGACTTCTCGGATGGACATATCTTTTTCATAAGACATGTCAAATACTAGAGGTTGGCCAAAGATCATAGACTGAGCAACCCTCCAACTGTATGCTCTATCCATACAGTTGGCCCACAAACACACAAATGAATTCCTTCTGGTATCATCAGTTTTTGAAGCTTGCTCTAGTTTTTCCAGCCTCCTTTCCCTTTTCTCGTCCACCTTTCTTTTGTCGCTTTTCTTGTAAAGTTCTTTGAGATACAGATATTTTAAATACTTCTTTTTGGCTGACTTGGAAGGACATTCCATAAAGGTCTTTAGCTGTTCTTCACTGATATTTTCTGGAACCGATCTGCCAGCTAGTCTCCACATCTCCAAAATCTCACGTGCAGCAGCCAATGTGGAAAGCTCCTTACGCTCAGAGACCGTCTCATTGACTTCTTCTTGCAACCCAGACTTCATTACCTTCTTCCATGCATCTAAATCTAGTTTTTCTGAGGGACTGCATGAATTGTCCTGCTTCAGGCAAAGTGATAAACTCAGAGTTCTACTGAGTGGAAACAAATCCTTTTTCATCCCATGTTGTGCAGCAAATGGAAGGACAGAACTTCTTAAAATTTTTTTGAGAAGCATATTAGCAGAGTGCATACTTAGACATGTGCTGTGTTCAAACACTTATCTGCAAAACACCAATAAGAGGGGAAAAAAACTTGTCAGAAATCATAAAGAAAACGCACACAGGTTTTCATCCTTAGTAACACTGACAGACAATAACTTCCTTCTTGGAGAATACTAGAAATTCCTGCTTCCACTATTACTTTTCTACTTTTCTCTAAATAAAAACAGCATATGTGGCACTGCTGTGAATAGACATAGTTAGCTCTGCCGCTTAAAACAGCTATACTTACTGCAATTCAAAATGTGGTCAAACAACCTTTAAGTATTGTCATATGATACAGATAATTTAAATAATCTCAGACAAGTAAGAACCTTCACAACCAAAGGAAGCGAAATGCTGCATGGAGACAGAAAATATTTTTTCTACACATCCAGAGGTGCCTACCTAATTTACCCATACTGTGAAAATGTCCTGTGAGCCCCTTGTTCCTGGCTCCCTCAGCAGTGCAAGCATTCACATGACCGCACTATGAGCCAAATCAGAGACCTGATCTTAGGGACAGCTAACCAGGAGGTGGAGAAAGGAAAAAAAAACTAGTTATCACCCCACCCAAATGAGTTTCCACGCTCTAAACACCGGACACCCCCTAGAAAGGAGAAACGGAAGAATAAGCAACTAGTATAGGAAAAGACCATCTTTCTTGTTTTTGCTAAATTGCCTGTGAAGTTGATGCTGACACATAAAGCTACGGACATGAAACCCACAGTCCCATTAATTTCATACACATTTGTATTCAAATGTAAAAGGTCTGCAGAAAGAAAACCACCAAAGAACATTTAATATTTTCCTTATTCTATGCAAACTTACTTAAGTAAAATTAGTGAAGTTTCAATGTTTGAGAAAACATGATTTGGCCAAAACATAAAAATTAGCTCCAAATTTTGAAAACAAAATTCATAATCTCCCTAATAACTTCTCACCTGAAAACAATCTGGTATACAGAAGAACAAGTTAAATCTAATTTTGGGGTTATATGTTGACCTGCCCAGATAAGAGCCACAGAAAGAACAGCATATTATTAGGAAACATTATATAAACTGGCATGCATTTTACGATACTATAATTGCTCAAATTGGTGACTGACCTTTCATTTGCTACTATTAATAAAATAAAATTAATTAAAAAAAAACCCCAACCAACCTAATAGTGTGAAGTTAAGAGAAAATTCGTAAGTGTTAAAATAGAGGTGTTCATAATTTTACATTTAAGCATTAAACATACTGGCAAAAGTAATAATCAAAAAAGTACGTTGCCCAGTTTGGAGAAATCAAGGGATCAGTTCCTCAATTAACTTACATTACTGGAGCGCCAATTAAGTCAATAGTTGAAAGGCAGATTTACACAATCTGAATACTTGATGACAGCTTTTGATAAAAGCCAAGTTACCTTTCAGCGCATCCAACATGCACGCTACCACGTCATTACTGCAAGAATTACTCTAAACCTCCTCTCTGATACATTTTTTTAAGCATGACTTCACCGTAACTAATCCCAGGAACGGAAAGGCCCTTCACTGACACTGCAGAGACTGAGTAATCCGCCGTGCTTCCCCAGCACGGATGCCCACACGCGGCTGCCCGCAGGCCTGAGCCCTGTACCAGGGTAAGCAGCGATGCGGCCCTTCCGGGGAGAGCTACACGCTCCCCAACAGCTTTTAAACCAGCCCACAACTGAACCGAACCCCAGCAACCTAGGTAACACCTCAAAGCACCGCGCTGCGCCCCACAGCCCTCCCGGGAACACCGCCGCGCCCCGCTCCCCGCTGCTGCGGCGAGGACCGGCGGGGGAGCGCGGCCTCCGGGGCACCGCGCCGCAGGCCCGACCCGCGTCCGCCGAGGAAAGCCAAGCTGGGCGGCACGCAGAGAGGCGAAAGGGCGCTCCCAAGGTCACCGGGGGCCACCGGCGGGCCGAGGAGGGGAGCGTGACGGGGCACCTCAGGCGCCGCGGGCGAGTCTCGCCGTTAACCCCCGCTGGCGGGAAACACGGGGCGGGAGAGTCCTCCCCCTGCAGCGGCTGCGCCCGCACCTGCCCGAGCTTCGGCCGCGCTCCAGCCCGCCTGGCCTCCGTCTCGTCTCGTCCTGCCCGGGAAGGAAAGGGAAGGGAAGGGAAGGGAAGGGAAGGGGGCGGGCGGACGCGACTAACGGCGGCCCTGCAGCGGCACCGACCCCGCCGCCATCTCGAGCTCACCTCAGGGGGAGCGGCTTGCGCATGTACGGGGAGGGTCCGGTCCTCCGCGCCTTCTTGCCCGGGCGCGGCGCCCGTGCTCGTTGCTTGTCCTCGGGGTTCCGCGGCTGCCCGGCGGAAGGTTCCGGCCCTTTCTTCTTCCCCCACCGCAAGGCCGTGCAGGCTTCCGGTGATCCCGCGGGGCAGGCCCGGGCTGGAGGGGCGATCTGCACCGCGGCCCCGCGGGGAGCCTCTGGGCCCTGAGGCGGGGGGGCTGCCGGTGGGGCCCTGCCGCTGCCCCTGGTGCGGGGCGAGGCTCTGCCGGGGGGGTGGGGTGGGTAGGGCCTCGGCCCGCCGCCATGCTGGGCTGGGGCTGGGGTGTGAGGCGACCGCTGGAGCCCGAGGGGTTTATCAGCCCGGTGTGGTGGCCGGTGATTTCTCTCTCTTTTTGTTAATAGCATGGAGAAGTTTCGCTTATTTTTGACGCTTTTTTTTTTTTCCCCTAACTGACAGGTAGGGATTTTAGTGGAAACCGTCGTCTGTCGGGATGAGTTTTCTCCTGCCCAAACTGACCTGTAAGAGGGAAGTGGATCAGGCGATAAAAAGCGTGGCCGAGAAGGTTTTGGTTCTTCGGTTTGGAAGAGATAACGATGCTGTTTGTCTGCAGCTCGATGATATTGTAAGAGCAATTTCCCTCCCCCCCTTTTTTTTTTAAATGAACTGTACTAGTATACGTGTTGCATACAAGAGAATGTCATATGTTGCTTTTGGCTCATACAGTGTCTCATGAAAATTTTGGTGACAAATGTAAAGTGAAATAATACTATATTCATAAAACAGTTTGAAAATGAAGCAAATGTTTATGTTCTTGTAGTGGGTGTACAAAGTGCTTGAAGTAGATAAGACATGATAGTATAGCCCTGCTTAAACTGATAAGACATAAGAGAAATGGGCTTTATAAAGCTTGCCACCCTTTTTCCTCTTGTGTCTCAATCCATTTGTCATCCACCTTTCTCACTCTTTTCAGCTTGCAAAGACAGCTCATGACCTAAGTAAAATGGCAGTCATTTACCTGGTGGATGTGAACAAGGTTCCAGTGTACACCCAGTATTTTGACATCAGTTATATTCCATCTACTGTATTTTTTTTCAATGGACAACACATGAAGGTTGATTATGGGTATGTCATCCTACCTGGCATTATCTATTATATGTGTAAGAATTATCAGTCTTTCTCTATGTTATCGTGTCTGGGGAAGGTAACGTTTGAAAACTATAATGTTGTTACCAGCACCTGCATTGAGAACTCTGTAGGAAACGAGAAAGATGTAAAATTAGGAAGTATTTTGAAATATGCTCTGATGCAATAAGTAGGTGTCAGCTGTGAAACATGTCTGACTCTGCAAAAAATAGTATGGTTAAAGTCTTAGACATGACACTGCACCTTTTCGGACTTTGGAGGTCACAGTATATTCCTGACTTGGTTATACCATTACCAGTGCAGTTCATTCTTTCAGAATGACCAAATCAGAACCCCTAATTTCATTCTACATCTTTTCTTGTCTTTAGATGTTTTTGCTTTGAACACTTTAACCTTACAATTCTACCTTTATCTTATGCTTATATGTAGGTCGCCAGATCATACCAAATTTGTAGGAAGCTTCAAAACAAAGCAAGACTTTATAGATCTGATTGAAGTGATTTACCGTGGAGCAATGCGTGGAAAGCTCATTGTGAGAAGTCCTATTGATCCCAATAACATTCCTAAATATGACCTTCTCTACCAAGGAATTTAATGGGTTGACCTGAGATAAAGAATTACGGAAATGGCCGATGTTCTAGATCCCTTTTTTTCTTCAAGCATTTTTAGCCACCGCTGACACCGTGGGACAGTTTGAGCATTTATATTGAAGGATCATATTGGTCTCCTTCTGAAGACAGACATTCTGTCACCTCATACTTCTCTCGTAAATAAAGCTACATGTTCATGCGTAGAATTCACGCAAGTGACTATTTGAGTTGCATGCTGACCAGCACCTCCAAAACAGGCAGGTTGTATGCATCCTGAATGACAGCATCTCCAGTGCAACTTTCTTAAGTGAACTAAAGCACTGTATAGTCTATTAATTGTCTATTTAGTACCATTTTCATTCAGATGCAATAACAGTAAACCTATCATTTTTTAAAAAGCTATGCTTGCTCTCAAGAGCATTCAACTGATGGTGCCTTTCCACTGGAATTTTAGACTTTTACCCATTACTGGATAATGGGACAGAAGCTTTTTCAAACAGTATTAGAGATGACTGAAATCTGAAATGGATATAAACAAAAAAGGGAAGTTGACACTCTCTTTTCTCTGGTACCCAGTATTACTGTTCAATTTTTTTTGACTGAGATAGGAACTGAAGGTGTAGGACAAGGTTTTGTCATCCTTCAAAGCTCTTTTGCAGCCACTGAGCACTTTTAATTCCCACAGGATTAAACTGGAAATTCAGAATAACCGTTTTGTTTACATTTGCTTTAAAGGTTATTTGATGTTCTGCTTGTATAAATTGCAAACCTTGAGTATGGACATTTAAAAACTGTCTCTATTTCCCACCTCTGTCTAAAATTAAACAGCTGAGAGAAAACAGCAATGTCATTCTTTTGCATCAATTTGGTAATTGCAGGTTGCTAGAGTACTGTATTTGTCTAGCAGCTCATGCCCAGTAATCTTACTGGCTTAGCTGGCTTTAAAACAGCAATTATTTTAGCTCACTGTATCATGTTTGGGGCATGCCATCTCTGACTGGAGAGAAGGTAGTAGTGTGTAGTTCCCTGAAGTATCGTTCAACTTAACAGTAAATGTTTCAAGGAGGAAGGTGGATGTTCCAGCTCCTGAAAGATTTTAAACACTATATGGTATGTAGTGAGGAGGAAATAGATCCTTTACATGCTTTTTGTATTTCAGATTTGTACTTTTAATGAAAGCTATGCACTTAAGTGAGTGTTTTCCTGATAGTTTAGTCTGATTATAGAGCCATAACTGCAGAACGTTGATTTTAAAAAATGATACAGATAAGAGTTGGTGTACCTTAACATCTTTATTTTGTGCAGCTTTAAATTTCACAGCTAGCTGAAGGGTTGTGGCTTAAAGCTTTCAACAATGCACTTCTTTCCTAATAGTTAACTTGTATTTGTTTGTTTCTCAAAACCAAACAAACTAGCTTCAAACTTAGAACTGTAAGTTGCTCCACAGTGAGATGCAGGTCCTTAGATGACTGAAAGCTGCAGGGGCAATTATGAAAGGAAGAGACCACTATCAAGAACAAATCAGCATACCTTTATTTATTGCCTCTCTTCTTACTTGTGCTGCTTCTCGTTGCAACAGGTGAATGCCTAAAGGCTGTTGTGGTCTTGGCTTTCAGCGTGCTCTTCAGGTACTTAAAGATGGCATGTAAGCAGCAGGAGGGTGCTAAACCATACTTTTCCGTTCCAGCAGAGACAGTAGGACAATTCATTTTCACGAGAGAACCCACAGCTTTATCTAGAGGCTTACTGTTTGACACCCATTCACAGCAGTATTTCTGTATCCATTCTTGTATTTGCGGATCACTTCTAGTCTGGTGCTGCATGTTGTGCATGGAGTCGATGAATGCCACAGAGTACACTTTATTCATTACCTCCCATTTTCTCTGCACCAGCAGATCAACGAACACCAAGCCACCATAGCCATGGGCAATGAAGGCCACGTTCTTGGCTGCACTCTTTGAAATGAAATGATCCCATACGTACATGGTATGCTCCTCGGGGCTGCTGCTGCCCCTCTTGGGGATCCAGCGGACGGACTGCGTAGAAGTCAGTGCTTCTTCCCTGGTAGAAAAGCTTAACCTCTCATTTTCAGTCTTCAGATCAACGAAGTTGTCATTGGGATTCAGTACAATCACTCCCCCGTGGGTTTGAAGGGCCATTTTGATGAATGGTATTTGTGTTCCATGCCCCAGGCCCTCACTGACAATTGTCCTTTGCCCCCACTGTCCGGCATGGAAAACTCCACGGTCTTGAAGAAGGACAATTAGGCTAGAGGAACTTGTTAGTGCATTCTCGCTCATGAAAAAGAAACTTCTTGGTTCCTCCTCTGTAGCATCAGTAGGAATAGAAACTTTCTGCAGCATGCAGACTCTTTCCAGGAGCTCATAAACGTATTGGGTAATCAAGTGTCCCAAAACTTGATAGCGTTTATGATTCTGCTCATGTGCATTCTTGTAATAATTGAAAACAAAGGACTGATTTGTATCCAGATGCCTCAGTTCCCCTTTTATATTGAAGTCATACTTCAGTTCCTCTTGGTACTCTGAATGCTCTATTAGTTTCCTCAAGCTTAGTTCGTGCTGTATTTGTAACCACTACAAATTAAGAAGACTATGTCAATGCAGTGATAGACCTCCATACACCACCTACATAAAGAAAACCTATTGTATTAGAATTCAGATTTCAAAGTGGTTACAAAGTACTCGTTGATACAGACTATCTCTTGGTGGTCTGTAGTAAACCAGCTGCTTGTAAAGCCTCTCACAGGTTTTGGTTGCTAAATTCCAACAGCAGTACATTAATACTAATCTCTCCAGTTACTCGTTCATCCTTGCAAGCACTTGCCACATGGAAATTGTGGAATGGATGACAGAATAAGCTAGCCACTGTGATCCAGGAACAGGAGAAGAGAAAGTCCATGCGGCAAACTTTCATGAGATTAGGTTGAGGTCTCTAGTTTCAGCTAAGATAATTTTTCAACTCGTATGACTGATCAGCTGATAAGAATTATACCAGGAAGTGATTTCCATGCAACTGAAAAATTAAGCTTATCATAACCTTCTATTTTCCTAATAACTCTTCAGTCTACTACTCACTGTCACTGGCTGTAGAATGGTGAACATGGGGTAACCTTTGGTGTGGTTAGAATCCTACCTATCCTATAGGATTTTTGTCCTAACAGCAGAGATTTGCAAGCATTAAATTCCCACAATTACCAGTATTTTTAAAATTAATTTATCATCTTAACACAATAATTTTGTTTTGGCAAATGGTTTTTATGAAGTTATATTTGGCAAATACATTGGTACAAGCTACTATACACCTTCAAATTTTTCTTGCTGAACTAACAGAGGTTTTTAGAACACAGGAAATCACATTCTGACTATGTTAAAGCTCACTATACAATCTGATAAAGCTGATTACTAGAAGAAGTGATCTAAAAGTTTACCTGTAAGCAACTTGAGTTGGAGCCCAAGTCCTTCATGGAAGGCAAGTTTCATTGAGTAAGCTGCTTAGCATATTGAAAATTATTTCTTACACTTCCAAATTAAAAAAAAAAAAGTTCTTTGCTTTTCAACAGAGCAACACCATATACGTTTTCCTTTTGAGCAATCTCTATTGGGTCAGAGATGTTAAGTCATCTCTTCAGGGTCATTCCTGTCTTCTGATTAACAGAGAGTAGGCTAGAAAATGCTACCTTCTCCTTTTTTATGTCATATAATAAGTACACATAGAAAAGGGAAAAAAAAATATCAGATTCTGTGATACATAAACCATTTACTGTCTTGACAGTTTCTTGGAATGGAAACAGCACAAAGAAGTTGCAAGTGCACACATTCATCTATGATTTTTTCATTCTGCAGGAAGGCAGGAAAGACACAAAGGAGATGGGAGGATAGTCTGTTTGCTGTACTACTGAAGTACGGGCAATTCACACAAAAGAGATCGTGTTTAGTAGGGAGGAAGCTACCCATATTCATGTTGTTTTCCCCATACAATGAAGTGGGATAAAAATGGACGTGGTTTAAGGAAAGATGTCTGTGGAGAAAGGTGAAGCACAGAGGAAGCATTCCATAACAATTAGGAGTAGGTAAATGCAGTTTCCTCAGAGTGGCGTGCTGAGGAAAGCACTTGCAGCATTTCTCTCAGTACCTTTCTCTCCTCACCCATAAAATGTTGGAGACGGTAGTTTCCTGACATACTATGAACAGGAAGTTACTGTACTCTTACTTCAGCTGCTAGCAACATTACTTTTTCAGTTCCAAAACAAAACAAAGATACGTGATTCCACATTAAACCCTGTGTATGTAATTGAACACCTACTTAAATATCTGCTTTACAAAGCATTGTGAAAGTTTTCTGAAGATTTCAGGAGGCAGAAACAAAAAAAATAATGGTTTTACATCAGGCATAGGTATGACTTCCCTTCCTAAAATTGCCTTCAAGGTGCAAACTGAAAAGTTTTCAAGCAATTTATAGTAGGTTGTCACTTCAGAGTTAACTTGAATAGCACCTTAGAATCATATACTTATTAGTCTGGAGGACTGATTTTATTGTAGTAATGCCATTTATAGAGTTAAAGAGCAGCAGTTATAGATTGTTCTAGATACAGCTGCATAATGCATTTACTTCTTTTTGGTAAATCTGCATTCTAAATCAGAGCTGACTGCTACTTGTGCTTCATTGTCTATATATAAATGCAATATTCAAGGGTGTTTATTCTGGCAGTCTTTATAATTGCTATTTTGATTTAAAAAAAATACTGTTGGGGGAAAAAAAAAAATCCCTCTTTCCCTTCCTCCCACTTTCCTGTTTGGATAGCAAAATGCTTCAGCTGTAAGTTCAGCTAGTGTTTGTTACAGCAGTTGGCATATTCTAAACACTACTACAGTGTTACTCTTTATGAGATTTTCCATTTAAAAACACTTTCCTCTATTCTAGTAAAACCCAACATTACCATATGCTCTCCTGTAAAATCTGTCATCATCATAGATGGAAATCTTTTTCGCTCTGGGATTGTAGACAATTCCTCTGTATGAAAGAAAATAAACACATTTTAATTCAGGTTTCATTACTTCATGTACTTTATTCTGTAGTGTATCTATAAAATATGTCAGTTGCTGATAGTTAAGGCCATCTAAAGTGTTTCAGATAGTTCCAAGTGAACATCTCACATTTGTAATTTACACCTGACCATAAGTTAAAGCTAAACCTCTTGAGCGTGAAACTAAAAAATTCTCAAAACTGTTTTTGCACAGCTTCCCATTACTTGCTACAAAGGCACTACCAAGAGAACAGAAAGCTAGACACAAAACTTACAATTCTGAAGCTACCCTGAAGGAAAGAAAAAAAAACCCAAAAAACCCCCACAAAACCCAACGCACAAATCTTTGCCTCCACTTGGCTGCGGGAGGATTTCCAAGGCCATCTGCTGAAAACCGCGGCGACAGCGGGGGTTATGAGGGCGCTGCCCGCTGATGTCGAGGGCGCCCAGCTGTGCCCGGCAGCCGAACCTCCCGGGTTTCGGCTCGGAAGCGGGGGCGGGCGGTAGCCGCCCCCGCCGCTGCAGCAGCGCGGTGTGCGAGCTGCCCTCCGGTTAGGAGATTCACCCATCTCCTGGGGTCCGGCTGAAGTGAGGGCTGAAGTCTAACGAGGAAAACGCGATTGGCAAGGTACGGTTTAAACCTGATTCGGTTGGGTCGTGTATTACTTCTTTAAAAATACCGAGGTTTTCTTGATTCCTTCCACAAATTTTAGTATTTCTCCCGTTTCCTTAACGTTTGCTAGCCTGTGCTTCCCTGAACTATATTTTATTGCGTTCACAGAACTCCTAATTTTGTTACTACTCTTCAGTTTGTCAGGTGCAGGGAAACGTGCGTAACAGCACACCTGTGTATATATATATATACACCATTTGCTCCACGTCATTTACATTTTTTTTTCCCTCAGCGGTTCAGTATCAGGCTAAACCCAAGAAAAGTTAAAAGCCGGAGAGGCCGCGAGTGCAGCGAGGCACGGCTGTGAGGCAGAGGCGGGCAGGAGGGGACGGTGGTTTGTGGGGCTGACATTCGAGGAGCGGGAGTCCGCGGGACACGGCGGAGGGGAGCGCGGGCAGCAGCGGGGCCACGCCTCAGGGACAGCACGGGGGAGAGGACACGGAGACGGTTACTGCCGTTACGGGGCGGGGCGGGGGTGGCCCTGCCCGGCCGGGCGGAGGCGGTGCCCAGCCCGGAAGTACCCGGGGAAGCTGCGCAGCCGGTGGTGAGGCCTGGATAAACAACAACGACGGCGGCGGCGCAGCTGTGGCGGTGAGTGATGTGGGGTGCTGACGGCACCGCTCGCTTTCCGCCCTTTCAATCCGCTGAAGTGGGGGGAATGCTGAAATAAACCTGGCTGGCAGGGCCCCGGTGGGTCCTGCGCGGTCGGTGTCCCCGCTGGCCGGGGCTGGGCCGTCCGCGCCGCACGGGATATCTATCGCTAACGAGCAAAGCCGGCAGGGGAGGGCGGGTGAGCGGCCGGACACCGAGGGAGGGGGCGGGAGGGTGGCGGTGTTGCTGCTCCTTTGTGAGGAGGCGAAGGAGAGAGCGTGGAAACGCGGAATTGCTGACCCTCGGCACTTCGCCGTTTGTCAGTGAGAAGCCTGTTCCTTTCCTCGCGGGAGGAGCCGGCGGCTGGGTTAGGAGCTGGGGTGCGGGGCGATCCCGCTCTGCCCCGCCGCCCTGCTCGGCGGCGGCCACCGGCGTGGCGGGGGCGGGCTCATGCGGTGACAGCCCGGGTGGTGCCACCCCTGGGTGGTGCCTCTGTTTCCCCCCAGAGCTGTCAGCCGCCGTTTGTCAGCTCTTCCTCTTTGCAGGCGTCGGAATAGGCAGTAGTTTGGCTTGTCTTTAATAGTCTATAGATGTTGCTGTTCCCCACACCAGGGGACTGGGGCTGTAAGTTGAAAAACCGCCGAGCTAAATGAGAGTAGCCGAACTTAAAGGTCTTCTTGAGAGATTTCAAACTAGCTGTAAGGTTTGAAGGTCTGACACCAGAGTCGTACAGAGTATTTGTAAAGAGAATAAACCCCTGTGAATGCTGGAAGCTCTGAAGCTGTGTTCTTCCACTGAGGAAGAAGTTTATCTGTTAACAGGAATCCTTAATTTTATTTATTCTTGGAGCTCTTGTAGTGTTACAGATGTCTTCTGTGACTCCCTTTCACTTTATAATCAAAGCCTGAATGGTTTATTAGTTGCGTGGTTGCCAGGGGTGGAGTTAAGCAGTAAATGCCTTCACTAAGGATAAATTCTAGTGAAAATTTCATTAACAGTTCTGTCCAGGCTGGCAATCCAGAGCCTCGCCCAAGAACGTGTCTCTCTCGTATTGTGGCTGTCAATGACTTTTTGCCAAGGCCTGTAGTGACAGGACAAGGGGCAATGGTTTTAAACTGAAAGAGGGTAGATTTAGGTTGGACATAAGGATGAAATTTTTTACGATGAGGGTGATGAGACACTGGAACAGGTTGCCCAGAGAGGTTGTGGGTGCCCCATCCCTGGACGTTAAGGTCAGGTTGGATGGGGCTTTGAGCAACCTGATCTAGTGAAAGATATCCCTGCCCATGGCAGGGGGGTTGGACTAGATGATCTTTTAAAGGTCCCTTCCAACCCAAACCATTCTATGACTGAGTTTTCTTTGTGCTAGCTTGCTCAAAAATTATTTTCTTGTTCTTGCTTAGTACCTGCTACTGTGATCCTACTTCCCTCTGAATAAATAAAACACAAATTGCTAAGCTTATTTTGTATCTTTTTTTTTTTTTTTAGTAGAGAAAATCATGGAAGGAAGAACATCATCTTCAAGTCATGTCAGTGTAAGTGTTCCTACAATTTTCAACAATTTACTTTGAGGCTGTGGGTATCCTAGGGTGTTCTGATGTGTTTGCACAACCAAATTCATTCTCCAGTGGTCCAGCTTTCGCTTTGTTGGAGCACTGTTTCCTGAGAAACAGTTCATTCTGGTAGCAGTCAGCAGTAATGTCTGCTGTTGAACATGTATTAATACATGATAGGCTTAACATTTGATTGCATATAAACAGCACGTTTTCAAGGATATTTTAAGACCTAAGCTAACATCTAAAATATTAAGTGTAATGCTCAAGTAAGTAGAGCAGCTGCATAACTGTGTAAGATTTAGTTATCTGCAGAGATGTGTTCAGAAACTTCTTATGCTAGTGTTTATTTTTTCTAAAATATCCCTATTAGTAGTAGTTTCTAGCAATGGAAGCACTGGTGAAAACAAATTGTAGGCACAATTTGTTTGGGTTTGATTGGGTAAGGTCTGGACTGTCTAGTGTTTTAGAAATAAGCTGTTTCCAGCACCTTGTTTATGCACTTTCTCTAACCCTCGCTCCTACAGGTGAGAACCTTCAGAAAAGTACTGCTGGTTTAGATGAGGAGTCTGCTAAATGCGTATGCACATGTATGTGTTGAGTTAGTCACTTTCTATTAGGGAAAAGCGGAGGCAACTGCATACGTTGCACTTACCATAGATACAGACCTCTGTTAGTTACCTCTTGACTTCATGCTTGTTCCGTAAGTTAATTGTGGGGACTGCAAACCAACATCTTCTTAATGAGTGCAAGCATTGGGAAGATACTGTACAGTGAGGTGGAAATTTTGCTGATGAATCTATCTTGTGCCTTTTATCCCTTACTGTCTGTCCATCTGTCTCTTTCTGTTTTCTGAGTCTGACCTTACCTGTTCTCAGTGTTATCTGTTGTGTTATTACAGAGGTTATCTAAACATCTGTAACTTTAAAAGCATGTTAAAATTTTAGATAAATATGTGTTCTTAGGAAGCTCATAACAGAAACCACTAGGGAGGCAGCAGGTGGAGTTCTGAAGTAAGAGATTTGTACCTGGCCATTAAGGTGCAGATCAGAAGAATGCATTCTGACTGATAAAACATGTTTATAGGCCACTTCTCAAAAAAAAAAAAAAAAAAAAAAAAAAATCAAATTGCAGACGTTCTTGAATAAGAAAATTCCTATTTCAATCATTAAATGTTGATTGAAAGGGAAGGGAGGTACTTGTATTAGAAGTTGTTGCCTGTGCGTAACACTTACATCCTTTATAATTTGAGGAATCTGTTATTAAAGGCATATTTGTTATTACAGTGTTTGACCAGCAAAAGAAGTTTGAGGTACTGTACAGAAATTCAGATCTAATTACTAAAAAAAATAAATCTTTGTTTCAAAGAAGTGTGGAGATGGAATAAGAGCACTCACAATTCGAATTGAAGAATTATCTCATTATGGTACAGTATGCTTCAGTTATGGTCTGTCTGAAGGACTACCTACAGAGCTAATGAATGCAGTTTCTCTGTTAATTATTAAGTTGTTGGTGTTGCTGTTCTAGATTTCTTGCTTGTAATTTCATGTTACAAGGTAGGGCATCTGGCGGCTTGCAAATTAAGTTCATAATACACTTGACAGTAGCCATCATATGGAGTAGCTTCAGCTTTTTCCTGGCTGAGATAGGCTCAGTTGTCTCAAAGATGTAAATGTTGCATTCCGTCTCTGAAACATTCTAATCTGGTCGTATTTGCAGTGTAGGGTTTTGCTTCTCAGGGTACCTGGAGAAATGGCAAGACTTGCACTTTTATTCTTTCAGTTGATATTATTATAACTGGTTTAAGTGATAGGAAATGTCACCCTCTTTCCTTGTCTTGATGAACTGGTAGGAGTTTAGTTTGACCATTTTTGTTTTGAATTTCAATGAATGAACATTATTTCCTACATATTTTTTCTGAATTGGCAAATTTCTACTAAATACTAACTGCTTTATCTTTCAATAATTACTTTTGAAATGCTGGTTCCATTTTTGCGAAGGTTGGCAATGATGATAGCTGATACCATTTTGAGTACATTTTAGTGTATTGATGCTAAATTAGCATACCAAAATACTCGTACTGTTCTAAGATATAACTACTCTTCATCCTGAATTTTTTTTTTGAGAGAGCAAACCTGGTGTGACATTCATCATGACATTCAGCTATTTTGTTTTCTCTTTATCATTCTCTAAGCTGAGATGATTAAACTAGAGCGTAAACAAATCAGAGGGAACTAAGAAAACTGTAAGTGCCAGTGGATTGGTTCTCACCTTTTGGGCATACGTTTGAAGTTGTTGTAAAATTAATGAAATAGGAGGAGCTTTTTCTTGCTTTTTAAGACAGTTCATACGTTAAAACTAGCTCCTCATGTGGTATGACACATGATTTAGGATCAAGCATCAGTGAGGAATGCATTTAAATTAAAGTCACAGGTCAGTGCTTCCCTTGCAACTTTGTTATTTTGCCTGAGAGTTAAGAAGACTTTGTACGTGGCAGTATGTCAGCTCATAGCACCAGTGGATAATTTAGTTTTATCATGTGTGTAACATCATCTATTTTCAGTTTCGTATACCAAGGAAGAAAACAAACACCAAGTCAGAGGATGTCCAAGTTCAGTCCCCTTTGGCAAGGCTCCCAGGCTCCCACCATTGGGACTACCCTTTAAAAGAGGTAAAGAGAAGTTCTTTGGAGTGTAAAGTGTGTAGGAGAATGTTATATGGGTTTTTGGTTCTGTTTTGGAGGCTGGATTTTTCCAATACTGCGTGCTGCCTTGTGACCAATGTCTGACTCGGATTGTCTTGGAAAGAGACAAGCATGTAGGTCTGAACTCTGCCTGCAAGCATACAGTTACAGAAATGGAAGTCTCAGTGCTGTATTGCCTGCCTAAATCATTAAAAAGCAGAGTTGGTCTTCAGGGGTAGTTTGAAATTATCTTGAAAATCATTAATTTAAAGGCAAATATATATATTTTTATTTTTAGTTAATTGTCTTCTGATTCCTGAACTTTTAGGTTATATTCAGGTCATTTACCAAACTTTTTGTTAGTATATGGAAATAATTTTTACATTGAGTTTTCAGTTAGTCATTTTTTGTATCCAAGAGCTTAAACTTTAAGAGAATATATTAAGACTTTAGACAGAATTTTAGGTGCTAATACAGAAATAACTCTTTTCAGTATTAAGACCAAAAGACTGTAAGAGTACTTATATGGCATTTATCATAAATGACTGTCTTGATCATCTCAGTCACATATAGAAGCAAATACTTGCTTCTAGGAATTTGTTTCAGATTCAGTACGCATTTTTACAATGTGAAGTTTTGGAAACATATTTTGCTGTTCTTGACTGCTTCGGCTCAGCATTGAGAGTTTGTTGCTGGTTTTAGTGCTTTCAGAATCATGGGGCTGGACAAACAGGCTCCCCCACAGAGAAGTTTTAAAAACCTAGTGAGGGAAGTTAGGAATTTTTTTGACTTAGAGTAGTTGTGATAATGTGACCCAGGTCTTTTGGTAGGCCTGGTCATTTGAGCATGCTGTAATACAAACTCGCTGTGTGGTTATGTTCTATACTGTTATTCTTAAAGTGAGCAGGGTATCCAATTACAGTCAGGTTTTGAAGTTGGAAGTAATGTCTTCTGTGGTTACAAGCAGCAGCCTTTTAGGCAGAGCCAGACAGCACTTGCATGGAATTCTTCCTGTCTTTCTCTCTGCCTCTACAAAAACAGTGATTAGACTGGGTGAATTGAAAAATCTTTTTTTTTTGTATCTTTTATTTTCTGTATATTGTCTAATTTTTCATTTCTTACTTTTCTTACCTGTGTCTATATATTTCAGACTTTTCCATGTGGTAGAGGGTTCTATATGCTTTAAACACTGACTAGTCTTTATACTCTACTTTAAAAGAAAAGATTGCTCATGAGGTATCATAATTAAGAGAAATATTACTGTTTTATCCATACAGAGGTCTGTCCAGGTTGTATTTAATGTTGCCAGAGTTTGCTCCATGTTGTTTGAGAATTTTGTGCAGCTTTCAGTGATTTGGGCATATAGGTCTCTAACATACTTGAAGACCAGTGCTATGAGGTGAACTAGACTATGTTTGAAGGCAGGAGGAGGGGAGAGCACCTTCAAGGCAATTTCTTGCTGCCAGCTGTTTAAATAATGAGGGTATTTTCCATTACAGAGACAGCCCCTATGGTAGGGAAAAGATTGATTTGGGATGCACCTTTCAGACTTCACTAAAGTTTGTAAAATATGCATGGGCATGAATTTTTCAGATGCCCTTTCACCCCACACTTAAACAGAAATGAAGATAAGTTTGTCTGCTTTCAGCCTGACTGGCATAATTTTAAAACATCTGTTTGGTTTATTATCTTTTACGTTAAAAAAAGTGAGGAGAGATTAGGAGGAGGTAATGGCAGAGGGAGATAGGTGTCTGGAATTGCAGAAATAACTATGTGTTTTGGTGGGGCTTCATTTATTTAATTTGAAAATGTAAGCGCATTCTGGTAAGGCAAGAGAATTTGGAAAAAAATTAAGTCTTGCTGTTGTGGGTTTTGCCACCTGAGTACCAACCCTTCAAATTCCTTTTTCTTCTCAGAATTTTATATCTTTGAGTGGAATATAATTTGGTTAAATGCATGGAGTTAAAGAAAGTAGAGGTTATCTCGCATGTTTGTGATTATGTAAAACAGACCTAATATTTAAGTCCCTGTTTGAGATAGTCCTCCTTTAAATAGGGAAATAATTGAATTGTCCTGTATTGTAAAATTTCTTTAGAAGAAAAAAAGTTTCACTCAAGATCAGGTGGTCCGTGGGTGCTTTAAACCAAGCAAATTAATTCTTTGCAAACTTGTTGTATGTACTCTTTGTTGCTCTGCTTTATTTGATCAGTTGCATTGTTTCAATGTCTGGCATTGTTCCCTTTTTCTAGTGTAATATCCATTATGACATATTTCTGTCTGTTAGAACCTACCAATTTTATTTGTTTTATTTCAGTGGAAATTAAGTGCCAACAACAGAGAGCCTTCTACAAAAGGAAAAAGGCAAAAGGACTGCGGCAGATGCAGATCTAATGATGAAGAATCAATTGGGTAAGAAGTCATCTCAAAATTAGTTGTTCTCTGTTTGTATATTCAGAGTTTCATAATCTTTCTTGAAGATGGGTGTCTCTGGTCTCTAGCTAATTATTTGTGTCATGCAGAGGTGGTTTTCAAGCTGTTAGGTAGCCCACCTTCAGACAAGCATGTTTCAGTGATTTAATGGCAACCGTAACTTCCTTGTTTTAACACAAAGCAAGACTGCGACATCAGAATGGGAGTGCAACGCTTACTAGAGGAATTACTGCTTGCTGACCTACTTGGAATCCTGAGAGGTGTTCATTACTCTCTAAGTGTAAATTATTCTAGCCCTAGATATTTTAGATATTTAAGAAGTTTCCCAGATTATCTTTTGCTTGTCATTTCTTGTTCTGTAGTCCACAGTCATTAACCTGGCTTGATCAACTCTTAAAAACAACAAAAAAAAACCCCCAAGCAATATGATGATTAGTAGGGGAAGGCAGTAAAAAACTAGAGGTTTTTCACCTCTGTGTTACAGTCAAGACACCTAAGTAAGTAAACAAGACTGCTGATGTGCCACTTCTTTATGCTCTGTTGCCAAGAGCAAATATCTTGGTTTCTTTGAGATTATGGCAAATTATTTAAAATCATCTTCTGTGAAGCTGTCAGCTAGATAGTTGTTTATCCAAGAAAATTTTGAAGCTGTAAGTGCTGTAGCTGACAAATGAAAATGAACATGTAGAATTAGATTCATTAACAGCAGCTAGGAAGCATAATGACTTCATGATGAAATTAATTATATTTATCTCAATGAAGCAGTTGTTATTCCACAAATCATTCAAATCTAAACAAATAAGAATATGCATTCTCTGCCCCATTTTCTGACTGGAACTTGACTTGACCATAAGTGATTTCTTGTCAGGAGAGGCTGTTAAAAACAAAGTGCACAGGTAATGAAAATGCTTAATGACAGCAGGTGATTTTGACACTGCTGAATTCAGTATTTTTGTGACCTATGAATAGTCATTGTTTAGCCTGGTCTTTATATTCAGAACGCTTCAAACTGTTGCAGGGAAGAGCTGAACTTATAAAAGATTCTGAATTTATTTTTCATACCTCCTCAGAGGCATAGCTGTCAGTTTACGTGTAGTTACCTCAAAATGCTTCTCTCAGTAACTTTAACTGAGGGAGTGGCTCACAGAGTCAACCTAGCAGAATTTAAAAGCTATGTTAATTGCAGTTTCCTGAGTTTTAATTATGCTGTGAAATGGTTGATATCTGATATCAATCTCTAAAGGTCTTTTAGTAAACTTTGAACAGACCTTTCAATGTTGAGGAGCTTTAAAAAAAAAAAGCTACCTTTGGATCTGTTACATATGTTAATTTTGATATGTGAGAGACTTTCAAGTAGCATTTGTAGGTGTTCCATTGTTTTTACCAAAATTCTTACCAGCGCATTAGTGAGAAATGATTTAGACTGTAAAGAGACAGTAAATATTCAGATATTAAACCTGTGCGTTTTTTACTTCCTCAAAAAAAGATGTGTGTCTAGAGACTAGCTGGAGGTTCTGTGTAAAATAAACTTAATCTACTGTCTGCAATAAAACTTGTTCTAAGTATTCCATTTGGGTACCCAGTGTTTCTCAGTAAGTCAAAATCAACACACTGACCTCATTGCATAGTAAGTAGAAAGAGCACACAGATTCTAAAGAAGTGGTGTTTGTTGAACAAAAGTCTGAGAACTGACAAAACTCAAAAGAGGAAAGAGTGAAGTGATATGCTGAGAATCTTTCTAATGCAAAAGTTTCTCTGTTCCTTCTTCCCAATAAGGAGTTTTTCATTTGCATTGAAAAGCAGGAAATAAATCTTAATGACAAACTCCTGTTAGCTCCTGATGTTTTAAAAACAGTCTTTATTGTTAGGAGCTAATCTCAAATATTTAGGGAGACATGTTTCATCTAAAGTGTTGCTTGAGCATTGTTATTGCTACTTAATTCTAGTCAGAAAGGACAAAGTGAATGTATTAGCACAAACCCACCTTCACTTGTGTTTTTAACTGAAGTTCTGGATTACAAAATTTGGTAGTTGATTGCGTCTGTCAGTCCTGCTGTGGTGTGAGACCATGGGGGCTGGAAGGAGCAGCCACAGGTGCTCTCACTTGAACACCGCTGCTCTCACTTGAACACTGCTGCTCATGGCCTTGTGAAAGGTCACTGTCAGGTGATTTGTTCGAGATCCCAGACAGGGCCCTCAGGGCAGGTTAGTTCCCTAGTCCTTCTCATACACTGGAGGTCTCTTACACATTCCCACAATTGTGTCACAAAACAGATTAGGACTGTCATGAAATATGAATAGTTCAATTTATTAGTGTCATTGCAGAAAGTTAGGTATGGTATTTATATAATTGGTCGATTAATGTTTTGTATCACACTTATGAAACTCTTTTATTGTCAAGAAAGCAGATAACACTATTTCAAGGGCAGCTATCACCACCTTGAAATAGAGCTTAGAGGCATCCACTTACTTCAGCTGTATTACTCCTGCATTCTCCTAAGAGGGAAATGGAGGGAAATAAAACAAAAAAAAGAAACAAAATAGAACACTATTGTGAAATGCAAGCTTCTCATCCTGGTCTGTCAAGTTTTCTGTAGGGGGAGGGTGGGAGGAGTACTTAAATAAGATGTGTGTGATTCTTTCAGCTCAGTATTTTAAACATTAATTGAAATACATGTCATGGCTGAATCAAGTACTGACCCCGTAGCAGTCAGGCTTTTGTGGCAATCATTTACGTACTGGTTCCGCTTGTCCTGGCAAGCGCTTTTTGGCAGTAATAACTTCCTGGTCCAGCAAAGCAAGGAGGTTAGTAGGGATGTTCATGATTGCTGTTAAAACATTGACTTCTAATCAGTTGAAAGGTCAGGGCCTTGAAGTAGGAGGAGGACAGACAGAGGCTTTCTTCTCAACAGGGTATAGTCAGTGAATGTGGCAATCGGAGTTTCCCGTTGATGATAGTGCATCACGTTATTCCTTTGGGCTCTGAAAGACCAAGGACCTCCTGAGCTGTGCACATGCTGCAGAAGCTCAGCTAGCTGAAGACACATCAAGTCTATCAGTGGCTTTACTCTGTAAACCCAGGACAGATGTTCAGCTTTTATGGGACCTGACGGGGTGATCCTCGCATGGTATGTGGCATCCCACTGTCAAAATATTTATTTGCCAAAACTTGGATTTACTAGTAGAAGCATGTAGACATGAAGAAGCTGGTGTAGACAATTAATAATAATTTACTCCAAAAGGAGTCAATAGCCTCCAGGTCTCATTTTGATCACTTTCTAATACAAATTTGAACAAATGGGAGCCAGTGGTTACAACACTGGTGTGTACACAAATATGATCATTGAGAAAGGAACTGGATCTAGCAGCTTTGATTATTGGGTGAAATAGAGGTCAAACATTTTCCCAGAAGGGGTACAAACAATTAATAGCTGTTGGTCCTGTGCTTTGTAAGGTAGGATAATCCTTTTTTGCCTGTGAAAAGTGATATAAGAGTTGCCAGGAGCAGCTAACAGCACTTCTCATAATATATTCTTTTTGTCTGTTCCATCTGCTTTGTGGAGGTAGATAAGAGGGGATACAGTAGGTGCCTGCTTTAGAAACAAAAATAATCATCTTTGGTTTTCCTTCACCGAGATGCCTCCAGTCTTACTGTTGTGCAGGTTACTTGCTGGGTCTGCTGGTGGGACTTGCTTTGAATGTATACTTTGCTTGCTTTTTTTCTGCTTGACACTAACTTTTATCTTTTGAAATGTCTTTTGCATGACTTGCTGACTTTATTCTGTGGGCAATTTAACAGGTAATCTAGGGATCTGTGTCCCAACCATCATTTACAGATGTAGAGGCTGGCTTAAGTGTAGATGTTTTTTCTGAATCTGTTTTATGCCCAGTGTTAATGACATCATTTTTCAAGAAATGTCGCCAGATGCCATTCCTCCTTTAGAAAGGGAAGCCATTGAAAGCTCTGATGCCACTGCACAGCTCTGAAGATCAGGTCATAACCAGTTGTCCTATCAAGGTCTTCAGTCAAAAAACTGGTGCCATGTAAGAAGTGATGCCTTAGCCTGGCGCTGACATCTTTAAGAGTAGTCAAATCTATACTGTTTTCTTCCTTGTTTATTGAAGGTTCCTCTTCTTTGCACAGATTTCTAGTGCAAAGCTACTTGCACGTGTGTGTGTGTGCACACTTTAAATTGTGAGATCATTTTTGTAAAGATCCTTGCTTAAAATGTGTAAACCCCACTTAAATCAAGGGAGTGGGAAACATTACACATTCTGTACATAATAACAATCAGTAAACCAAATCATGGAGGGACCTGCAGCCTGTCAAGGTCTAGCCTGATGTGAATGTGAGCAAAGGATGTCAGACCTGAGTTTCCAAGGTGGCCAACAAACTATAGGTAATGAAATCCAGTTTCGCTGGAAATTCTGCTTCTAACTCCTTTACCTCCTGCTGTGGGCTTTCTCTGTCATGATGGTATTGTTAAAGATCCTAAAGGTTGGAATCTTTTCTGCTATCTTTACAAGTCCTGATCATACAATTAAAATAAAGACTCTGTGACCATGTATGTTCCCACTGGACTAATTACCTTGCAAGTTCAGGCTAAATTTAGTAAAAGTTCATTATGATACCTTGTGTTTGACAAATAGAAAGAAAAAACAAATTCTGGCATTTCTACAAGGTGGAACAATGAAAACTGGAATTTAGATCTGTGAAATAGACTGTTGGGCTAGGCATGATTCTAGTCAGGAGAACTGAAGTGTTCCATAGAGGATAACACATTTATGATGTCTCATGGTGCTCTACAGTAATGATTTTAAAACATTTTTAATTTTTTTTAAGGAGAAGCAATTTCTGATTCACATCTTCATATTGCTAGGGCCCACTTCTGCAACTGTTTTGTATTTGGAAGAAGAATGCCATTTAGATACTTCAAGGTTTGATTTGTAATTTCAAGTCCTGTTAGGGGGGAAGTATCTGGCTTAGTCTTTCATTGCTTCATCTCTTCTGGCACCCCAAAAGATGAAATGTCTTTCCACTACAGTTCTTTAGTAACTGGACCTCTAAAGTAGTTTGGGTCTTCCTTATCTTTAAGGAGGAAATTAAAGCACAAGAGTAAATGTCTAGTTTCGTAAGATGAATTTGCACAAGTTACTTGATGGCTTTTACCTTGAAATTGCCTTTAACTGCTTTAGTAGTTGTAACTGTTCTTAACAGTCTAATAGGTTCTTGTGTAGCTGAATTTTGAATTTTTATCACATTTCTTAAATGTATGTATTCTTTATTTCCTTAGATATTGCTTATATATTCCTTATTTCTAATATACCTTGCAGCTGGACAAACAACAAATGATGTATAAGTCTGGTCACTGCAAGCTCTTCTGATGTATTAAACTGTGGTTAATGTATCAACTCTGAACATTTGAGAAGCCAAGAAAAAAGCTAGAACTTCTGACCTAGTGGGTACTTCCGTAGAAAATAAGTCTTTTGCTTCCTATGCTAAATTGAGAACACTTTGCAGGCTTGGTATATGCTCACTAGGCTGCTACAGCTGGGCTCCACCATGTAAGACATTAGTGTTACTAAACTGTCCCTCATGGTCTGTATTTACTTTCTGAGCTTTTCAGTAGTGGAAGCATATCTTTAAATGAAACTCCAATCTCTGGATCCTTGGAGTGTAGAACAAACCTTTTTTAGGTCTACAGTAGTGGAAGCACATACTCAGACTCTGTAATACGTTCTTAAAAACAACAGTTCTTTGCATTGGTAGTCATAGAGTATATACAGGTCTAGGTAAAATAACAAATGTATACCTGCCTTTCCTGACTCTGCCTGAAACATTCTGGAGCACTTCCGTGGTTTAGGTCAGTCTTCTAATGAGACTGTTGTTGTACATATGGCTTCTCATTGCCTTCATAGAGGCACTTCTCTCACTTCAGAATTCCTGGATTGTTTTTCCAACAGCTAATTAGGACCAATCCCTTACATAACACTCTTTCTCCTCTGTCCGGATTCTTGGTATCAGAGTGCCTTAACTTAGGGTTGTATTTTTTAATCTCAGCTTTTTTTTTTTTTTTTTTTTTTTTTTTTTTTTAGGACAAAGCTTCAGTTCTTTACCACTTAGTTTTTCTTTGGGAAACTTCTAAGAGAAGCCCAGAGAGTGGAGTAAACTGCCTTCGCTTGAGCTTAAGTTACTTAGCTTTGAATAGGAGCCATTTAGTTTGTTGTGCATTGTCTAGATAGTGGTCTCCAAGGTGTAGTGTGTGCAAGGCAATCCATTGGAGTGCAGGAAGGAAATATTTTTTTGTACAATTAATAAAAATGAAATAAACATTTATTTTATTGCATCCTTTTTAAAATTTATATTTGTGTGTTTTATAATGTACATCATATTACTACATTAATATATGTATATAAATTATAATTAAACAAACGTGTTGAAGGTATGTGCTCAAAATACTTTTACTGATAGGGGTGCATGATCAAAAAAAGTTTGGAGACCACTGGTCTAGGAAATGCATAGCAAAGCTCTAAGAGAAAGCAGCTCATTGCATACACATTATGGCATTCAGTGATGCAGAGTTCTCATAGGATTGACCAGTGTTCATAGCTTATATGCAGGTTCTCCAAGCTGTGAGTAGGAACCTTAACTGTCTTTTCAGGTTCAATGAGGGGGCATGTGTCTTGTTAACATGGTAAGTAACCAGGGAAAAGAAATCTCAACATGCAGCAGCTACTGAAAGAGCAAAATATAAGGATTATGTGAAACATCTTCCCCAAGTTCAATGTGTTTCACTAGCATGGCAGTTCCAGATCTTTTTTTAGGTTCAAGCATATCTGTTCTTCAGCAGTTTTCATGCCATACCTATATTTGTTTACCACTAGGTACCGTGTAACCATGCTGTTGAGCTGAATGTAGCATGTCAGTGAGACAACTAGAATTTCCTGAAAGTTGCTTGCACAGTTGTTAACCCACTGAGGAACAGCAGCCATTTGCTTAAGAAATGTCACTGTAGCATGCATGTAACAGCTATGCGAATAGTAAAAGCCTTTCTGTAGCTATAAAAGAAGGATTCTTGATCTACAGTGTGAACAACTTAGTTTATGCAAGACATGGAATAGAAAAAGCAATTTTTGCCTCAGTAGTCTTTTAAAACCAACAAATGAGCCTGAACTTCAGTGTGCACTTAGGGCCAGCCCTGGGAAAACAAATCCAATTCTCATTTGTTTGAAAATAAAGTCAATTCTGACAAATCATCTATGATATGCAATGCTTATCAGCTTATAAGGAAACTGTCCAAATTACTGACTGTGCTGCAGAATTAACTCTTTATATGAAGACTTCAGTACCAATCCAGCAGAATCAGCAAGGTATAGATACTTGTTTAAAGAACTTCAATAGGGAGTTTTTACTAACTTTGTAATTCATAATTGTATGTCATTTCTCTAGTGAAACTGAATAGAAATCAGTTGGAGCTTCAAAACTGAGAGATTGTATTAGCTTCTTGATTTTTTTTTTTATTTTTTTTTTTTTGTTCCCTCAGCAAGATCATAATCTAATTTGTGATATGGGAACCAATAATATTCATGGTTCTAAAATAAGATGCCACACTAGGAGTGCTTGTTTTCATATCCTGCAAATGCTCAAGTGTACACTTTCAGAATAGTTTGTAAGGCCATAGTGACACCGTTTCCAATATTTTGCAATAAAAAGATGCACCAAAATTTCCATGCTTCTGCATTTGAAAGTTTCCCTCTTCAGAATCACATATGGATGTGTTAGTAATTGATGCCAGAAGAAGAACCCTTGAAGGGCTGTCCTGATCAACAGATGCATTTGTTCTCCAAAGAGAACTGCTTTATAAATTGTCAGAGAAGTGAACTTAATTCTACTGAAGATATATGGTATGATGCAGAGACAGTACACTCATAGAAAAGCTTTGTTGAATTCATGTGACTTAAGTTCTCAGCACCCTAGTATTAATTTATTATTATATGTATGGCAGGCAACCCAAAGTTATCTTGACGAATGTCCTGAGGACGAAAATAGGAAGAAAATATACACAGGCGCAACCTAAAACTGGTGTTAATTTTTCTGACGCTGGCAAGCTGCAGTCAGATCAACCACCCTCATCATCTGCTGCCAGCCTAAAGATATGGCAAATTTTAAACCCTAGTCTCCAAAGCCTTTTTCTGTCTAAAAGGTACGTTGTCTTCGCCTTGTGTCACTAAAAAAAAATAATTTTCCTTGCAGTTGTTTTTCATGAGAAAGTAATCTTTGTTGTACCACAGCTGTCTTGTTCATGAACTATATTCTCATTTTCATGTCATCTGACTTGATTGAATTCCCTTGTACCTGGTTCCTTTTGATAATCATTGAGAGAGATGGTGCCAGGCACTCTGTAGTGGGTTTTCTGATCAGATGGCTTCTAGATGGTCCTGTACTGACAAGACCAATTAATTCTGATTCCGCCATTGGACTCTCAAAATGTTTGAGTTTTTTTATTCTTGTGAAAAGAATACACTTGCATTTAATTGCCCTCTTTTCTCAGAGAAGGTATCAAGGTGTATTTTCACTGTTACCGTTTCAGACTACTCATGAAAATAGGAGAACTGGCATAAAGGGTCAGAAGAAAAGCATATCAAGTCCAGTATCTTCCTCCCCCGCCCCAAACAGTGGTCAATTGCAGATACCCAGGGAAAAGTATGGCTAGAGTGAATGCTTTTTTCACCGAGTTTTCTCTCTGAGCTCCTGATGGTAAACAGTTTAGGGACTTCCTTTATTGGAGGTTACATCCAGACTACAGTATCCTTCTATATTAGACTTTTCCTCTCAATCATATCCTCATTGCTTATCACCTGTGTGCCTCTGCAACATCTTGTCTGTAAGGTAGTCTCCTGATTAAAAGCAAATTTACATCTCGGTGCAAGAGGAGATCTGAGTGCTCCCCAGACATCACGCGGTTTGTGCTGGAGTGTGCTTTGTGGATGAATAACACGCAACAGGAGAATTACGCAGTTGATACCCAGAAGACAGTGTTGTTCATAACAGATTCAAAAAAGGCTGTGACGTTACATCCTAATCCAAAATAAATTGCAATGGAAGTGGTAGAATTTAAATCCCAGTTTGAGAAACTTAAGTGTGTAAATCAAGGGCCATACAACAAGCTGGCTGCAGTGGCATTGTATGAAATAAGTTGTGCTGCTCTTACACGTGTGTGCTCAAGTGGGCAGTTGCATCTTCATATTTCTGGTTAGCTTATTTTTGATGCTTGTCTCTTCTAACACTTGCGGATGTTTTTCTGAGCCTTACTGTTGCTATTTTGTAGACTGCCACCTGGAAGTTGAGGAGGGGAACAAAATCTAATGCTACCTTTTTGTGTATGTGCTGCTTTTCTACCTGTTGACTAAGTGCTTGAAAAAATTCAGTCTATTTTACTGGAAGCTTCTTGTTCACAGGAAAATCAAGATTGTTTGCTCAATAGTTCTGAGAAATGCGTACAGATATTGCATGAAAGCTATTTAGAGATAAATATTTACCAGTTTTTAAACAATACTTAGATGATGTGTTAGAGGCAATGCAGTGTGAATTGTGTCTGGCTAAGGTGAAATTATATAGCTAGTGTTTCTTACCCTGGTCTCTTGTTTATTTTTGTTTTGTCTGCTTACCTTGGATTTTAAGTTCCTTATTGGGATTTTGTTTTGTCTCTTAAGGGACTGAAAGTAATGATTTTGATGATTATCAAGCCTCTAAGATACATGAATTTAACAAGAAGTTTCTTTCTCTAGATTTCAGTGCAGTATTTATGATTTACTGTTATATGTATGGCAGGCAACCCAAAGTTATCTTGACGAATGTCCTGAGGACGAAAATTGGAAGAAAATACATAGACAGCCACGTAAAAATTGATGCAAATTTATCTGATGCTGACAAATTACAGTCGGGTCAACTACCCTCATCATCTGTTGCCAGCCTACAGACATGTCAAATATTAAGTTCTCCTCATGAAAGTTCTTTTCTGTCTGAAAGGTATGTTACTCACTGCTGATTTTGCCAGTCTTCCTGAAATGACATAACTTCACAATGGAAAAGAATTTCCCTGAAACAATTTCTGCTACACTCTTGTCTTGAAGCAGGAGATCAGTTTCCTGAGTGCAAACTAACATGCTGCTCCAATGAGCCGTTTTAACATTGCATTCATTCTGATTTGCTGTACCTGATTTTAATAGGCTACTTTTCTTTCACAGAAGGAATTTCCATTCGCAATAGATCCGTGTTTTGATTTGTAGAAGATGGCCAAGTAATTCAAACACATTTAAGTTGATTTTGTGTCCAGAACCAAAATCTTGCTTTCCTGTTGCTGTTAATGTGTTCTAGCATGATTTCAAGTAACTTCTTTTGCAAAATTTCTCCAAATTCCTCTCTGTGATAGTTCATTTCTTTTCACATTAATCCACCAGTGGTCTCAATCCCAACAGAGTGCCATTGTTTAAGGGCTCTATGTGTGTCCTCTCATTGTGTAACATCTTTTCCTCTTTTCTTCCTGCATTTAGGTTGACTGAGCATCACAGTAACACTTGACATATAAAACTAGCAGAAGTCAGATATTAGAATTATACGATGTTTGTTTTGGTCTAAGATGGCAGTTGAATTCAGAGTAAGCTGTTTCCTCTTGTCTTTTATGGCCGCCTCTTTGCTCAACAGCAAAGTATCCACAGGAACAAATAGCAGGAAATTTGGGGGAAGAAAATAGAAAGAGGAAGGAAGAGAAGAATGATTTGTGAGGGCAGGAATAATCAACGGTTCCCAGGTTAAAGAAATCTTTAAAATTCTTGAGAAAAGTAAGTCGTATTCCTCATTCTGATACATGACCATCTTGGAGAACCTAAATTAGTAAGAATTCCTTTCTCTTTTTCTGTTGGGATCCCCATTGCTGCTTAAGTTAATCTGACAAAGTTGCAATTTAATTTGCAGTTTAATTGGTGGATTTTGCATTGCTTGTTCATTGCAACCCAGTGTGAAATGCATTTGTTTAAGTCACCACTGACCTATCAGTATAACTCATGAATTTGAGGTAGGTTTTAAATGTGAAGAAACTTAGGGTTTTAAAGTGTGTTTCCTACTTGTTTCTCATGGCTGTTGAGAACACTTTAGTATATGCTGCCATAGCTTCTTAGGTTATGCATGTATCTGTTAAGAGGTGCATTTTAAACTGAGTTATCAGCAAAGATTGAAAGTGAAAATAAAATGTGCAGAATTTGTGTACAGAATCAGTATGTTTAGGGAAGTCTATTAGCTGAAACATTCCTATTGAAATGTTTCCTATTGTTGAAATGCCTGAATTGTGATGTTGGTGTAGAACAAATGCTAAAGAACACCTAATGGTTTTGTATGGTCTTTTTAAGGCAGTCAAATCTATATAGCTGTTATGCATAGAGATATTTAAGTTGAGAGAGAGATGTGGGTTCCAAAATCAAGTTTTCTGTAGTGAGGTTATTCCAGAACTAGAGCTGCCTGATCTCTGGAAGACTCTGTCTTGTTCAATATACAGAATGAATAATAGCGCTTACCGAACACTTTTTCTGTATGTGGTCCAATTCATGATTCTTTGTGAATGGAAAGATAACCAGTAATTTCTTCACGGTGCTTATATACTGTTCATCACTGTAGTACCAGAGCACTCTGGAAATCTTTATTTGTCTTTACAGTATTCCCAAAGAGCAACGATACTCTAATCTACACATACGGCACTGAAGAACAGGCATCTGTTCAGAAAGTGTCCAACAGTTTTGGCTATCTAGTTAGAGATGTCAAGAATGTTCTTTCCCATGGTCGGTCATGTTCTTTACGAATCCAGGCTCAGCTGTCGGTGATTTCAGTCATTGTGATGATTGCTTAGCTCTTTGTAAATTGGAGACTGCAACATTCTGAGTTAGACACATTATAAAACAATGAACACAAAATCCCTTTGGATTAAGTGAGGTGACAAAAGGAGGAATGGAACAGATTTTCCAGAGCAGCATTAAATTGCTTTATCTATGAAATTGTCTTTATTTTCTTTCTTATTTTCCAACTCTCACAGAAAATGAAGCAAAGGTCATGAAGGTTAGTTTCTTTTATCTTGTAACCCTGATAAATTTTCAGAAGTCTTGCATACTGAATGTAATTAAGTTCGTGTGAGAAAATACCACATGAACATATAACTGTTATCCTAATGCATACACTAGAAACCAAAATACAGTTATGTAGGCTTTTGTCAGCTGTAACTAGCCTCCAGAGAAATTGAGAGTATGTTTACAAGATCAGACCTCAAATGTGAGGATGTCATACTGTTTAGTCTATCAGTACCTCCTGAATGCATTCTTATTTATAAAAAAGCTAATAAAATTTAAAAAACCCCAACTGATTACTTTCTTGCATGTCCTTCTTTTTAGAATGAAACTACAAATGCAACTGAACACCTGTAGGTTTCCTAGTTTCTCGTACTGTAATCCTTTTCTGTTTCTTCCTCATTCGTGTGCTGTCCCCCCCACCTCCTTCTAAGTTAGTGTTTCAGGCCCTTTTGAACAGGAATTTCTATTTCAAATCTTTTCTCGTTGCAGGAACTTACTCAGTGGATTCTATTAGCAGTTCTAAATCTAAGTTAAAAATATACTACATTGCCTCATTCCCACCGCATTCATGCCAAAGGCAAGGATACACTCAACTGACTGTTGTTCTCTCTTTTTTTTCCTTGTTATATGTTTTTGTTGCAGTCATGCTTTACACCAAAATAATATTTCAGTGTCTGATGTCAAGTATGTTAGATTTTCATACTTTGCGCCTTTTAGAAGCATCCATTTCATTAATAATGTTAGAGTATCTGTATATTTCCACAACGGGAACTGAATTAGTTTGTGTTTCATTTGCCAAGCTCCACATGCTTACAAGAAAGGCAGAAGTTTGTGGTCTAACCAGCTCTTGTTTCTGTTGGAATTTTCATTCAGTATTCTTTCAAAATTAAAGATAAGTCATAGTTAATGTTCTTTACAGGTCTGAGCATTGCCTGAGAAAGACAGATGATGATCTGTGTAAATTGACCAAGGCTTCTAAGGAACCAGAAAAAAATAATGTCTTCACTTTTAGAAGACGGGACCTGCAGAAGAAAGGTTTGTAGTGAGCAATAATCTGGCATTTAAATTTGGAGAGTGTTGGGAAATTTTCTTTTTTTAGTCTAGTATTATGAGGAGAGCACAGAAATAAAATAGGGATTGCACTGAGTGTATGTGTTTCCTCAAAATGCATTTTTTTACAGATATGGTAAAATATATCAAATAGCTGTTTTTAAATAGGAATAAAGCTATGGTGAATCAGTTCTGTGGAAGAAAAAGGAAACTGAGGGAAGCCTCACTGCACCATTATAATCCTGATTTTATAAAAAGTTTTTTATACTCAAGAATGTAATACATTAAGAATGCTCAAATGGTTTGTGAACCCTGCTAAAATGTTTATGCTGTATGACAATATTTGTATTTACTGCTGAAAAATGATGAGCTCTATGCTGAGTCTCCAGGGAGAACGTACTCTCTTTTTAATACCGGTTAATAATATTTGCAGATTAGAACAGGAAATGGAGCATATTGCATCCAGCAGAAGATGAAAGAAAGACTGTGGAGTATGGAGTGCTAATTCTTACTTGGAAGGGAGCTATCAATTTGGTTATACCCTTATCTTAACTAATCGTGCAATAATAATCTTTCCTTTATTATTTTAGGGAATATATTTTGGCAGCCACACACAATTAAAAAAGGAAAGAACTATCGTGGAAGGTGTCTGCTTCCATGCATTTTATTTAAGACATAACAGATATGGAGAAATAGAAAGGTTTTTAAGGATAACCCATTAAACCACTTTTTTTTGCTGACACAGAAAACAAGAACTATGATGAACTGGAAAAGAGGAGCAGAAACATGAACAGCACCACTCTTAGTCAGAAGGAAACGGGCTCTTTTGATTCTGAGAAAAGGAAAAGAAGATCTAGTGGCCATATTGCTGATGACTGTAATGCACACATTCCAGAAAAATCACTTCTACTGTCTGTAAGTTGCACTTAATGTATGTGTTTGTGTACACACATGCACACACACTTAAGTAGCAGCAGTAGCAACATCCAGAATAAAAGAATTATAAGCAGGGTATCTAGGGATACTGTTACACCTGTTGAGGGAAAGTAGTTCAGTGGTGCATCAAGAAGAGTGAGTATGTGTACTGCTGTCCACAACATCAGATTATGCTTGTTGTAGCAGAAAAGTTGAGAGGTGAATGACAGTATTTCCTTCAGACAGGAGCATGAAGTAGAACAATTTTGGAAATCAAGCATCTAGCTACTTAAGTAAAGCTTCTTTCACAGATGGTATAGAACTAATTAGGGACTTCGATACAAAAATTACAAAGTATACCTGAGGTTATTCAAGTCTTGCAGATGTCATCTTTCTCCCTCCTCCTCAGTCTATCATAGAGATAAGTTTTATTCTTATCTGTCATTAAGATTTGGAAAAAGAAAAAAGACTGAGTCAGTCAAGTACAAACTGTGATTTACATTCAAGCATTTGAATACAAAAAAGGCATCTCTGTAACTTTTTGATTAAAACCCCACGGAAGTAGGTAGTTGCTGAGTCCTGTTCACCCAGTTGACCAAGCCACACATTTGCAAAGTAATAAACATCACTGGTGCTTGGTCTTTCACTGTCAGACAGTGAGAGAACTGCTAAAAAATCAGAAGCAGTTTCTTGTTCAGTTTGAATGGGGGTCATAGGAGACTTTTAAAAGGTTGTCCCTCATGCGTTTATGTAATAACCTTTGGAATACGAGGAGGGAGAAGTTACCCTAACTTGAGCTCTAAATGCAGCTGCATTAAGCTATAATTATTTTGTCTAGCATATAGCTAAGTCTCAGTGGTCACTGATCTGAACCATCATAGAAATGTCAAGAAATAAACATATATCCTGTCTCTGATTCCTGTTTTCTAGAAAGAGCAAAGATTGAGTTCAACTCGGTCACCTGGCCACACAACACCCTGTGAGGATGGACAAGGTCGCAGATCTAATACAATTCTGGTGCGAGATTGTATTCCCCAGGCATTAGAGAGAGACTATAAAGACACTTCCACCCACAGCCACTTAAGGCCTGCTGACAGGTGCACAGAGGAGCCTGGCTCAGAGTCTCCTCCCAGAAATTTGTCAGAGAAACAGCTTTCTGCCACCAGTGAGGACATGATTTCACCACGAGTTAGTACCATCAGGAAATTAAAGATGGACACATCACAGTACCTGAGCAAGCTGCGGAACAGAATCTGCAGGGGTAATCGGCAACTTGTTTCAGTTGACCCAAGTATGTACTATACCTGTGCTGCTGACAATTACTATTGGTATGTTTAGGTACTAGGAGAACTCATGCATGACTGACTGGTTGAAACATACGGAACAAAAGATTGAAGACAGAGATCATGTTGTTTGTAATACATTGTGCAGGTTAGAGAACAATGCCTAGTGCCAGTGTCCTCTACTGGAGTGTAGAGGTTCCTGTACTTGAGAAACAGGATAGACAGTAGGATTTTCAAATTCCAATCCTTATTTTGCAGCTGATTTTGTGACTATAGAAAATCAAGCATGTACTTTTTAATGATGCTTAAACTGAGAAAAAATATTCTCTCTTCTTTGAAGCAGCTATGTTGTGGCCTGTTTATTTTAATAGTCAAATAATTTTGAGGATCTTGGGTAATAAGCGTTAATAAAGATACGAAGCAGTACTTGTTGCATACACTTTCATGCATGCAGACCTTGACTGGTTTGGGCAATGTACTTTGATATTACATAGTGCAAGAGAGAATTCTTTGCTCCTCTGAAATCCACAATGAATGAAATATTCTCAAGTCTGCATCTGGTAGTATATGTATACTTCTTTTTTCCTCTTTAGTTGTCCTTTCCAGTGATGATGAAGATGGACCTTCTGAACAAAAATGCACAGAGCTGCTGCAGGATAATATCACTGACAATAAAGAAGCAGACCAACAGTCTGACTTCTGTTTCTCAGCAAAGCAATTGGAAGACAAGATGGAAAGTCACACAGAGCAGGTAGTCCAGTTTTTGGCCTATGTACTGTTATGCCAACCCTTTAATTTATTTCTCCAATGTTTATTTTTTCTTGCATGTTGGAACAAAAGTGAAAAGCTTAGAGCAGATATGATTAGTCCCAGCAACAAGCAGTAGCTGCAGTAATTTATTTCACAGATAGAATTCTGGACAGTCTTCAGAGAAGATCTCTGGCTCTGAAGCTTGAGTGTTTTTGCAACATACAATGTATTTCATATTTTGAAAATAAACATTTGGAAATGTTTAATATTACAAAACAGGAAGGATCAGATAGTAACCTGAGCTAGAGGTAGAGATGATGAAGATATGTCTGTGAAAAGTTTTTTTCACACAATGTTTTATATTGATCGTAGTTCAAGTCAGTAGTTTCTTCTTGTCATCCAGTCCTCTGTTGTAATTCAGCGCATGGAGAAGTTCAAGGATCTTTTGTTGACAGCAGACAGAGACAGGGTAAAGTTCCCTTTCCTGTGTGGCTAGCAGTAGAATTTGAATCTAAAACTAACCATAAAGGTTGTTGCCCCATTTTGGACTTGATTAGCCTTGTGCTGCTTGCTTTGACCTGGATTTGGGCTGTCTCTGTAATCCTGAAACAAGTCAGACAAGCCATTGCTGCCTCTTCTCACAGGTGCATCATTTTGATCATAAGCATTGAATTGGATCCTGTACCTGTGATAGCAAAAGAGGGCTGTTTTTGTTGCTCTGTTGTTGGAGTTTTTACTTGGCTCTGGATTAGTAAAGAGCAGAGGTTATGTCTTGGCGATGGGAACTTTAGAGGTGGAACAAGATACTGTTAGGCCCTTAAGGATGTTGTCAGTAATGATTGTAATAACATTTACAGCTTTTTAATATGGAATTTTTATATGGAAGTTGGCTTTGGGAGTAAATTCTTACAAGCATGAAGAGAAAATTCCTAAGGTTACAGGAGGGAAGTATCTCATTTAAAGCCCTGTAGTAAATACACTTTTTTTCCAGTTTTTAACAGAGTCAATTGAAGATAAATGTCCTATCAGCTTACCTCCTGGAAGCACACCTAGAAAACGGATGAACCCAGCATTGGATGTTGAATTTGATAGTCTATACATTGGGAAATTTAAATGGTTATCAACAGGTCCTGCTAGGGTAAGTTGTTCTATTATGGTGATATTTAGAGAATTTTTAAAAATTAAAATTCTGATTAAGCAAAGCTAGTGGTACTTCATGTGGAAGCACTGAGTTTTGATTATTGTTGCATCAAATTGCTTTGGCTAAATGATGAGGTGTATAGTCCATTACCTTGTATGTTTGGATTGCTGTCAGTAGAAAAGCTAACTGGGATTTTCTGTGGCCCCAGTTTTCAGAGGTAAAGGTTCTGTATAAATGCTGTACTGGAACAGAAATCATACTGAGGAAGCTTTTCATTAATTCTAATGGAAAATAATGGCCATGTTAGAGCTAATGTCACTTGAAATAAACACCAATTACTTTTCTCAGAAATAGTACAGAAATTAGAATAAAGTAATCCATAGTGACCAGAGTTCAGATATGTACTTTGCGCTAATCTTACCTTTTAAACAGAAAATCGCTTGTTTTGTAGCTTTAAAGAGCATAAAAACAGTACTAAAAGCATTAGCACACAGGCAACATGCTACTCGCAGGGTGTAGAAATACAAGTGAAGGTGTACTTCAAATGGAGTACCAGCTGCAAGACTTTCAACAGTTCTTTGACCAGGCTCATTGTAATATTGCAATTGAAAAAGCAATGTTTGAACATGGATTATCTTTTTTTGCTTACAGTAAGACATTTTGAAATCTTGAATTGTAATAATAATTTCAGCTTTTCACAAAACAGCAGTTTTGTGCAACAGTTCTCATGCAGTAATGAAAACATTTCATGGAAATTTCCTAAATTAGTATACCAAAATTGTTTGAGGGATGAGTTGAAATATTTTTAGAATCAATGTTTTTAGGTGGAAAGTGAAAATTTTCCTTGGAAAAAAACAACTTTGTGCTTACTGTGGTAACTTAAGAGAAGCCTCTTCTCTCAATGTATATGACAACCTTCTGTCAAAGTGACAATAAAGCATTCTTTATTTAGCCAAGTCTTTTTAACATAGCAGCAGTGTAAGTGGAAACTTTAAAGGCCTTTTAATTCAAAGGTTAATGTAAATAGCAAAGTAACAGCCCGGTGTTGGACCGTTTATATAGTGTTGTTAATTCAAATAGTGCAGCTGACAGTCCTTATCATGGAGTGTTTAAGCTCCTTTTGTCCCAAGTGTTCATAATTTTTTTTCTTCTTAAGGAGCCTGTAGGCAGCTCCGCAACTTTCTGCTTATTTCTCAGTGCTTAGCACTTCTGGAAGTCACTTTGCTGTCATTTAGATTCTGCAGTATGTATTTAGGAGTGTTGTTTTAGGTGAAATAGGCAATATTAAGTCTCAAACTAGGCATATTGGACTTGGTAGTGTTAGATTAACAGTTGGACTCGATGATCTTAAGGGTCTTTTCCAACCTAAATGATTCTATGATATTATTTTCAGTTTATTTGGCTATAAGCAAAAAAAGATGTGCAGATAATTAAAAATTCTTACTTTGTTTTAATCAATTTGTAAAAAGCAAACTAAGTTACATTTTTTTAATCTTATTTCAGTTTACAACCAAGTATATTACGATCCCATTTCAGGGTAAGAGAATTTTTTTCTTCAGCCTTCTCTTAACTATATCTTTAAAGTATTGCATTAAAATACTCAGTATATATTTCTATTATGAATAATTTATAATCGTATTTGTTTTCACAGAGATATTAAATAATTTTTTAAATTTCCATTTTTCAATAAATAAAAGTATCGGTGTCTGTAGTGTAAGCATTAATAACTTAGCAGCTTCTTACACTTTTAAGGTGAACTTGTAGTTTTAATGGCTTTGCCTCCAGCATTCCTGCGTATATTAAGTGTTGAACTATAGTAAATATGACTACGTATGTTTTTGAGGTGAAACATTAATCTTTTCAGATTAGGGTTTTAGACTCTTAAGTTTATTAAACAAAAATGTATGAGTTAACTAAAGCTAAAAGGAATATAACTAGATTTGCGCTCAGTCCATTTTCCGAAGATGATGTGTGGTTCCTGTATCTCACAGGAGAAGGTTTGTGAGCAGTTACGAATTGGATTGACTAAAAGCAAATAGGAGTTCATGATTTGCAATATTTTTTTTCTATATTTGTAGGTATTAACTGTGCTTATTCTGAGCAAAAATACAACTTTTTTCATGAAGAATCCTGCATTTAAATGCTTAGCTTTTGATGTAACAATTTGATAACTTTGTTTTACATAGTTTGATATAACTGATTTAAGCATTAAATTCTCAACACATTTAAAATCTACAAGTACCTTTTTTAATACACTCTGATCATACTTACGTCTTAGCACATAATTACTGTAACATGTATGACTTTATAATTATCCATGGCTGTGAAAGATATGGTTATTTTAAATTCTATTTTTTACAGTGGCTCTTAATAAGAATATTAAGCTGACAGTGGATACTCTGGATCTGAGAAGGTTTGGCTTGTGGAGAAATGATGGTGGCTGTTCTTCAACAATGATAATATTCCTTTGGTTGTCTGTGGATTATGTAGAAAAGATTGAAACCCAATTAGGAAAGTTAGTTATCAGCAAGCCATGTGAGTAATCTCTTTCCTTAAATGCAATGAAAAGGTCTATATGGCATGTCAATAAAGTGGTTATTTTACAGTTGTGCTTCTGGAATACTGAGGAAAGCCTGTAGCTTTTTTTACGATAAGTTGGTCAGTTTTGCTTTTCTAAAATGCCATGCTATACTTGTATTTGGAAGGAAAATCTAACGTAATGTGATTCAGAGCCACTGCTACGTAATAAAAAGACCTTGTAACAGAGTTTGGTTGTAATCTGTGTGGGGAGGTCTTCTGAAACTAGGCTTGTGTATAAAGTATCTCTTCCTTTAAAATAAATGGGATGTTTTAAGTGTCCTTACTCTTGAGTAAAGCATATGCTAGACAAAAGGCTTGGTAGATAAAGGTTGATTTGATCTTTGACAAGACTGCATTGGGCCATTACGTTATTATTGGAGAAAATTTCCACTAAAGGCCAAATGGTCTATTTAGTCTGTAGGGTATTATGGACTGGCTCTATTTGTTTTTCTAGCGTGAAGCTCTGTAAAACTGAGTATAACTTTTGCTCAAATATTCAGAGTGGCACAATCACACAAGGTTTTTACATTAGCAAAATAGTTGCAAAATGACATCTACCAAAATTATGATGTCAGAGATGCCTGTATGAAATTTAACAGTATGTTTACTCTGTACAATCACCACCTGTATGAAGAAAAATTATAAGTAATGTTAACTTTACATGAGGAGTACGAGTAGTTTGAAGTGAGATACTGAGTGAAATTTTAGCAGTGAGTTACCTTTACTTGATGTAAGTTTATCAGTTACTGGTAGCTTCTGTAGACATAGCTCCCAGTGAAGAGTGCAATGTGAGTATGAAGCTGTGAGGCACTTTTTAATCTTAGGTTTATTTACCTTGATTACATTCCTGGTGTAGGAGAAACCTTCAGGAGTTGTTATTAAATTACTATGCTTGAATGTTTTATGCCTTTAAATATGTAGTAATGTAAATATTTTGAAATGTCTGTAGAGACTTGTTGAAACAAATCAGTGATGGTTTTACAGATGGTGGAAATGGTTGCTATGATTCTGCTCTACCTTCTTAGTGTGTTAATATTAGAGGAAGATAAATCGTGCTGGATCTGACAGCCTGAGAGGGGTGAGGCTGCTGCAGCTCCATGTCCTCAGGTCCAACCAGTAGCAAGGCTGAAAATGTAGTCCCAATAGGTAGAGCACACAGAGCACTCGCATACACCACATATATACATAGCTGGCCACACAGGTAACAGATACACAACACTCATACGAACATAGACAGCACCAACAGCCTCATCCTGCTCCCCTCTGGCTGAGCAGGATAGAGGCCCACTAGGGAGAAAATACACATATATATATATATATATGTACACACACACACGTACAAGGTGGATCCCTCTGTCAGCTGGGCTCAGACACTCAGTCTGCCCAGTTGGATCCAGCTGGCCTTGGATCCCAGTCTCCCCACTTGCTGGCACCTGGACATACAAGCCACCGAGGCCAGTGCCAGTTGCTAGTACAGACTGTCATGCACACGCAGGCACACAGGTGGCCAGGACTTCCCTGGTCCCAATAGCTGACCCCCCCTGTGTGCTCATCCTTAGAGATACACAGGCAGTCTCACAGCCAGAGCTGTCCCTTAGGGGGACAGCTCACCCTCCTGTCTCCCAGGGCACTTCACCTCTTCACCTAGTTTGGCTTGATCTTCGCTAGCAATCATGCTCACTTGCACACGTGCACTCGCTCCAGTGGCTATGCTCAGACCCCCATACACATACATCGAATAGAGAGTCCCTCACCCAGGAGGGCATTAGAAAGGAATTTGGTAAGAAGACAGGACAGACTGTGCTGATCAACGCACAGAGCATGGCCAGACAAGTGTATTGACTAGCAAAGTATTTAGATGCGACTGGTCCTTTTTATGCCCTTAGCCCTCTATTTTCCCATACTTGTTCCTCCACAAATCACCTAAATGCCTCCCTTTGCCTGCCTTTGGTTCTTCCCTTAAACATCCCATAATAAGTCCTGTGCAATCCCAAAGTGCTCTTCCCCTGCACCCATCATGTGCTGTACACCTCAGCAGCAACCCCCCCTCAGTCCAAAAGGTGCTCTGGCGTTGACTCATCTTGATGGGTTTCAGGTCTGGGCCCTGGGGCTGAGGCTCTCCTGGGACAGCCCTGGGAAGGGCCCAGACTGGGTGTCTCTTCCTCCCAGTCCTTAGTTCAGGTTTCTGCCTGCCGTTGTGCCTCTGTGCTCTCCGGGCTTGTGGAGGTGGGCCTTTGGTGGGCTGATGGCCCTTGTGATGAACCTGGCAGGGTATTCTTTGGGCTCCTCCTCCTGCCATTGTCTCTCTACGCTCCTTTGTGGGTGCGCAGACAAGTTTTTACCACATAACCTAATAGTTAATACTATCCATTCTCTCTTTTTTTCCAGCCAAATCTAGTGAATTTGTATTTCTTGAACTGCCCCAACCACTCATAGAATGGGAAGAAGATAGACTGACTGAATTGATTACACGTGTGAGCAAGAAGAACAGAGCACCAGATCTCCTTGAGGTTTTGTCTCTGAATCAAGCATTACCCTTATTTAGGGACCTTTCTCCTGAAGAGAGCTCTTTTATGAGTTACAGTAAGGATCTACTAAAGCAATGTATGCCAAAAGAGAATACCTCAGATGCTCATGAGCCTGCAGTTCAGGTTAGTGTGTAGCTGTTGCTTTATTCATGACCACCTGTTGGTGTTCACACATTCTAGTAAATTTTAGATCAGCCTTCTTTCTTAATCCATAGCTCAAAAAAAGTGAGTCATGTTTGTTATTTCTCTCTCACAATCGGGCAAGATTTGCAGTAAACTAGATTGTGTCCACGGAGGGATAGTGTATAGACCTCATCGGTAAGTGGCAAATACTGAAGCTTTAGGTTGACTCATGGTTGCGTATGCCTAGAACCACAGGGATTTCCGGCCCTTGTGGTGTCTCCAGGGCAGCAAGTTGGGAGTTAATCAAGTAATGAGTGATGGAGCCATTTTTCAGTTGAGCTGGTAGTGAAGGGGTGCAGCAGAGGAGGAGCTGGGTATCTTGCTCATTCCAGACACCTCTAAACATTCTTGTGGGAGCTCCACAGCCTGAAATGCTAAATGATTCCTAAGGCTGCTGGGGAGATGGGGATATGCAAGTTAGTGTGTTAATACACCTCCCTCTGAGGAGTAAATGTCTCACCCCAACCCCACATCATTGTCACTTCAGAAATTACATATGTTTGTTCCCATCAGTAAAAAGCACAGAGACAACAGATCAATCTGGCTATGAAATTGGGAACTTAAAAATGGAGTCAGCCAGTTCAAATCTGTATCATTTTTAGGCAAATCGTTAAGAACTAGATTTTCAAACCTTCCAAGCATACACAGCTCCTAGTAATACAGTCTGATACTTGTCTCCATCCTTTCAGGTCCTGTTTCTTCTCCAAAACTAATTCTGCATCAATTGGCTGAATAATGCTTAAACAGTTTTAGAAAGAGGTTATGAACAGATGAAGACCTGTCATCATTTTAAAAGGGACATAACTTTTTTATTGTCTGAGCAGTGGCACGTTTGGCTAAATACTGATGTTTACACTTCTGCTCTCCAGCGAGATTCCTCTTCAGTGATGCAGGGTACTCCTGTGGGCTTCAGGCTTGGTTTTTGTGTGTTCTGTTTTATATATCAAGCTGTAAAATGCTTTTTACTATTATTATTGTTTGGATTTTTTCTGGTAGGAATCAAAACCAAAAGTGGCCAGGCCCAGTTATGCCCTTGCAAATAAGCAGAATAGTGGTTGCTATTCTATCTCTCTGTCCTCTGCACTGAATGAAGAATGGAAAGAAGTAAGAGAAACCGGAGCAGTTAAGAAGTAAGTGTATTTATAAATGAGAGGGTGAAAATAAAGCAAACTGAATAAATTGCTGGAATAAAAGCCCTGGCTTAACTACCATTTTCTAGTTGATTTGAAAGTGTTGTGTGAAAGATGCTCTAGAAATATGAAATATCACCAAGTATGAATGTAGTTATTCCTGTTTCCATCCTAATACTTAACAGACAAAATGGATGTGTTACGGGATGACAGAAAATCTCACAGAAATTAGAGAATACGTAAACTGTGACTACAAGCTCATATTGTGGATGCATCAATGAGAGGGTAGGGACCTCATGGCCTCTGTTGGGTGTCCATCTAAGTCCATATCACAGCAAAACTATTGCTAACTTAAGCTGAGCCTTTTTTTTTAATCTACACAATGTTTTATTTCACTGTTCTGTCACACTCAATCTATTTATAGCTAGTTTGTCATACAATTTACTGGTTAGTACAGGAGCCTGGTTAACAAAAGACATTAGAAAATGAGAAAACACAAATCTGTAATGCAGCAAGATACTAGGAGAGCGCTGGCATGCCTCAGTTCTGTCTGCACAACCCTGTTAGTCCTCATACTTCTAGTACGGCAAACATTAGTGAAGTAAATTGCTCCTAAGAACTCTTGTCTTTTGCTGTCACATTTTTACTGACAGTATAGCAGTTGGGTTTGTTTCTGCAACAGCAAAAATGCTCAGTTCACGGTTCCAGTTAACTAATATGGTTGTTAATCTAGAACTTCTAAAATACATTTTGAATACTAGCATTAGAGGTAACTTGGGCAGTTTCAAACCATTTACAGTACCTATGCTGCATGGTGTGTAAACCCAGGTTTCCTGCTTGGAAATGTGGGAGTCCTTATTGGAGTCTTAATGAATAGAAAATCACTGTTCATTCATACTATTTGAGAATATGTCCCCTAGTATTTCTTCCCATTTTATATAGCCATTTGTCAATTACTTTTATCAAAAATAGAAAAACAAGATGAAGGTAAAAAATAATCTCCTTTTCAAAAGTTTTTCTCAAAATTTCAGCATGCATTGGGGTGCATATTTCTTTTGTAACACTTAACTATTGGAGGAAGAAATGGTAAAGGACTTTTGATATAGTCAACAGTTTTGAGAACTACCACTTTTAACAGGTTTTCTAGAAAATCTGCTACATGTGGAACAGCCATACTAAGAAGAATGTAATGTAAAATGCAGTTTGTCACTGTTTTAACATGATGTGTGTTTTCTAGTTTAATTGTTTATCCACCCCCACCTGCAAAAGGAGGCCTGGGAGTCACAAGAGAAGACCTAGAGTGCTTAGAATATGGGGAGTTTCTCAATGATGTCATCATTGATTTCTATCTTAAGTAAGTAATCACAGCCTTAATTGTACCCTTCTTTCTGGGACCTGATCTGGACTTGAATGTTACTGTAAATGTTGGTTGCTAAATATGATACAACAATTTCAGAAGTAATAGCACGATGAATTTGTAAGTTGGAATTTTTTTAAAGCTTTTGTGTATTCTCAGCAGTTTAATTTGTTTCAGTTTCATTCTTCTTGTCCCTCTAAAGGGCTGTGATATAATCCAGACAGAATAGCTGGGGGAAAAAAGCCTCTTGGTGACCTCACAGAACAGCAAGTGCTGAGCAGTTTTAAGCAGACAGTTGAACAAAGTAGAGGGTCTGTACTAGTAGTTTATTTACTAAGTTTGCATGAAGTGGAGCATCCTCTGCTATTCTGTGCAAGAGTTCAGGAATTCTTCTGATGCACAGCTCCTGCAGAAAGGAACACAGCTAATACTTCTTGAGGAAGTTGCGCTTGGCTTACCTGCTTCATGCCATCCTGCTAAAGTTGCTTGTGAAAGCAAGTTTTCCAGAACTGGCATTGTGGGCCACCATTCCCTAAAGATGAAGTTTATTTTCCCTATGCTGACTTAAGCAGAATTCTGGCTCTTTTGAAGGTTGTATGCAAGAATTCCATTTTGCTTGGCATCCAGCATGGCTGCAGTAACTGTGAGCAATAGGAAGCCAGTTAAAACTTGTTGTCTAGAGGAGTGGGAAGGGAAACGTATACCAGAGCGTTTTGATGTGGTTTTACAGCAAAGCCCACTGTATTTTGCTTTAAACTAGATATAAATCATGCAGTGTGGCCCTCTCAATAGCTGTAGCTTCATCTCACCAGAAAAGGAAGATTTGAATAAAGGAATTTAATGCAATCATTGCAGAAACCCCTCTGCTTTCTAAGTTTGTTAGACTTCCCACGTTCTTGGTTTTCATTGTGTTGCAAGCGGTATAATGTATGACTGTTGCCCAAGTCATCAGGTGAAGCTGAAGGCACCTTGTGTGGGATGATTGCAATTATGAGAGCTTGGGCCTTCTAGGATGATGGAACAAACACTCAAGCTGATGTTTATAGTAAAATGATCAACAATAAAATCATACAGAATGAGTACTTGTAGAATATTTGTATTAACTTTCATATGCATAACCTGTAGAAGTAAAATGGACAATTTATAGTACTGACCTGTTCTATGCTTTTTGTATACACAGGAGTATAACACTCCATAGGTTTATACTTGGTTAGGTTTTCAAGCCTGTCTTAATTGCAAGGGCTAGAAACCTAACTCTAAAAATAAATTCAGAAGCATTAATACTGGAGCACAAACCTGAGATAAAAAATAACTGCATTCTTAGTAATTGCTTTGCTGTTACATACTCTGATGATGTCCACCCATGTGCATATTGAAAATAGAGTAGAGAGAAAAGTTTGACATGATTAGCAGCTGTGAAGGCAACTGATAGTAAGCATAACCTGAGTATGATAAGTCATTAAAATAATTGTCCTTCTTTTTTATCAGTAATGGTACTTTCTAGAAAAGGAATTTAATAATTTCTTTCTTTTTGCTTTGGTAGATACCTGTTGCTGGAGAAGGTGCCAAAACATCTTGCTGACCGTACACACATTTTTAGCAGTTTCTTCTATAAGTGCCTGACCAGGACAGAAAAAAACTCTGAGGGGGATCTCAAAGTTTCGTAAGTTCATTTTAGATGCCATTATGACCAGAAATAAGCTATCTATTGATGCCACTTGGGAGTTCTGCAGATCATCTCCTAATTAGCGCATAAAATAGTAATCAGTGTTCTCCAAAGGATTAGTGGTTAAATGTTGTAACTCACAAATTAAGCATACTGGTGTTTTTCATTAAAATCTATGTGTGATTCATACTGAATATGAATGAAAATGTTATCACCTTTCTCCAACTTTATCTGAATCTTTACTTCAGACAATTATTTATGTATTTTGACCTTTTTATTATAAACTCAGAGTTTTGCAAGGTATGCATCATTTTAAGAAATTGCACTTCTAAAAATATTTGTAGATTTACCACGTATTTCATTTTACATATTGGTAATAAATTATTGTCCAAATTTTTAGTAAGAAAATTTTCTTACACACCAACCTTATACATTTGTTTTTTAACACTTGAGCACACTGGAATTAGAGAGTTTCACAAAAAGGTATCATTAACAGCTCAAGAAGCCTGTAACACTTTGTGTTGCCAGCTAAGACCATATAAAGGGTAGGACCATCCCTAGTTCACTTTCTGTTCCTTCTCAACACTGACGTTTGAGAGTGGAACTTGCCCTGCCACTTTACTTACAGTGATGATCTGCCAGCAACTTTCATTCTGTTTTCATCATTCATTTTATCAAAGTCATTTTTCTGTTTCGCTCTGAAGTGATTGTTCCTCTGTTATCCATGAAGTCCCCTGGTTTTTCACTCTACTGGCAAACGAGGCCACTTGCACAAAGAGGTGTGCCGTCTTGTTTGTGTTACAGTCACTGGGTGAAAGCTATCTTAAAGGGAAAAAAACGCAACTTCTGTAATATTCTCAAAAATGTCTCAAAAATTCAAGGAGCTGTGCTTGAGAGAATGTATTCCATCATTTTACTGTCTTCTGACCCTGAATGTTCGGAGGTGGAGACAAAATTATCCATGTTAAGAATGCTGTTGTGCCTTGATCTGAATCCTTTTACAAGGCTGGACTGTCCATAACCTTCTTGAGGAACTGGAATGGCAGTCTTAATTCACTGTATTTCAAGGACTGTAGCTGCTCCAGATCAGGAGATAGCTTTGGAAATTCTAGTTTTGTGTTTGGGCTTAGATACTTACCTGGTGATTACAGGTGGTTTGGGTTTTGTTTCTGTGGGGACAGTGGAAAATTGGGCTCTGTACTGTTGTAAATGAAATTAATATCAACTGATGTAGCTACTTAACTTAAAGACCCTTTGCTTCCCTTTCTTCACGCTGCTTAGGCAGTAGATTGAGAGCTCCTTCTATAGGTGCTTTCCCAGGTTGTGAACATGCCTTCCCCTTTTAAGTTCCTAGTGCTTCTAGAGTCATGGAGCAGAAGTAGTTTGCAGCAAGTCTTCACTTAATGCTGGCCCACGCAGAGTCCCACAGCAGCCTGTGTTTCCATTCGTCACTGCTTTTCTGCTGTGTCTCCTACACTGAAGTTACATTTCTTGGTCACAGATCAGGATGGAATCAGAATGGTAATAGGGATATCTCCTGAGTAGAGTGAATTTTGCTTTCAGATCATATTGGAGCAAAGTTCTATGAACTGTTGGTTTCTATTTCAACTTGTGCAAACTAAGAAAGATGAAAATCTAAATTTAGGTTTCTCCTCAAATTTTTCTTATTCTCCTGGTATCCTGTCCTCATGCTTTGTGTCTGTAGGACTGGAAATGAAATGTGGTCCAGCATTTAAAGCTCAGGACTGGAGGGAATCTGTTTTAATTCTGGCTTTGCTACAGGTGTGTTGCATGACCCTATGCAAGGCATTTAGCTTTTTCCTTCAAAAGATAAGGTTGTTTAGATAGGCCTTCAAAAATGGTATTGTGAAGTTCAATTCATGGATGTTTGTAAATTGCTATAGATCTGATTTTTACACTGGCTGGTGTTTAGATGAGATTTTTGCATTTGGTGTAGTAAATAATAATTACAGGATAAATAACTGCAAGAAATCCTTTCAAATCTATGGATGACTTTTTCCAGAAGAGTTTAAGATGTTTAAGAGTTAAGATGGTTTGGAAATGGCTTTTTAGTTATTTGGGCTTAATGGTGTGCTGATTTATTTTTTCTCTATCAGGGAAATTTCAAGAGTAAATGAAAAACCCATTGAGGTATTGGGAAGATGTAGGAGTACTAATCCCTATACCTTGCTTTAACTAAAAAGAACAAATCTGAACAACAGTTGTCATTTGGTTTCTGCAGAGCGGCACAGAGAAGACACAGAAGAGTAAGAACATGGACTCGTCATATAAACATCTTCAGTAAAGATTATATCTTTGTGCCTGTGAATGAGGAGTAAGTCTATGTGTTCTAGACACCTTTTCTGATATTTAAAGATTTAAATCTTGGAATGTTGTGATAAAAAGATTTATGGCTGTAAGCTTGGATCGTTGGAAATGAACACATTAGATTTTGAAAAAGTACCAGGTGTGAAATGAGTAATTTTGAAGTGTCTTCAAAAGTTAAACTTTTTATTTAGTTGTCTTCAGTAAACTTTGCATCTTTGTTTTTTGTTTTGCTGAAAATTGCTTTTATGTACTTTTCAAAATAATTTGTGCGTCATTATGATGATTCCTGTGCACTTAAGTAATATTTCTATAAAGAAATCACAGCAACTCATAGTGTTAATGGATCAGGAGTAGTACTTCCATGGTCTGTGCCTTGGCCTGGTTGAATAACTGACCTGCACATGGAAAATCCAGTAAAACTGAATAGTCATTGAGAGTTACATACGCAAAACAGCTGCAGAAAGAGATGAGGCTAGAGGCATGCCATACCTTCAGCTATATTCAAAACTGGGATCACCATCACAGATTGTTTTATTACTTTTTTTTTTTTAACAGTGTGGGATGAGTGGTGAGACACTGGTAAATTGCTGTGGTGGGTTTGCTGGGTTTTTTTAAAGGAATTGATACTTATTTTTGCTGTTATGCCACAATGCACAGTAAAAAATGAGTGAGAGGATGAGATGTATGAAGGAGCTAGTATGTAGAAGTATTAGTATAAGAGGCCATGAAGGAGCATGGCAACGATGGTTATCACACAACAGTGGTCCCTGAGCTCTTGATGTTATAAAAACTTTTCATATCCTTTTCAGAACCAAATGTTATACAGTTTTGACGTTTTTTTTCCCCCCCTCTCCCCACTGCTGGGCAGGTCTCATTGGTACATTGCAGTTATCTGTTTTCCTTGGTTAGAAGAAGCTGTCTATGAGGAGTGTCCCCATCAGAATTCATTATATCAGCAGCCTCAACAGTCTCCACTTTGGTCAGAGAGTGAGAACGCTAGAACTGGTTCAGTGTTGGCCTTTCCTGGTAACTGCAAGGATGAAGAAGAAACAGATGCTAACAAAAGTTTATTCTCAAAAGGTAGGTAATCTAGAAGAAAATTATGTCAAGCCATATACAGTTCTAATAGCGTCTTAATTCTTGAAGGAGGGATATGATGTCTTAAAAAGTATCTTTCATGTCAAGATTGAGGTAATATGTTTTTGTATTACTATGCATAGCAAGGACTGCACTGCATTCTTCTTGTCTGCAACTCTGGAAAATACTGGAAGGGACATGTAAAATCAGTGGCTCAGATCCCATCATGAGTGGAAAGTTCTTGGATTTCAGTAAGAATTTTATCAGGAAGGAAGGCCCTCAGTAACTGCTATTTGAACATTAAGAAGGGGAGCAAAATTAGTTTATACTTCACTATCATGTTTTGAATACTAATAATGAATTTGAAAATGAAAATATTTCAGTTAGGAAATACTTTCTTAAGACTTTTTAATTTGTTCTTTTGTACTAGGTGGCAATGAAATTGCCGCTTCTGCTTCAGTCTTGGATTCAGGTATTTCTAAAGTAAGTGCCTTTTTGTACTGACAGAGGAAATATGTATTACTCTATTTCTGAACGCTCTGAGACTTGACTGTCAAGTGATTTTGCATCACCTTTTTTGCAGCAGCTGTTGATGTTTGTGTGGCCTGCAGCATTGCAAGGCACTTTGAATTAGCCTAAAGTCCTCCATTGCCTACCTATGTTGCCTATGCTCTGCTTTCACGTGTTTTTAAAAATTATTTATCAGTTTCTCCCTTTCTGAAATGGGAGCCTCTCTGGCTTTACCTTTAAATCTATGAAGACATTTGAGTTTATAATTGTTGTATGTTTTTTAAGGTTATTTTTATTTTCTCTTCTCCCAGATATCCCTAAGTAATTCCAAAAGGCAAATTTGTAAAAGGTATGTTTCTGTTTTCATACTAGTATTGTCTCATTAAATTATATTAAGAAATTCTGCAGTAATTCAGTTATTTGTCATAAAGCCACAGCTGTAGGGACTTGTCAATTTTTTTCACGTTTGTTCAGATATTGATGCTCTTGTTAAGCTGTATGCAAACAAAATATATGCTTCAGTAGTGTTGGTAATGAAAGACTACAATGATTTGTTTGTTTGTTTTTGTTGTGTACAGGCCTTGTATACTCATCTTAGATTCTTTGAAAGCTGGTTCCGTGCAGAAAACAGTTCAGGTTTTGAGAGAGTAAGTAACTACAGTTTCTATTTATTAGCAAGAGATGCTGCTGGTCATATTTCTATGTTCAAAATACTTTTCTCTATAAAGGTGTAAATTTCTAATGCTAAAGGAAAATCCATAAAGAGTCATGACAAAGAAAATTGTAATAGCGATACAGAGGCTTGTGTGAAAAGCCTGTCTTTGTTCTGCAGCCCAGATATAATGCAAAAATTGTAATGTGGGCAGTCTTTTTGAAATTGGAAAAAAAAACCCAACTAAAAATAGAGGGGGGTTTTGAGGGTTTTTTTTATCCCCTCCAGTTCAGTAATGGAGTGTGTTTTTAAGGGTAGAAAAACAGATTCTTTAAAATGAATACTTTGAAATTTAAATGATTAATTTTCCGAAGGGCTGATCTTCATTTTTTGATGGCACTTACAGAATTACAGTGTTAAATCTACTCCTATCTATGTGCAAAAAAGTAGAAACTAGACTGAAGCTGTCTAAAAGCTTGATGTGTCAGTGTAGTTATATCAGAATGGTACTATTTGTTTTGAAAAGTGGGAGTAAAAATATATTAAGTCTTTTATGTGCTAAGTATGTAAGTATTGGAAGAACTTCTTCAAACTTTCAGTGCTTTTACGTGCTCCTAATGACTTCAACATCTATCAACAACTTTTTTAAAAGTGCTAATATTAAATATTTGAAGCTAAACAGAATTGTTCTTTTTGTTCTCTGTTGTATTCACTTCACAGAAAGGAACAAAAATCTGTAAACCAAATAGTACCTCCTTCTTGTAAAAGTAAATTCTTCAAAGTACTATGTAAGGGTTAGATGAGAATCAGAAATTTTTGTGAAACCATCTTTTCCCTAGATAGAGAGGCCTCCCCACCATGTGTGTCTTGGGACAAAGAATGAAATAGCAATTTTTTTTTTTTTTTAAGATCCCACAAGGATTTATTAACTTAGTGCTCTATGCTTTGAGCTACTCTTGGGGTTGAAATTCCAGAGAGGATGGTTTCCTGGAGTTCAGAGAGATGTCATGAAAAGTCAGAAAACAAAGAGGTGATTTATGGATTTGTGAGATCAGGGAAGTTTGGGGAGCAGAGTTCTTATTCCTTCAATTTGCAGTTACACCACGAAAGCAGAAGTTTAAGGAAACTGATGCAGGGGTTCCGTGACCTCTTCTTTCCTTGAGTTGTTTTTTCTTGTGTTTTGGGCAGTGGTCAGGCTCAAACAAATTAATTATAAAGTCTACAGTCATAGGTTCTTGCAGTTTCTAGGGAATGTGCTTCACTGAACTGCCTTCATCTTTGAATTGTTTTGTGTTTGCCTTCTTTTCACAGTTGCCATTTTCCCCAAAAGCTGTTTTGGGTGTTTTATATGTATTTTTCTCATAATTGCAAGGACTAGGGGCTTTTAGAAGTCAAACACAAGGTCTGACTTAACGTATATATTTTTTATTCCCTAAAGTCAGACCTTATGTTTGATTTTCACAAGCCCTGAGCCCTTGCAACTCTGACTAAAGTCAGCAGAAAAGTATAGGTAACTGTTGCCTTTGAAAATCAGAGCCTTATGCTTTCAATCCCATCTTCAAAATCAGTGGCCAGCCCAGAATGTGGGTGCAGTGAGTTGCTACTGAAGCACAAGAACAATAGAAAAGCCTGATAACAAATTAGTCATAATCATTAAAGAAATGATCCCTTAAGGTTTTTAACAAGTCTTTATATACCTTGTGCACTAGTAGGATGCAAGGGTTATATTGGTGCAATTGTAACTGAAGTTGTTTGTAAGGTGAATTCTAAGGGTTTTTTTAATGGTTTGCTTAGGTTAAAAAAACACTGCTGGCCTCTTAGGATGAACCCAGGAAAAATCTGTGTGATAGCCAGGAAAGATTACTTGAGTTCTTCCTTTAGTTAAGGTTTAAAAATGTCCTGGTATCCTAATAGCTTGAAGAAACTCAGCACAAATAACTGTTTTTAAATAATGCCATGCATCTTTCTCTTTTGTATATTGCATATTATGTGGTAGAGATGCCTCTGAGTGTGATAGAATATTGGATAGTGGAAATTGTGTTGTTCCTTGTATGAATTTCTGTGACAGATTCTGTGAAAGAAATTGGTTAAAGCTATTTTAGCTTTTTGGCCAGCTCCGGAACAATATTGAGTAGTATCCCAAAATGCATTGAGCTTGGGAGTTATTTCTCAGTATTTAATCTGTTTGACTTTTTTTGTAGGTACCTTGAAGCAGAATGGGAAGCTAAACGAAAAACGCATCGAGAATTCAATAAATCAACAATGATTGACCTGTGTCCCAGAGTGCCTAAACAGGATAACAGCAGTGATTGTGGGGTCTATTTGCTGCAATATGTGGAAAGCTTCTTCCAGGTACAAATGGAAACTACCTTCCCCTTTCCCCAAAATTACCTTAAACCCAAAAAAACTATTTCTGAGGGAAATAGCCAGACACAAAACCTGTGATGCTCAGCCTCAAAAGTCTCAAAGCCATTTGAGGAAGAGGAGATAAACCCCATTCTTCAAGCAGTGGCAGGGGTCTTTGTATCTGGAGCACAGACAGTTTCTCATCTGTGTTTGTTGGCAAACATTTCTGACCTTGTAGTTTAATGTTGCTTTTACACTGACACATTCAACACTCCTAACTATTTGCATGTATTTGGAGTCTATTTAGTTTACACATTTCTGGCCTACATATGTTTGAAGGCATCTTTTCTGTGCATCTCTTCTTGTAGTCTCTAAAACTTTGGTCAGCTTGTGCCTTGGCCTTTGAGTGCCTCTGCAGGCAGCAGCTTCTGCAGAAAGAGGGAGAGGGGAATCCTTAAAAGGGAATGCACGGAGCTAAGGGAGCCTCTCTTTCCAGTTCAGCACATACCTTTAAACATCTGCAGATGCTGGGCTTCAGGCACTGTCTTTTAGGGTGTCCCCAACTCTTCCTGCCCCTCATCAGTACACTGCCCTCTTGCTCTGTCCTTTGAATGACTCTGCTTGTTTGATGCTTATACGTGTGGTCCATGTTCTCTCTGAGAGTCTTGTGCATGGAAAGCCTTGTGTGGGCCTTGGGCAGTGGACAGATTTTTCTTCTGTAGTAGAACAGATTGCCATTCCAAAGTGCCTGTACACTAATGCACACAGCATGGGGAATAAATGTGAGGAATTAGAGATCTGTGTGCAGTTGCAGAGCTATGATCTTGTTGAGATCATGGGGACGTGGTGGGATAGCTCACGTGAGTAGAGTGCTGTGATGGATGGATACAGGCTCTTTAGGAAGGACAGGTTGGGAAGACGAGGAGGTAGCGTTGCCCTTGATGTGAGAGAGCAGCTGGAAAGCATGGAGCTTTGCCTAGGGTTGGATGATGACCCAACAGAGCTTATGGGTAGCGATTAAAGAGCAGACTAATATGGGTGACATAGTAGTGGGCATCTGCTGTAGGCCACTTGATCAGGAAGAACAAGTGGATGAGGCCTTCTACGGACAGCTAGAAGCAGCCTCACATTCACAGACCCTGGTCCCTCTGGGGGACTTCAACCACCCTGACGCCTGCTGGAGGAACAACACAGAAGGACTTAAGCAATCCAGGAGGTTCCTGGAGAGCATCGATAACAGCTTCCTGACCCAAGTGATAGAGGAGCCAATGAGGAAAGGTGCTGTGCTGGACTGCATACTCACAAGCAAGGAAGGTCTGGTTGGGGATGTAAAGGTCAAAGGCAGCCTTGGCTGCAGTGACCATAAGATGGTGGAGTTCAGTATCATGAGAGGAAGGAGCAGGGCAAAAAGCAACATCACAGGCCTGGACTTTGGCCTCTTCAGATATCTGCTTGGAAGAGTTCCATGGGATAAGGCCCTGGAGGGAAGAGGGGTCCAAGAAGACTGGTTGATATTCAAGGAACACCACCTCCGAGCTAAAGAACAGTTCATCCAAACAAGCAGGAAGTCAAGCAAAGTTGCCAGGTGGCCTGCATGGATAGAGGAGCAGCTCCTGGCAAAACTCAAACGTAAAAAGGAAGTATACAGAAGACAGAAGCAGGGACAAGTAACCTGGGAGGAATATAGAGACAGTGTCCAAGCATGCTGAGATGTAACTCGGAAAGCCAAACCCAACTGGAGTTTAATCTGGTGAGGGATGTCAAAAGCAACAAGAAGGGCTTCTATAATTATGTAAGCAGCAAAAGGAAGACTAGGGAAGATGTGGACTGACTGCTGAATGGGGCAGGGGCCCTGGTGACACAGGACATGGAAAAGGCAGAGCTTCTGAATGTATTTTTCATCTCACTCTTTACTGACAAGACTGGCTTTCAGGAGTCCCAGGCCCTAGAGACTGGGAAAAAGACTGGAGCAAGGAAGACATACCCCTGCTGGAAGAGGATCAGGCTAGAGAATACTTAAACTGGACATTCATAAGTCTGTGGGCCCTAGTGGGATGCTCCCATGAGTGCTGAGGGAGCTGGCTGATACCATTGTGAGACCACTCTTGATCATCTTTGAACGGTTGTGGCAATTGGGAGAGGACTGGAGGAAAGCAAATGTCACTCCTATCTTCAGAAAAGGCAGAAAGGAGGACCTGGGGAGCGACAGGCTGGTCAGCCTCACCTCGATCCCTGGGAACCTTCTATTATGAAATGACTGGCTTGGTAAATGAGGGGAGAGAAGTGGATATTGTCTGCCTGGACTTCAGTGAGGCCTTTGATACTGTCTCCCATAAGATCCTCATAGAGAAGCTGATGGAGTATGGGCTGGATGAGCAGACAGTGAGTTGGATTGAAAACTGGCTTACTGGATGGGTCCCAAGGGTGGTGATCAGTGACAGGCGATCTAGTTGGAGGCCGGTAACTAGCAGTGTACCCCAGAAGTCAGTACTGGGTCCAGTCCTGTTTAATATCTTCATTAATGATCTGGGTGTTGGGGCAGAGTGCACCCTCTTCACAGATGACACAAAACTGGGAGGAGTGGCTGATACGCCAGAGCATCATGCTGCCATCCAGAGGGACCTTGAGACACTGGAGAATGGGCTGACGAGAACCTCATCAAGTTCAACAAAAAGTGTGGAGTCCTGCGCCCGGGCAGTAACAACCTCAGGCACCAATATATGCTGGGGGTCACCCAGCTGGAAAGCAGCTTTGCTGAAAAGGACCTAAGGGTCCTGGTGGACACCAAGTTGAACGTGTGCCAGCAGTGCGTCCTTGCGGCAAAGAAGGCTAGCAGTACCCTGGTCTATGTTAGAAGGAGTGTTGCCAGCAGTTCAAGAGGAGGTGATCCTTCCCCTCTCCTCAGTGCTGTGTCCAGTTCTGGTCTCCCCAGTACAAGAGAGAGATGGTGCTATTGGAGCAAGTCCAGCAAAGGGTCACAAAGATGATTAAGGTACTGGAGCATCTCTCCTATGAGGAAAGGTTGAGAGAGCTCGAACTCTGAGAAAAGGCTCAGGGGGGATCCTATCAATGTGTACAAATACCTGAAGGGAGGGTGCAAAATGCACAGAGCCCTCTCTTTCCAGTGGTGCCCCGTGACAGGACAAGAGGCAATGGATGCAAACTGAAACACAGGAGGTTTCCTCTGAACATAAGGAAATGCTTTTTTTTTTTTTTTTTTTTTTTTTTTTTTTTTTTTTTTTTTTTTTACTGTGAGGGTGACCAAGTGCTGGTACAATGTGCCAAGAGAGGTTGTGGAGTGTTCCTCCATGGAGATGTTCAAAAGCTGTCTGGACATGGTCCTGTCAGCCGGCTCTAGGTGGCCCTGCTTGAGCAGGTGGGTTGGACCAGGTGACCTCCAGAAGTTGCTTCAGTCCTCAACCATTCTTTGATTCTGTGATAGATGGGTTGAGCTCTTGTGTAGGTAGAAAATCAAATTCTTTCCCAATGCTTTTGAACTGCCCATTCTCTAACAGTGGGGTCATGTTCTGCTTGCAGAAGCAAGGCAAGGACAAGGTGGTTGTAATTTGTCCTAAACATACCAGGGCTCATAGACCGCAAATCATGATGTGTTTTTCACTTTGCTTTTTCAATTCATCATATACTACTTTATTCAAAGGAAGGAGAATGTGAAATATAAACAACATGGCAAAAGAATGAAGAGGGAAAGAGGAAAAAAATTTACTTTGGCAAATCAGATGTGGTGTTGTGGTCTCACTGCCAAAGCTGCCAGCATCTCTCAGCCATTTCAATTTGCTGTCCTCTTTTATTCTGAATTCTCCCCTTCTCATGTCCTGCTAAAACTACTAGCAGTGTTCTTGCTTCTTTGTTGTCTTCTATCAGACAGACCACCTCATAACAGAAAAACACATGCCTGAGGCAACAAAACTTCAGCATGCTTAACTGCTGTATGCTTGATCCTTCCTTATAGTGTGATTGTACATGTGTGTTTTGTGACCGAAGTGCATCTGTGCCTTCTTAGATATCAAGAGTTTGTCTAATTGTATCAGAATACATGGAATCTGCCTTGAATATGTGCTTATACTGATGTATCTTTAAGAGAAGTGGTGATAACCTGTTTGGCGTTTACGATTAGTAGCTTGTGGTAAGGGCATGTATATATGTGATTACCATGGAGGAACTGGAATTTGACTTCGAAGCCTGTCACTGTCTCATGGAAGCTTGTTTGTGCCTCCTTGGTCTCAGCAGTAATGGAAGGGTTTGAAATTCTTTTTGAAGGTTGCTTTAGAAAATTCATGCTGTAAATATTCCTTTTTCTGTTACCAGAATCCCATAGTTAACTTTGAACAGCCACTGCATCTGGAGAAGTGGTTCCCTCGTCAGCTGATCAGAAGCAAAAGAGAAGAAATTCGAGACCTGATCTTGCAACTGCACTTTCAACAGCATAGTGGCAGCAGCAGCTAATAAATCTAACGAGCCAGACCTGGCAAAGAACATTGCTGTATAAAGTAACTGGAACCCTGCTTAGCAGCATGTGGGCTCTTTCTGCCTTGCAAGGAAGAAAGAAAGAAAAAAAAAAGAACAACCACAAGAAGTATTTTGTTTGTTCCATGTGTATTTATTTAAAGATTTTTTTTTTTCATTTGGGTTGTGTGGTCATAGAATGCAGTTGTGGGGGGAAAAGGAGAAGGTTGTAGATAAAAGTGTAAATATGTAAGTTAAAGCTAATACATGTGGATTGCTAATTGATTCTTTGCTTGGAATATGAAAGCTGCGTACAGGGATGTGCCACAAGGATGTAAAAATATTTTCATCTTTTGGAGCCTGTTCTTTACGATTCTGTATAAACATGGATGATCATGTAGGAGTCAGGCCTGAAGACAGGATTTTGACCCTATACTGTGTCTCTTTCGATTTTGCAGCTCATACAGATAGAATGAATACTATGTATTGTTTTAATTTAAGGATCTAATATTGACTCTCTTTAGAGATGTATTTTTTGTTTTGTTTCTGATTATATACAGAAGTAGTCTGTGTGTGTCAGAAAATTCTGCCAAGATTTGAGGCTGCTGAGTTTTGATTTTTTTTATTTTTATTTTTTTCCCTCCCTAGCATTTTCATCATAAAAATTTATTTCCATGAGTGGAGGACATTTGCTTGATAGTGACCGCTGAAATCTTTTGAAGTCAAGAGTGGATTTTTTTAAAAGTATTTTCTATGAATTTTTTTCATACCAGATTTTAGAGGAAATCTTGCTCTCAAAGTACATGCCAATACAGTACATGTAGGCAGTAGATTTTTAATCCTGTTCGCCTTATTTGTGGAGTTATTCCTGTGAATCTTATGGCATCACTTGCAGTAGAAAGGCAAGCAGGTTGTGCTTGAAAACATTCATGACATTGAAAGCACCGGTCTCTGCAGAGGATTAAAAAAAAGGCTGGTCTGTGGTGTTGAATCCGGGATCATAATAAAAGTACCCAAAACTGAGGTGTTTTGCTGAAAAATAAGGCCATTTTCATTCAAAAAGGTCATTATGTTATATCTAATATGTCTTTAAGATATGTAATTTACATATAAGACAAACAGGATTTAGACTTTGCTCAGGAGAATTTAGTAAAAATGCCTGAATATTTGAGTGTTTGAACTCGGACTTGATTTGATAAACTAGCACAAGTTCATCATTGTCTTAATACATATTTATGTAGTTTTTCCTCAAACAGTGATCACACAAAACTTTAATAACATTTTGACATGTGCACACTTTTTTCTGTAGTTACTGCATGATAGAAGGTGACTGTTTTAAGAGGATGCTTTCTCCTGTTCCCCACTGTAAGTAAACTTAAGTGTCATTGCACCCTTCAGAAGGACCATGTGTCAGATAACCACCAAAACCACCTGTGTCATAAACGTATCTACAAAACCAGAGCTCTTAAAGCTGGAAGTAGGCTAGAGAGTTAAAATAAAAATTGAGGGCAACCCAAAGGTGAACATTTTTGTGGCATTGCAGAATTCTCAGGGCCCCTTCCCTCAAGACAACTCTGAAACCTAGCATTTGGAAAATCCAGTTATTACTTCAGGTTCTGTACAGTCATCCAAAAAAAAAAAAAAAAACCCAACATTGTTTCTCAAATCAGGAAGCATTCTTTCTGGAGAAGAGAGGCAATTCTAAAACAAAATAATTTGCTGAGTGCAGTTACCTTCTGTATAACTGTGAGCAGCCTAGTGCAATTACTGTGTGGTTTTTGTCTTTGTTTCTACTTTAATTCTGTAGTTTGTCACTACCTCCCCACCAACATCTGTCCCCCTCATCGCAGAGGTTTTGTGGCTTTCATCACCTAAATCACATCATCAGCATTACTTACAAGGATAATCTGTGTATTTATTGTAAGACAGATGAAAGATACAATGTGGAAACGTGCACTTTCTTTACACTTTTTTAATTGATGAATATTTTCAGTGTTCCCTTATGAAAAATAGTTTGGGCTTTTTCTTATGGTAAAGTTAGTTTTTATCATAAAGTAATTTGTTCTTTTTTAGAATGACTGGTTTATAGATATTTAAAAGCAAAAGTCATTTATAAACTTTTCTAAATTGGTTTTATAACATTAAAGGATTGCCTTTGTAGATTTGTTAGATATGTGCTATGAGAATGCCAATACATTTGATATTAAAATTATCTCTGGAAGTTGATGAATGTGCTTGGTACCATTCTTTTCCCAGCTGCCACAAATAGCCAGTGAGCTAAGTGTAAGATAGGCCACCTTACTGCTTTTAAGGTATATACACAGTATATGTCTCTTAACCCAAATTTGTATCAAAGTGATTATTTGTTCACCAGTCCTTATAAAGGCATGCAGCTAGTTCACAGCTTCTTGTGGCAAGCAAGGCTGCTTTTTGACTCAAGAGAGCCTTACAGTTGTTTTCTGTAGTTAGGCTAACAGTCTTGACAGCCTGAATGACTAGCCTGGGAAATGCCTGGGACCACCAGCCGCAACCCACCCCATTCCAGCCGTTTGCATTTAACAGATACATGGTGAATGCTAGGAAGCGTCTGTGGAAAAAGTTACACTCCAGGTACCTTCGTGCTTCCTTTTTAGTTGCTAGAACTCCCCAACGATAACTTTTAGCGTATGTAAGGCACCAGACTGACTCAGGGACCTTTTTGCACGTCTCCTGCATCTCCATTTCCTGTATTAATCCCTGTTTAACTGAAATGGTGGAGTGATGTGATACTTCAAAGCAAACCAATCATTGTAAGGCTCTTCACCCTACACTGTGTAATTTTGGTTTCAAGGCAATGAATTGTACTCAAAGTGTTAAATGTAGCTATCAGTTTCTTTAAAAGAAACTGCTACATTCTGGCTGTGTGGGACCAGAAACTGGCTTCCATGAAGAAGTCCAAGTTATGGAGATCTGTTTAAGGTACTGTTGGCAAGCATGACACAAGAAACAAGGTGGAAGAGAAGTAACTTGTAGGAAGTAAATCTTCTAGGAAAAATATAAAAAACCCTCTAGTTTTCATCAAGAACTGGAGAAGTGAATCATGAAACTGCAAGCGTGCTTTTTAAAAGTTATCTGTGGACTGCTGCGTTTTTCCTCTGGAATTGCAGGCATAGATTCATTGCAGTCCATCTGTCCTTTTGTGGGACTCGCTTCCTAGAATTTGACCCTGAAATGAGCTTGCAGTACTAAGTACTACCTCTTAGAAAATAATAAAAACTTAAAAGCCACAGTAGTAACACTTTTATCTTGATTATGACAGGGAAGCAGAATATTGCTTCTGGCAACCCCTTCCCCCCCCCCCCCCCCCCCCCCCCCCCCCCAAAAGACTCTAGTTTCTAGATGGAAAAGCAGGAATTGTAGAATGAGACTTGAAAGGTCTCAGGATTGAAAGTGTTTCCATTAATGGTTGATTAAAACCAGGACCAACAGCAATAATTCTGTCCAACCAAACTGAAGTTGGAAACACTGTTCAAAGATGAAGCACAGGCATCGGGATCATCTTTGACTGTTGAAGAAGGTAAGAGATACTTACCTGATCAACAGTTCAGAAAAGGAGGAATGCTGAGAATAGGTTTACATTACACAGACAGAGTAGATAATGAAGTGTTAGATTAATTTGGTTGACCTCACTTCCTGATTTTTCTGCTCCGAATACTTTACACTACTACATGATGGAAGAGATGGTAGTATGACAGGCTATGGTGGGCTGAATTTCCTCAGCTGGAAGGCTAAACAGCCTCAGACCTTGCTTATTCTCAGGAGATGGTTCACCAGAGAACTCCCCAGGAGCACAAGCAAAAGGTAATGGTGAAATGTTTGGCAACAGCAACCGCAGAAACTGAACAAGTGAAAAGGTTTTGTCTAACCTAATTGTCTCGGCTAAACTGATTGGGAATTTTGTTGATGAATCCTGTCAAATGCTATAAAGTCAGTTGCTGTAGTCCAGTCACAGGAGACAATTTATAATCTTGGTATTAAGCCGTGTGAGCTTGGAGATACAGAGTGTCTGCCATCATGTGGCTCTTCATTAGAGGCATTTTCATTAAAGTATACCTTTATTTTGCATTTTTTAGTTACAGATGAGTGGATTTATCTTTTTGAATAAATTGCATTTGAAAAACAATTATTTAGAACAGTATGTGTGCTGTAGCAGAATTTCAGTGACCATTACCTTGTAGAGAACTCTAATTCAGCTAATCGTATTTGCTATATGAAAGTGCATGTCCTTTCTTTTCAGAAATACAAATTGTCAGAAAATTGTCTTTTTATTTTTGGAGGTACTGATGTGACCTTGGCGTGTTTATCGCTAGGATTATACTTCCCTTTTTTTCCCCAGCAAGAATATACTTTTCCTGAATACCTTTGAACAGATACGATTTGGCTACTGGAAATGAAGAATTATGCATCTTCTGGTGCAAAGTAATACTGTAAAGGCTTTAATCAAATCAAGGAAGGAGTTAATTTTCCAAGGTTATTTTGGAAATCTGTTGCAAGAGTTGTTTTGCTTGTTTTAAGAAACTTTAAATTATGATTGTGCTTTTTAGTTATGCCTTTTGCTATCATAAATGTAGGAGATTTTCAGCTGTTGCAAATCTAAATTTCAGTGCTGAAATCAGTGTTTAAATTTAAAATTGATAGCTTGAACTAATATTAATAAAACTGAACTTAAATGTTTAAAATACTTTATCACACAGAAGCTGACATAGCCATATCATAAAAAACAAATTTTGATAGAGAGATAAAGCAGGTAGTTTTTATACTATTCACGTTCTGAGTGCCTTTGAGTACTTTGCTGATGAAAAAAACAGTAATGCCATAAACCTGAAGACTCTCCGGGAAAACTTTTAGTTGGGTTTCATACTCTTACTGAAGCAAACGTATTCTGAGAATTTTCTCTAAAAGGATTAGTTGTCGTGCATTCTTGAGGTAAGTTAGCCTTTGCCTTTATAAGTGTGTATAGTATTTCTAGTCTTGATTCAGTTGCATTTTTGCAGGGTAATGCAAGCAAAAACATTCATAACATTGAAAGCACCAGTCTCTGCAGAGGATTAAAAAAAAGACTGGTGTGTGTTGTTGAATCCAGGATCGTAATAAAGGTACCCAAGCTAGCCTCTAGCCTCAAAAGTTGCTCTGTCTACCTAGAGATGCTGAACAGGACTTCGAAACAATTTATCAGCACCAGTGCAATGTTGTTCCTGTGCCTTATATCATCAGAACTGTTCAATTTACAGCTCCAGTGTGGTGTACTGCACTTGGTGCTGCTGCCAGTACTGTAGTTAGCTTGACAGAGCCAGTCTGGTTTGAACAGTGCTGGTTTGATAGATCCACAGTGTCTGATTCTAAGAAAACTGTTTGGAGGTGTTAGAGCAGCTCAGTGATTTAACTTAACATGTAATTTAGTAGTTTTGTGGGGAAAAAACCCAAGGAAAATATGTTGTTGTTTTGAAAAATATCAATTAGAGTCTGTTAGATGTCAGAAGACAGAGCCTAAAAACAAAGGTGGTTTTATTTGATTCCTCTGAGTGTCCTGTGTGTAATATCAGGAATTATCAGTGTTATCTGAATTGCTGGGAGTTCAGCAAAGTAGCTAGAAGAGAGGAGTCAGCACTGTATACCTAAGGAGCTCTGTGAAAATGTTCTGCAGACCATCATCTGGGAAGCCTTGGGAATCCAGCTTTGAAATATTTACGCAAAACCACTACCAAAAATAGTCACTTCAGACAAACCAGCAATTTGCTCAGATTGATCTGAATGCCATAACCAACAAGTCCTGAGTAACGCCACCCAGGAGACCGCCCTGATGGGGTTTTTCTAGTGGTACGAATGCAGTCTGCCATTGCAGGACAGCTTCCATACACGTTCCCGCAATGAGCTGACCCTGGACAGGAGGGGAGCTGAGTGCTGCTGCTTTCCTGCACTCTGTCCTTTCTGCAGTTCTTCTTAGCTGATCATCTCTTCAGGTATCTGTACTAATTTGTTCCTACTGCTCATGTCAGATAATACCTGAATGGAGATGAAAGAATGACGCCTTGCCCTGGCTTTATCTTTGGGGGAAGCACTGCTTCTGGGATGCGAGGGACAGTGGTGTAACAGCACAAGATTTTCTCCTTTAGCACAGACTCGGGCAGCAGGGCTGTATTAGCTCTGTCACCAGAAGAAACAGTCCTACAGAAAGGTTGCTTTGGTGTTATCTACGTATGCATTGGTGTTTAAGCGAGTCAGTGCATTTTTAGATACATATATTTGTACAAGCAAAAGACAAAACACACTGAGACCTTCCACTGGGGACTAGTGTGCTCCCTCTGATGTTTTGTGGTCAGCATGATTTTAAAAAAGGGCAGAAATTGAAAGGCCAATGAAAAAACGTGGTTAATTAAATGTGAAAGGTGCTGTCCTTGTTTGGACTGTCTGTTAATGGTATGACAAGCTCTGGTAAAGAGCTTAGCTGGCCAGATTAAAATTAAAAAATTGTCTCAGTCCATCTGCTAGCTCCAAGGAGTTTACTTCCATCACCTTTTCTTGTTTCTTCACTAAAGCGGAATACTGTCTTTGAAAAGAACATTCCCAGGATGTCTTGGTTGACTTCTTTTACCTAATGTTTTTTCCAAAGATAATTATATGTGACGTCAAGATATTTTCAAGAAGGGCAATACTCTTGGTTGGCTCAAGGATACGTTAAAGACAACAGCTCTTTTGCTAAAAGGGATTTTCTTTTTTTTTTTTTTTCCTTGCATATTGGTTTTTTTTTACGCAAATAAGTATGTTTGGCTTCATTTGGAAAATCTTTCTTTGCCTTCCGGTTTTGGGAATGA